>NC_064614.1:125089864-125423197 GCF_023898315.1 Schistocerca nitens
AAAAGTGAGCCAAAACCTTTCTCGAAATCTATGAGTCACAAGCAAAGGAAATTCACACTCCATGTTACTTTTTAAAGTCATTCGCGATTTTCAGATGATACGTTCTGTTTTTTACATTTCTAAACACCACTTGATTAAAATCTAATGTTTTCAGCGTTTTTCTCCGAGGCTGTGGATGATTTTAGTGACTATCTTGCACATTGCGTAGAGGAGACTGATAGTCCCAATGGTTTTTATGCCTTGTCAAAGTTCTGTAATGGTTCCAGTTTTGAGAATTTGATGCAGTAGTGAGACGGGACGTAAAGAGTGACACTTCAGTGGGATACGTTGCCTATGATTACTGAAATGACAAAGGTTCATAGAGTACAAGAAATTGCTGCATAGGACGTGTTAGACGTTAACCCATTAAAATTATAGTGGGCTGCTTTTATTTTAGATATTTGTAAGAGATGGTAGAGCGTTGTTATTTGAAATTCCAGCTAATCTTTGGCCTGGAAAGTACCTATCCAGCAGCAGGTCCAAACTTTTTTTTTAAGTGACTGTGTTTTTCACAAGCATCATTGTTGGGGCATTACATACCCCAGTATAGTATTGCTGTAAGCATTATTTTTCACATTTCCGTTTTTATGAAGTTTTAAAGTGTTATAACACTGAGCCAGTGTTCCGTCCACCTGCTTAGCTACGTGGTAACATGATTGCCTCCCATGAAAGCGGGCCCGGGTTCGATTCCCGGCAGGGTTTGAGATTTTCTCCGCTCGTGGACTGGGTGTTGTGTTGTCTTCATCATCATTTCATCCTCATCACCGGCGCGTAAGTCGCTCAACATGGCGTCGAATGAAATAAAGACTCGCATTTGGCGGCCGAACTTCCCCGTAGGGGGCTCCCGATCAACGATGCCATACGCTCAAAAAAATGGTTCAAATGGCTCTGAGCACTATGGGACTTAACATCTTAGGTCATCAGTCCCCTAGAACATAGAACTACTTAAACCTAACTAACCTAAGGACATCACACACATCCATGCCCGAGGCAGGATTCGAACCTGCGACCGCAGCAGTCACGCGGTTCCGGACTGTGCGCCTAGAGCCGCTAGACCACCGCGGCCATACGCTCATTTTCATTCGCCAGTGTTCCAATAATAATTCTAATAGGCCTAATAATTATAAATTATACTGGTACAAGAGGTGAGTTTATATATACAGCGATGAGATTTGTGGAAAATGGAAAGGAAAGAAAAAATATCAGGTGAAGAGATTCTGTGGATTATATTGATGAAACTGATGCAGAAAGGGGAGATTAGTGCGGAGACAGTGACACAGACGAAGATGAGTGCAGAGGTGATTGTTATGTTGAGGAGAATGTGATAGCCGATGATGAAGCGATATTTTAGGAAAAGAATCACAAGCTACACCTCTAAACACCATCCCAAAAACGAACACTGCTAGAGCAGGCCGCTGATCTGTTTGTCCCAGGAATAACAACAAAAAGACAATGGACAAGGGCGAAAAATTTAGGGGATTTATTTGCAACACACGTAAAGTATCTTTATGGCCTCATTGTATGTAAATTAGCATGTAGAAAATGTTTCACTATTCATTGGATCGTTAACAATAATTTCGTAGGAAAAAAACACAAATTTTAATCATTTTGATAATTGTGGTACACAGTTCCCCACTATAGTGTTCACGGGTTGCGTGCGTAGATACAGTATTGATGGGTATACGAGGGCGGTTCAGAAAGTAACCTCCGATTGGTCACAGTGCGGGTTGTGGGGGGAGTAGCGACGCCATCTGTGCGTTCACGCACTCAACAGATCAGTCGGCATCAAGCCGTGGTCGAGTGAACGTCGTACCTGCGCTAGTTTAGTTTTTGTGGCAGTTTGAAATGTGTGCTGCAATAGAAAACCCCGCCAAATGTGAAGTGCGTGCTGTCATAAGGTTTTTTACAGCCAAAGGATATTCTGCAGCAGCTATTCATCGTGAGCTTTGTGCCGTGTACGGACCAAGAGTTATGAGTGAAGGAGTTGTCCGTGAATGGGTACGTTTATTTAAAAGTGGACGAGAAAACGTTCATGATGAAGAGAGGAGTGGTAGACCATCATTGGTGACTGACGAACTCGTTCAGACAGTTGATGCAAAAGTTCGTGAAAATCGACGTTTCTCAATGTCGGAGTTGTCTACTGGTTTTCCACAGATTTCTAAGACTCTCTTGTACGAGATAGTGACAGCAAGATTGGGTTACCGTAAGTTCTGTGCACGATGGGTGCCCAAAATTCTTACCGACCACCACAAAACTCAAAGAATGGCCTCTGCATTAGACTTTCTGTCACGTTATGAGGACGAAGGAGAACCATTGTTAAACAGAATCGTGACCGGTGACGAAACCTGGATTAAGTACGTGAACCCTGAGACAAAAGAACATCAAAGATGTGGGCACATTCAAATTCGCCTACCAAACCAAGAAAAGCCTCGCAAGATTTTTCTGCCAGAAAACTGATGGCAACGGTGTTTTGGGATGCCAAAGGGGTGTTGTTGGTTGAATTCATGGAACGTGGTACGACCATTAATCAAGACGTGTACTGTGAAACAATAAAAAAGTTACGACGGGCTATACAGAACAAACGCCGTGGTATGCTGACTTCCGGTATCGTTTTTTTGCACGATAACGCCCGTCCTCACTCTGCTCGCAGAACAACGGCCCTTCTTGAGTCCTTCAAGTGGGACGTTATCAACCATCCACCTTACAGCCCAGACCTGGCGCCAAGTGATTATCACCTCTTCATGCATTTGAAGAAATGGCTCGGGTCACAGCGGTTTGATGACGACGAAGAGCTCAAAGATGCGGTCACAGGCTGGCTCCAGGCACAAGCGGGTGATTTTTATGCAGAAGGAATTTCAAAGCTTGTGAAGAGATACGATAAGTGCCTCAATCGCTATGGAGACTATGTAGAAAAATAGTGCAAAGATGTAGTTGTAAGATGTATATATTAAAATATTTTTATTTAACTTGGTGTATTTTTTTAAATCAACCGGAGGTTACTTTCTGAACGGCCCTCGTATTTCTTCTAGAAGAAAACAATGACTATAATCATCAAACAGTAATGGAATTATACAGCATGTGACAGCTCTACACCAGTCTGAACATGCCATTGATGATGGACTCGTAATATACAGAGTAGAAAAAGATATAGAATTGGGCCGCCCGCCGGAGTGGCCGAGCCGGTCTAGGCGCTTCAGTCTGGAACTGCGCGACCGCTACGGTCGCAGGTTCGAATCCTGGCTCGGGCATGGATGTGTGTGATGTCTTTAGGTTACTTAGGTTTAAGTAGTTCTGAGTTCTAGGGGACTGAAGACTTCAGATGTTAAGTCCCATAGTGCTCAGAGCCACTTTTATAGAGTTGGGCCGGAAATCAGATTTGTAGATCATGACGAGAATTTACGAGGGTGAGTCAAATGAAAACCTTAAATATTTTTTAAATGTTATTTATTGTGCAGAAGTGGTACAAAGCTGTATCACTTTTCAACATAATCTCCCCCACGCTCAAATCAAGTACTCCAGCGCTTACAAAGTGCATAAATTCCTTTAGAAAAAAATTCTTTTGGTAGTCCGCGCAACCACTCACGCACCGCGTGGCGTACCTCTCCATCAGAACGGAACTTCTTTCCTCCCATTGCGTCTTTGAGTGGTCCAAACAAATGGAAATCATTTGGGGCAAGATCTGGTGAGTATGATGGATGAGAAAGACACTCATGCCGCGCGGGATTAGCTGAGCGGTCTGAAGCGCTGCAGTCATGGACTGTGCGGCTGGTCCCGACGGAGGTTCGAGTCCTCCCTCGGGCATGGGTGTGTGTGTTTGTCCTTAGGATAATTTAGGTTACGTAGTTTGGAAGCTTAGGGACTGATGACCTTAGCAGTTAAGTCCCATAAGATTTCACACACATTTTAAAGACACTCAAAATGCAGGTCTGTGATTGTTGCAACTGTTGTACGGGCAGTGTGAGCCTTGCATTGTCATGTTGCAAAATGATACCTGCTGACAGCAATCCACGTCGCTTTGATTTGATTGCAGGCCGTAGATGATTTTTTAGGAGATCTGTGTATGATGCACTGACGGCATGGTCCCTCTAGGCATGTAATGCTCCAAAATTACGCATTTTTCGTCCCACAAGAGAGTCAGCATAACCTTCCCTGCTGATGGTTCCGTTCGAAACTTCTTTGGTTTTGGTGATGAGGAATGGCGCCGTTCCTTGCTCGCTCTCTCCGTTTCCGGTTGGTGGAAGTGAACCCAGGTTTCGTCCCCGCGACGGTATGTGTGCATCTGCACTATGCTACCACCTACAAACCATTCTGCACGCTGTTTGTAGCACGCTTACCAACTTACAGGATAACGGCAGGAAATTTCGATTTGTTATTATAAATTTAAGGTTTTCATTTGACTCACCCTCGTACTTAAAAATAAGGAGGCATACTATGCTAAATCAAGGAACAAGTTAAACGTGTTAGAAAATGATATGTATGTAGATGATGGGGACCGTTATTTAACATAGGTTCTTAGACAAATAGCAAAAGTTGTTTCTGATGTGAATATGACCAATGTATAAAAAAAAGTCAACTTTTAAAGAGAAGACGGCAATTTCAAGGAGACGATAATAGTTACATGATAGAACATACTAAATTAAACAAAAGTATTTCTACGTGCATCTGAGAAAAAAGTACAACGAATATTTGATAAGAGGAACTTGAAGATAAACAAGAATACAGTGTTGAGTGAGACGGCAGATGGCAAAATAGCTTACCACTGAATGAAAATCGTACTAATATTCAAAGGTTTCTTTTAATAATTGTACAGTTCAAAATGTGGATGAGAACCAAAGATAATTAATAACGGAATTAATGACATGACAAAACTAAGGCCAGATGAGGCGTTTAAAGCCATTCATTGGATGCAGAATGGGAAAATGCCTGCAGATGGTGGTGCTACAATAGAAATGTACAAAATAATACAACAAGTATTCGGAAAATTATTTGCAGAATGTCTCCGAACGAAGCCAGTCACCTAAACTGTTCCTCTAATCTTACGTACAGATTCAATCCGCGTCCTACTTTCGCCATATCTCTCAGAAGCACGTAGTGCATTACATATGCGGAAAAAACGTGCAAGTAAAAACATTGTTCTTAGAGTACAATGTCATATAAGGGACGGTTTCATTGTGTAGGTCAGCAGTGACATTACAGTAATTTTCATCTTCATTTTTCCTCTTCAAAATTGGAATCTTTCTCTCTCGTACATCCATTTATCTCTACGTCGCCCCTGTAAAGTTCGTGTGTACCTGTGTCTTATATGACGACACTATTCTGGATTTTATAATCCGCTATCGAATAGAAATAGATTTCACGAATCTCATTTTGTTGTCACCTGTATCTGATGTAGTTGTTTCTCTCACACTGCCCAAGTATCTCATCCGTACTGTATAACATTAGTCTTGCAGTCGGTTAAATGTCCGGTAGACATGCAATTTACCAGCATTTGGAAAAAAGGGAAAAAAATTCTTCTGCCGTCTTAATCTGTAATTAAAATCACTCAGTATTGTTTCACGAAAAAGAGAGTTAACCGCCCTGGGAGTGTTCCGTAAGTGGTCGGTTTAAATCAGAATTTTCTGTTAATTTATCGCGGCCATGCGTCCATAAATACGCGAGCCATTAATTAGGCACATGCACCGAGTATTAGGCACGCCCACAGCGGACTGTAATCAACACTCGACACGAACCGGAAGCCTTGCGTGCCTGCTCGCGACGTCATATTTCAGATCGGCAATCAAGCTTGTACAAGAAAATGCGAGCCACGCCACAGTGCGAAAAATCATTACTCTCCTTGCGTAATGACATTCGAGACGGAACTTGACGTTGAAGAGATTCCAGTAGCTCGCGCCGTGTGGCGACTGAACTTTTAATGTTTAATTATTCGTGCATTTATTTTACACACCGTCACGAAATCAGGCTTACATCTTTTGTAGTTTCTACCTCACAGTTTAGACGCTAAGCCTGCGCGTTATCGGCCAACACCATTTTGAGTCCTTAGTTCTTCTTGTCCTTTCAGCTTTGGCGTCCTGTCAGTATCTCCTGGATCCATCAGCAATGTCCATCACACTACTAAAGTTATTTGCCAACCGAACGTGGGGGCTCTGGCTCCACCATACCCACACCTACAAAGCCTCAGTGCGATTACTGCATCTCCATAAACACTCCGCAAGCCAGAGTAATGTGCGTAGCAGAGGGTACTCGGTAGCAATATTGAAGCAATTCTTTCCTTTTCCGTTCGCGCGTTGAACGACGGAAAAACGAATGTCTTCATGCCTCTGTACGTGGCCTAATCTCTCTCACCTTATTCTCAGAGTCCCTAGCGAGATTTACGTTGATGGGGGCATAGTGGTTGCACAGTCTAATTAGCTACACGTTCCATACATCATTTGAAAGATTATTTTATCGAAATAATTACTTTTTAGTCCTATCTGTGCCACTACACTTACAAAACAGGGTATTTTTCTATAGGCTACCAGGTTTTAAATAAAAATTCGTCCATGGAACAGAAGGAGTTGTCCAGGAGAAATGGCTTTTAGTTAGATTTACAGCTTGCTCTGTTACCTGTCAAACATTTTATGTTATTGGGTAAATGACCAAAAATTTTTGTTCATGCATATTGAACTCCTTCCTAACCCACTGACAGGTTAAGTAATGTGAAATAAAGGTTATTTTTCGCTCTGGTGTTGTACGCAAGGACGTCACGCTTTTTCACAAAATGTGAATGACGCATTTCATTAGCGAATATATTCTACTGTCTCCTTCTCTTCGTGTATGTGCCAAACTGTGACTCCGGCTTTTTTTTTTTTTTTTTTTTTGCTGATTATTTTCCGGTTTTTAATAATCACACACCGTTAGGTAAAAAGGAGACCAGAAAAAGAACCTGCAGTCTTCTATAAATATTCTCTCCAAATAAACTTATAGATGGAAGACAACGCCCCGTACTTTGCGTGACTTTTCTTCCTAACGCTTCAAAACAGTTCTACGGACAGAAAGTGCGCAGCCATTTAATTCTATCTTTGAATGGTTTTCCTGGTAATTTACATTTTTTGGCTAAAATGGTCATTTTCCTATATGTGAATACTTCTTGTTTTCCCACGTTTAAATTAAAAGTACGTAATTTAAAGTTTTATCTTGATAATCGCCGACTAGCTCAAAAATAAAATCGGAAGATATTAATTATTGATCGCGGAACCAGTTAACTCTGACAACTGAAAAACATTTCGTTGTAAGGTCTTCCGAATACTTTTCTTCCCGAAATATTAACACAGTTCTCAGTGAACGACATTTAAAAGACTATGTTCCCTTTATCAGACTAGGAATATCTCAACCACCACTAGATTGAAGAATTCTTTTCCCTTTTTCGTATACTTTATTATTGTATTGTAATAGTTGTTGATGTCCTGAATCTTTGCCGTTCGCACCTTACAATAAAGTTTGCACAGACTACTTGAAGAAAAGTCATTTGATTTCCAAACTGCTGTATTTTCCTTTTTTCAAACATTGAAGAGACAGCTGATACAAAACACAAGACACAAGAGACAAGAGACAAGTATCAAGGGCTGAAACGATGCTTTACAACAGTTTGTATACTAAAAAGTAGTACACTAGTGACAGCTTCGCGTTGTTTAGACTTCGTTATTCTTGGTCTATTTGACACTTATTATTTACATATTAACTTTATAAAGACTAGTAAAAGCTTGTCTGCTGACATATGCTAATTATTGAGAATCATAATTTCTAAATGAAGCACGCGAAAGGGAATACATGCGTCTAAAAAATGAGATCGACAGGAAGTGCAAAATGGCTAAGCAGGAATGGGTAGAGGACAAATGTAAGGATTTAGAAGCACCCTCCTCTCGGGGAAACATAGATACCGCCTACAGGAAAATTAGAGGCCTTTGGAGAAAAGATAAGCAGATGTATGAATAGTAAGAGCTCAGTCGGAAAATCAGGTCTAAGCAAAGAAGGGGAAACTGACAGGTGAAAGGAGTATTCAGAGGGTCTATACAAGGGAAATGAACTTGAAAGCAATATTATAGAAAGTGAACAGGACTTAGATGAAGATGGGATTGGAGACACTATACTGCCAGAAAAATTTGACAGAACACTGAAAGACCTTAGTCAAAACAAGGCTCCAGGAGTGGACGACATTATGTCAGACCTACTGATAGCCTTGGGAGAGCCAGTCATGACAAAAATCTTGCATCTGGCAAGCAAGATGTATGTGAAAGGCGAAATACCCCCAGACTTCAAGAGGAATATAATAATCCCAATTCGGAAGAAAGCAGGTGCTGACAGGTAGGAAAACTGCAAGATTATCAATTTAATAAGTTATGCTTGCGAAACACTAATACGAATTCTTTATAGAATAATGGAACAACTGGTAAAAGCAGATCTCGGGGAAGATCAGTTTGGGTTCCGTAGAAATGTTGGAACACGGAATGCAATACTAGCCCTACGACTTATCTTAGAAGATAGGTTAAGGAAAGGCAAACCTTCGTTTATAGCATTTGTAGACTACAGAACGCATTTGACAGTGTTAACTGGAATACTCCCTTTGAAATTCTGAAGGTAGCAGGGATAAAATACACGGAGCGAAAGACTATTTACAATTTGTACAGAAACCAGACGGCAGTTCTAAGAGTCGAGGGGCATGAAAGGGGAGCTGTGGTTGCGAAAGGTATGAGACAGGATTCTGGCCTTTCACCAATGTTATTCAATATGTACATTGAGCAAGTAGTAACAATAGCAAAAGAAAAATTAGGAACAGGAATTAAAGTCCAGGGGAAAGAAATAGAGATCAGTCGATGACATTGTAATTCTATCGGACGCTGCAAAGGACTTAGAAGAGCAGGGTGAAGACCACGGCAACAACAACATGCGATATGTGAAGATTAAGCATCTGTATGAAAAACACAAAATTGCAATGTTTCAGTTTCCCATGGGCACAAAAAAAGATATATTATGTAATGATATGTTGAATGTTTTAGACTTTATAGATAAGAGTACGAATCCCTATACCCAATGTTTGACTCACCTAAATGTATTGTACTACAAAACTTACACAGATATTAGTTAAAATCTCTAAACTACACACAAACTGATAAACTGTGATAAGCAAATTCAAATATATACAGAGAAGGTATATAAAATGTAACTTATGGTTTAATGGTGGGCGACTGGATGGTAATCTAAATTTGAAGAGGGTAATCAACTTAAAAGGTATCCGTGTGACCTGTTCTCAAACTTACTCAGTGGAGTATCACGACGGACAAGTCGCTACTCCCTAGAAAAACAAAGAAAAATAGTCTTCACAAACCGAATTCGCGTCCTGTCCCGCCACACAGCCGAAAGTATCATTTCAGTATGAGTTCTAAGAAAGGTGGGACATGTAACGGATACTGACTATTAACAGGTGTACCCTGAACCATTTACCGTGGAATCTCAAAAAATATTTCGCCATTTGTCAACGCGAAGTTTTTAAATGTCTCACTAGAGTGGAATAGAACAATGTTCCTCAACCTACGGCCCACAGGCTGCATGTCGCCCGAATAAGATGTTTGCGCGGCCAGCAATTCTCTGACAATTTTATGAAAATGTGCTCCTAGGAACAAACAGTGGAGTCCATAAATGTTAACTAACGTTAACAGCTACTTAAGGGTGAATTTTTCTTGCTGAGTAATTAACAAAAGTACTTACGGAGACAGTAACATTTTAAGATCTGCGTGATTTTAATTGACGTTGGTGAATTTGGCCGTGAGCTAAATAAAGTTTGCCGCTCACGTCGGAGGCAGTGTGGTACGTAGTGCGGCCACTGTGGGGTTAATAGAAGTGAGAGGAGGAACATTTTATAGTTTTTCTTCCACTGCTGAGGACTCACGTGTGTGCGCAGCTGCTACGGCGTAAATGTCGAACGCAAGTAACATGGCTTCGTGAATGCGCATTAAAGAAATGCCGCCGCACACGATCACTCCTGGTTGTCGAGCGGTAAAGTGGGCGAGAATCAGCTTGGTATCCCCACGCTGTCTGGGGCGTTTGCAGACACGTCTTCGCTGGTCATTACGGCTCAGTTCGAAGCGGGATTCATCACTGAAGAAAATTCTACTCCAGTCAATGAGATTCCAGACTGAATGTGCCCGACACCACTGCAAACTGGCTTGTTTGTGCACAGAGGTCAATGGCCTCGTGAACTCAACCCCTTTCCTGTGAGCCACCTATTAATGGTCCTTGTGGTCACTGAAACACCAGTTGAACGTGTGACCGATGACAGTCCTGAAGCTGGTGCTCTGAGTGTCTCTCTGACGATTGCTTGGTGCTCCAGTTCTGTCGTCCTTCTAGGTCGACATCTTCCATACTTATGCTGTGTTCGGTTGTGGTTCGCCGACCCCGCGCGATTTGAGGCGCCTTGCCACGATTCGCGCGGCTCCCCCCGTCGGAGGTTCGAGTCGTCCCTCGCGCATGTGTGTGAGTGTGTGTGTGTGTGTGTGTTTGTGTGTGTGTGTTGTCCTTAGCGTAAGTTAGTTTAAGTTAGATTACATAGTGTGTAAGCCTAGGGACGAAAGTCGTCCCGAGGTTCGAGTCGTCCCTCGCACATGTGTGTGTGTGTGTGTGTGTGTTTTGTCCTTAGCGTAAGTTAGTTTAAGTTAGATTACGTAGTGTGTAAGCCTAGGGACCGATGACCTCAGCAGTTTGGTCCCATAGGAACTTACAACAAATTTCCAAATTTTCGGTCATGGTTCACCCATTCCTGCCAACATCATCTAACAGTGGCATCGCTCCTGTCCAAATAGCGAGCGATTCGCAGGTTACTCCAACCGGCTTCCTTGAGCCCAACTACACATCCTCTCTCAAATGACGACATCTGCCTATACTGCTCACGCGCCTCCAGCTGAGTACACGGAATGAAATTCGCAAAGATTTTATACCCTGCTATCGACACGTCCCCTGTTTACTATCCTCGCCAGCCCCACGGTCAAATAGCGCTGCAGCATCACACGTTTGTCCATCGGCCGCCAAAGCTTACAACTGTGCCTTTTCCGTCCTGTATGGATATTAATTTGTGATCAACTTGCATAACTCATTCGTGGTGTGTCGTTCTTTTTTCTTATCTTCGAGTGTATTAAGAGATGTTTCACTTCATTGTCGTTTTTCATTAATGCAACAGTCTTAGAAAATAAATTTGCTACGGGACGCATTAATAAACCACCGTGAAACTATACACATGCGATTAACGTGACATTATCGGTTGTAGAATTAAGACTCGTTTCGACGCTGTCTTGGTCCGGTCCCTCCCTCCCGTGCCTTCCCCACTCCCCTCCTTGTAAGCGTATTGTTATATCGCTGACTTAGTTGTGGAGTATCTTTGAGGGCAGCCGCGTCTGTAGAGAGTCGAGCGCGGGACACGGTACGGTTGTGTTGTGTAGTGTGTAGCTCTGCAAGAGAGAGGCTTTTTTAGTATTGAGGTTGAAGTGTTGCTACAAGTGCTGTTACAGTAAAGTGATGAAATATAGAAGTGATTCAGAGGAAAGTGCGTCAAGAAGTAATGAAAAAATGAGCAGTGCGGTCGACAACGTATTTATGTTTTCTCTCGTTGCATGTCGCATAGCATCGATCATCCGCGCCGTGTTCGGTCTCCCAGAATGAACCAATGTGAATCAGTAAAAATTAGTTACCATAAAAGAGTGCAGTCAAGTGCCAGTGTCTTGTAGCGAGCGTGAGGACGTGCGTTCGATCATCGCGTTTCCGCATTATCAACAATCAACCGCGCCGCGACCGTTACGCGCACGCTCGTACAAGTGAGAACTGACGGTGAGAACTGAAAAATTAACTATACGAACAGTGTTATATCATTACTAGTGACAAGGAGGACTATTACCAGGTATCTGTATGTGTGACGAGCGTAAGAACTTTCGTTCGATCATTAGGCTTCCGAATCATCAACAATCATCCGCGTCGTGTCGGTCACGCGTACGCTCGTCTGAATTCTATTTTGGACTGTTAATCATCAAGATTGTTAATTGGGATAAACATTTACGATTTTGAGTGTAAACAGTGCAACCTGTGGTTTCCATATCGTCTCAGAATATAGATGTTCATACCAGACATAGGACAGTGTTGTGTTTAAACGTTGGGTGGCTCCCCTAAACTCGCTTGCATTTTTTCGATAGATAGTTTCAGGCAAGCCAACAGCCAGCAACATTGTGGAGCAGAACAGTACGACCGCCGCGGGATTACCAGGTACGTGGTGTGGATAGGGCGCACGGTCAAGAAAAGCAACGGTCACGAAACGAGAAGTCAGTTTAAAGTAAGCCACCCATTTGTACTTCCGGGCGTGTTACGTCCTGTATATCGCCGTGAGCCAGTCAGTTGCTCGCTGCTGTGGCGTGAGCACGAGCCAGCTGACACGAGCAGATCGGTGAACACGCCTTATATAGGGAGGTCTGGACACCAGTGTTTCTTATGAAGCTAGGGCAGACGAAACACTGTACCATCACTAGTGCAGAAAACAGCCGTTATCGGAAATCATCGTTCTGAAGCTAGTTTTGAGTTGGAAATCATCTTTTTTTAAGTTTAAAAGTAAAATGTTGATTATCCATAAGGCCAATATCGCTCATTTAGATTGAGTAAAATGGTAGCCTTCAGAAATGTTACGGTACCTGCCCAACGTAAACGCCTCAGAAGAAAAACTGATGCAGCACCATTTACGAACGATTAGTGTCGAGGACATAAAAAAATTCAGTTTAACTTAGTGTTTCTGACCGCCTCAGAAGAAAAACTGATGCAGCACCATTTACGAACGATTAGTGTCGAGGACATAAAAAAATTCAGTTTAACTTAGTGTTTCTGACATTTTGATCCTGAGTGAACTGTGAACATGTCAAACGGTAATTGTGAGCCGTGTTGCGGCTCGTGTTGGTGCTGTTTGTAGGTTTCCATCCTCTGTTTGAGGCCAGACCGTATCGTTTAGTTAACATGGTTGTGGTTGTTTGTCTCCTTCTTGTGTTCACTGGCACCACTTGGTTTCGCAAGCGTTGCCTGTCCGCTAGTGGCAGCAGCGGCGGTTATCAGTATGTAGTAACTGTGGCCCTATCTTTGGGGCGACGTCGTGGTTCTTCCGGTCGTGTCAGTGTGCAGTTCAGTTGGGGACTCAGGAGGAGCCAGGTCCGCGCAGTGCGAGAACAGGCCGGGACCACTGGCAGCGCGCATGGACTGCCGGATCGAAGGGCTGTGTTCACGAGGGTGCACGACCTCGTCGTAAACTGGATCCTGCAAGCTTTGAGTGCATTTGGATTCAAGTAGAGAAACCTCCACCATTGTGACATCTTGCGGTTCTCCAGTGACTTGGGTTCGTGTTGCTGCTCGTAGTGTTGCCGAGGAGAAGAGCAGAGAGTGGAGTGCTTCGGGAAGGCGGATCTGATTACCTTCCTGGACTTTAAATTACTGTTTATTGCGTACAGTTTGTTACTATTTGTTAAGTTCAACTAGCGGTATTTTTCCTGCCTCGTGGCCACTAATGCCCCTATTACCTGCCCTGGGGGTTAGTGTATGTAACAGCAGTGCACGTTTCCTCGCCTTGCCACTGCTGTCTGGTGAGGCGTGTAGTTTTGACAGCTTGGTTGGCGATTCTTCTACTCTGGTGGTAGTGATTCCTTTCTTGTTCCGGGCGGTTTAAGGACAGTATTGTGCGGGCGGAGTCCAGACTGCCCGTTCAGGCTTTGGCGTATTTTTACATCTTTGCATTTATTTTATTGGACGTCAGGTAGGCTCAGCAAGATTATCATTAGTCATTCGTTAGACTGCCGCTTGTCTGAGTTACCATCTTGTGAAGTGATGTAACTCTTGGCTGCCTATCTCACCGCTCGCGAAAGTATTTTTTGCTGGATCTACTCAGAGGTCGATTCCTGGAGCACAGTCTGTGACTGCCCCTTGAGTTTTGTTATTGTATTTGCTGTTTTACTGTATGTTTCTTAATTTTATTATATAATTGCCATTCTTGGCGTTACAGCAGGTTTAAATGATTGTGCTACCAAGTTTACCATCATTTTGTCTCACCTGTTTGGTGATCAGTGGCTTGTCCTTTTTAAATTAACCTTTGCTGTTGTATTTGCTCTTTTACTGAATGTTTTTTTTAAATTTTTATATAATTGCCGTTCTTGGCGTTACAGCAGGTTTAAATGGTTGTGCTACCAAGTTTATCATTATTTTGTCTGACCCGTATGGTGATCAGTTACCTGTCTTTTTAAATTAACCTTTGCTATTGCATTGCTGTTTTACAGTATGTTTGTTAAGTATTTTCTATAACTGCCGTTCTTGGCGTTAAAGGCGTTCAGCCGTGACTGTGGTCTAATTGGGATCTCATTGGCTTGTTTTGAAATATTATTTTCTGTGCCTGTATTTTATGCTCATTTGGTAAATTGTAACGCACTGAAACCACTATTAATTACACTGATGTTTATTCCTTCATTAATAACGTGTGATATCTTTATTTATCGTTGAGTCTGGAATTACTATTTTAAAATAAATGTGTGTAATTGCAAAAGGGAACCAATAGTAACTGATTGCGGTCCCGTCCACAATCGTAACCGAATCCTGCCTTCCTCGACTACCAGGTCTCAAGTTGTGTAATGTAGTGCGTGAAAATCTCTAGGGAAACTTACTCATTACCTGCAAAGTTGTCCTTCTTCATGTGCCTACATATAATGTTAGTAGGCGAAGCAAACTGGCCAGAAACGCTTATCATTCCAGCCCCAACCGACCCCGCTCCCCTCCCCTCACACTTTCTTTTTTAATAATGTTGTGCTTAAATGCCTACTATCTTAAGCCAATCATACGCCCATATGTTCCCCAGATACCTTTGAAAAAAGGAGGATCTTGTTGATGAAAAGACCTCTTTTTCCTTCTAATGCAACGCATAATTCACTTGTTACATCTGTAGCAAAATATCATATGTATTGCAATGAGAATCAACATGGCCTCAGATCTCTAGAACTAGCGTACGCCATCGTAGTTTTGCTTTCAGTACTTCGAAGCAATCCAGTACGTCAAATGACACAGAGACAAGGATTATGCAAAGGTTCACGATGAAGAAAATTCCAAATAAATGTGTATCTCACTGCGCCTTGTTTAAGTGAGGAACGGTACATTGTAACTTAAAAAATTGCCAGTTTAAGAATGATGCTTACACTGGTAAGCCAACACATTATGACCACCGCCAACCGCGACATAGGATGCTGCCTGGTGGCGTTGCAGGCACGTGACGCAGTAACAAAAGTATAAAAACATAGACGGGGAATCACCCTAGCGAATAAGTGCGCTGCAAATGGGGAAATACACTAAAATAAGAGACTTTGGCAAAGGGCAGGTTATTATTACGCCGAGCATGTGAACAAGTGTCTCCAAATTGACCAAGCTGGTCGAATGTTCACGTGCTACTATTGTGAGCATCTAAGGAAAGAGGTAGAAGGACAGTGAAACTACCACTGGGCGCTAAATGGTGAACATTCACGACTCTTCACAGAACGTGCGATTCAGAGGATTGTCTGCTCTGTAAAGTAGGACAGATGGCGATCTGTGGCATCTCTGCCGGAAGAGCACATTGCTGGTACACGCACAAGCATTTCGCAGCACACCGTTCATCGTGCAATGTTGAACATGGAGCATCGCAGCAGACCACCCCTGTGTGTTGACAGGTTGATCCAGCGACAATTGCAGTGGACACGGGGCCATCGGGATTCCACCGTCGATGAGTGCAAACGTGTCGGCTTTTCGGGTGAATCACATTTTTCGCTACACTAGGTCGATGACGTCTCGACAAACGCAGTCTCGGAGCCAGAACCGCGACACAGTGGTTTGAGGAGCGTTATAATGAACTCACGTTGACATCTCGGCGACCAAATTCAGCTGATGTAAATCCTGTGGAACCCATCTGGGTCGCTATCTGGCGCCAGTACCAACACCAACAAGGACGTTTGTCTACGTATATTAATGGCTTTTTTTTTTTAATGTGGGGCATTACTTATTGAACGACCCTCGTATTTGCCGTATGGATAATAAACTTCGTAATAATTATGTTCAGACAGTGTGTTGCAGGATTTTTGTCGTTAGTACGTTAGTGTCATGACTTGTCGTTAGGCGCCAGTACTAGTACGGCACCGTACGGTTGAAACACAAGCATTTAGCAGTCAGTAAACATGGGTGTGGATAAGGTGAGCGCGGATTTATTCGTACAGCTGTTTTATGAAAACAAGAGCAACAGCGCTGCTGCTCTTCACAAGTGTTGACGCATTAAAGGAATGCAGAGAGGTCGTGTTTCCTCACGAGGGTTGCAGAACATGGTTCGGAAGTTTGAACTAACAGGCGATTTAGGAATTACTCCTGGGAGAGGCGGACGGCCAGTTGTGCCAAAAAGCGTTGAAGTTACTGTCATCATGGCTGAGAGTGCAGGACGCAATGTGCGATCTTCAATCAGAGCACGAGATGTGTCACTACGGTTGAACATTCCACGGTCCATCATTCGAAAAATACTGCGAACAGTTCTGAAATGGTATCTCTAGTGCGGTTGTAGGCTGTCGCGAATGCAGAAGGACGTTCCACTGAGCAACGTTTGTAACCTGTAACATAAAAGTAGTACGCAGTTAGCAGATGTTACCCTCTGATGTGGAGTTAAAATGTGATTCTTTCAATAGTTTATTCGTTATCTCTGTTCCGTGTGTCCTTACAAATGTTTCGAGAAAGCTTCACTGTCCTGTGGGGGCCCTCCCAAGCAGCCAAAGTTTAATTATAACCGCCCTCTATTTCCTACCGACGACCACTATGCGAATAGAGTTTGATAGTCACATTAAAGATTTAAAATGGGTGCTGTCACAAAAGAGCATTGTAGCTTGGTCAGACCTGCCTTGTGTAAACTTTGGAATATGGTAACAAAAATGCTAGTAACTAGCACCAGCTTCACGAACGACTGGAGGGGAAATAAGAGCGCGAAGCATGTGTCGCTACCTCCAGTTGTTAACAAGTTGTAACCTCCCCACTACATTTGTTTCTGTACGAAATGTGGCCCAACTTTACCTACCACTCTACAGAAATCTACGTATTAACAAAACTATGACCACACAAACTGTTATACAATTTAAACTTGTATGCTAAACTTTGAGTAAACAGAACCTTTTTTGAACTGAACAATAATTGATCTGAATGCAATCTGGATTATATTAAATGCGCAACTGAACTAAGCCAGTTATCTGGCCCTAATCAAAATTTCCACTTACCTCGCGTCTTGACAACATTCTTGCTGATTTCTCGAAAGCACAACAGCAAACAGCAAGCAGGCACCGGCTAAGCTATATTTCTGTTTATAAATACATGTTCAGATTGTTGCATGTGGTAATGCAAACGGATAAACAATGGGGCGGAGTGAGTGACTATTCTTATGAAATGATATGCCAAGACAACGATTTTAGAATGAAGTATACAGGGTGGTCCATTGATCATGACCGGGCCAAATATCTCACGAAATAAGCGTCAAACGAATAAACTACAAAGAATGAAACTTGTCTAGGTTGAAGAGGGAAACCAGATGACACTATGGTTGGCCCGCTAGATGGCGCTGCCATAGGTCAAACGGATATCAACTGCGGTTTTTAAATAGGAACCCCCATTTTTATTACATATTCGTGTAGTACGTAAATAAATTGAATGTTTTAGTTGGACCACTTTTTTCGCTTTGTGATAGATGGCGCTGTAATAGTCACAAACGTATAAGTACGTGGTATCACGTAACATCCCGCCAGTGCGGGCGGTATTTGCTTCGTGATACATTACCCGTGTTAAAATGGACTGTTTACCAATTGCGGAAAAGGTCGATATCGTGTTGATGTATGGCTATTGTGATCAAAATGCCCAACGGGCGTGTGCTATGTATGCTGCTCGGTATCCTGGACGACATCATCCAAGTGTCCGGACCGTTCACCAGATAGTTACGTTATTTAAGGAAACAGGAAATGTTCAGCCACATGTGAAACGTCAGCCACGACCTGCAGCAAATGATGATGCCCAAGTAGGTGTTTTAGCTGTTGTCGCGGCTAATCCGCACATCAGTAGCAGACAAATTGCGCGAGAATCGGGAATCTCAAAAAAGTCGGTGTTGAGAATGCTACATCAACATCGATTGCATCCGTACCATATTTCTTTGCACCAGGAATTGAGTGGCGACGACTTTGAACGTCGTGTACAGTTCTGCCACTGGGCACAAGAGAAATTACGGGACGACGACAAATTTTTTTCACGCGTTCTATTTAGCGACGAAGCGTCATTCACCAACAGCGGTAACGTAAACCGGCATAATATGCCCTATTGGGCAACGGAAAATCCACGATGGCTGCGACAAGTGGAACATCAAAAACCTTGGCGGGTAAATGTATGGTGCGGCATTATGGGAGAAAGGATAATTGGCCCCCATTTTATCGGTGGCAATCTAAATGGTGCAATGCATACTGATTTCCTACATAATGTTCTACCGATGTTACTACAAGATGTTTCACTCGATGACAGAATGGCGATGTACTTCCAACATGATGGATGTCCGGCACATAGCTCGCGTGCGGTTGAAGCGGTATTGAATAGCATATTTCATGACAAGTGGATTGGTCGTCGAAGCACCATACCGTGGCCCGCACGTTCACCGGATCGGACGTCCCCGGATTTCTTTCTGTGGGGAAAGTTGAAGGATATTTGCTATCGTGATCCACCGACAACGCCTGACAACATGCGTCATCGTATTGTCATTGCATGTGCGAACATTACGGAAGGCGAACTACTCGCTGTTAGGAATGTCGTTACACGTATTGCCAAATGCACTGAGGTTGACGGACATCATTTTGAGCATTTATTGCATTAATATGGTATTTACAGGTAATCACGCTGTAACAGCATGCGTTCTCAGAAATGATAAGTTCACAAAGGTACATGTATCACATTGGAACAACGGAAATAAAATGTTCAGAAGTACCTATGTTCTGTATTTTAATTTAAAAAACCTACCTGTTGCCAACTGTTCGTCTAAAATTGTGAGCCGTATATTTGTGACCATCACAGAGCGAAAAAAGTGGTCCACCTAAAACATTCATATTTCTTTACGCACTACACGAATATGTAATAAAAATGGGGGTTCCTATTTTAAAAAAAACGCAGTTGATATCCGTTTGACCTATGGCAGCGCCATCTAGCGAACCAACCATAGCGCCCCCTGGTTTCCCCTTCATGCTAGACAAGTTTCCGTCTTTGTAGTTTTTTCGTTTGACGCTTATTTCGTGAGATATTTGGCTCGGTCACGATCAATGTACCACCCTGTATATTCAAAAAGAGAGAGTAATACTTCACGTGATCTTTACACATAACATAGATCTGAACAATACTACGCTTAACTGTGGTTTAAAGAGGGTACAATGTTAATAGAGAATTTCTATAAAAACCAAACGGCTAAATCAGTTGATATGTTAATGCATGACAGAAGAAAGTGGAGTTGTCCTTCTGTCAGATGTGAGCAAGTTAACTAGCTGACAATAATCATTCTTACAAATTAGGTGCGCAATGCTGCAGTCTTATCAAAAACTTTCTCTCTCTTCAAAAAAATAATAACATTATTCAAAATTTATACTCATTTCACCTTTCAATGCACACGTCATATCCATCCTTGCTGTCCTTTATAATCAGTCTTTCTTCATCTAACAGGTACAACCAAAACTCAACACAGCACTACAGAATACGTCCATCACCTACCACACTTCAGCTAGATTGTATAAGACTGCGCAGAGGCAAAGACTGTGCCACGACAAGATCGATGATTGAAACTTTCTGGCAGATTAAAACTGTGTGCCGGACCGAGACTCGAACTCTCTACCAACTCTACCAACTGAGCTATCCAAGCACGACTCACGCCCCGTCCTCACAGTTTTAATCTGCCAGGAAGTTTCATATCAGCGCAAACTCCGCTGTAGGGTGAAAATCTTATTCTGGAAAGATCGAAGATTGTTTAACAGTAACGTAACTTGCTCTCTTTCTGAAGTGCACATCGATAACATACAAAAACCAAAATGACACAATCAAGTTACTTGCTTACTAACGGCGTTTTCTCGATAAAGTGCAAATTTCTTCTTGTTTCTCGAGATGCCTTTTGACTTTTCCGGTATGTGTGCGTTAGATGGGACAGAAAATATATGTATACTGAAAGATAATCGAGTAGAACAAAAGAAAAAATACAGAGGGGTCCAAAAAATGCATCCACTGTTTAAAAGTCGATAACTGGCAAACTAATTGACGGAGTTGTCTCTTCTTTGGTAGTGTAATAGTTTGTAGTTCCGGCAATCGCCACGCAAGCGTTGTATTGCGTTGTTTTGTTTTGTCAGACGACAGTCGCCAGATAGTCGTGTTTTGTTGTTAGTTGCACCTAGTTACTCGAGTAAACATGGCTGGCGCAAGGCTTACATTCGATGAAAGGAAGTCAGTTTTGAAGTGGTATTTTAAGTACGAAAACATTAATGAGGTTCAACGGCAATGGCGAAATGAGCATCAAACAGAGCCACCGACACGTGTAACGATTCGTCGCATTCGAGACAAATTTGAAGCCGAAGGCTGTGTGAAAGATGTACACAAACAACGATCTGGACGACCTGTAACAGTAACAAGTCCAGCTAACTCCCGTCGTGTGTTACAACAATTCACTCGCTCACCACAGAAGTCTGTGAGACAGTGTGCCCGTGAAACTGGAGTGAGTTGCTCAAGTGTTCAGCAAATTTTGAAGACAGCAAAGTGGAAGTGCTACATCCCACGATTGCTACACGCAATGAACGAAGACAACCCAGATCGTAGAATGGAGTACTGCCAGTGGTTTATTAACATGGTGCGCAACGATGAAGAGTTTGCAGAGATGATTGTGTGGTCTGATGAGCCACAGTTCAAACTCAATGGTAAAGTAAATCGCCACAATTGCATCTACTGGGCCGCCGAAAATCCGAACGTCCTTGTAGACAATGCCGTGAATTTGCCAGGAGTAAATGTGTGGTGTGGGTTGTCTTACCGGGGATTGATTGGGCCATTCTTCTTCGACGGCACAGTTACCGGTGAGGTGTACTTTCAGAAGCTTCAGACATCCATTTTACCTGCCATCCGAGACTTGTATGGAGACGGAAGAGTTTACTTCCAACAAGATGGTGACCCAGCCCACTACCAAAATCGTGTTAGGGCGTATCTCGACGAATCTACCAGGAAGATGGATACGCCGTAAGAGGTGCTGTGGAGTATCCACCACATTCCTCAAACCTAACTCCTCTGGACTTTTACCTGTGGGACGTCGTTTATCGACAAAAGCCACGCACATTGGATGAACTTCGAGAATCCATCGTACATTCAAGTACAACTATCCAACTGAACACGTTGCAGTCAGTAGTTCGTGCTGCAATTCGGCGGCATCGTTTGTGTGTGGATGTTAACGGTGACCATTTCGAATACCTACAGTGATATCTTTAAGTTGACTTTAAGCTACCCTTTCACCAAAAATGAGACATATCCGTCAATTAGTTTGCAAGTTATGGACTTTTAAACAGTGCATGCATTTTTTTTGGACCCCTCTGTATATATACAGGGTGTTACAAAAAGGTACGGCCAAACTTTCAGGATTCCTCACACACAAATAAAGAAAAGATGTTATGTGGACATGTGTCCGGAAACGCTTAATTTCCATATTAGAGCTCATTTTAGTTTCGTCAGTATGTACTGTACTTCCTCGATTCACCGCCAGTTGGCCCAATTGAAGGAAGGTAATGTTGACTTCGGTGCTTGTGTTGACATGCGACTCATTGCTCTACAGTACTAGCATCAAGCACGTCAGTACGTAGCATTAACAGGTTAGTGTTCATCACGAACG
Organism: Schistocerca nitens; assembly: GCF_023898315.1. Lineage (NCBI taxonomy): Eukaryota > Metazoa > Arthropoda > Insecta > Orthoptera > Acrididae > Schistocerca > Schistocerca nitens. The sequence continues at coordinate 125,111,862 of NC_064614.1, forward strand.
TGGTTTTGCAGTCAGTGCAATGTTTACAAATGCGGAGTTGGCAGATGCCCATTTGATGTATGGATTAGCACGGGGCAACAGCCGTGGCGCAGTACGTTTGTATCGAGACAGATTTCCAGAACGAAGGTGTCCCGACATGAAAACGTTCGAAGCAATTGCTCGGCGTCTTAGGGAGCACGGAACATTCCAGCCTATGACTCGCGACTGGGGAAGACCTAGAACGACGAGGACAACCTGCAATGGACGAGGCAATTCTTCGTGCAGTTGACGATAACCCTAATGTCAGCGTCAGAGAAGTTACTGCTGTACACGGTAACGTTGACCACGTCACTGTATGGAGAGTGCTACGGAAGAACCAGTTGTTTCCGTACCATGTACAGCGTGTGCAGGCACTATCAGCAGCTGATTGGCCTCCACGGGTACACTTCTGCGAATGGTTCATCCAACAATGTGTCAATCCTCATTTCAGTGCAAATGTTCTCTTTACGGATGAGGCTTCATTCCAACGTGATCAAATTGTAAATTTTCACAATCAACATGTGTGGGCTGACGAGAATCCGCACGCAATTGTGCAATCACGTCATCAACACAGATTTTCTGTGAACGTTTGGGCAGGCATTGTTGGTGATGTCTTGATTGGGCCCCATGTTCTTCCACCTACGCTCAATGGAGCACGTTATCACGATTTCAAACGGGATACTCTACCTGTGCTGCTAGAACATGTGCCTTTACAAGTACGACACAATATGTGGTTCATGCACGATGGAGCTCCTTTGCCCCCATTTGCCCGCATCTCGTGGTCGTGCGGTAGCGTTCTCGCTTCCCACGCCCGGGTTCCCGGGTTCGATTCCCGGCGGGGTCAGGGATTTTCTCTGCCTCGTGATGGCTGGGCGTTGTGTGCTGTCCTTAGGTTAGTTAGGTTTAAGTAGTTCTAAGTTCTAGGGGACTGATGACCATAGATGTTAAGTCCCATAGTGCTCAGAGCCATTTGATGGAGCTCCTGCACATTTCAGTCGAAGTGTTCGTACGCTTCTCAACAACAGATTCGGTGACCGATGGATTGGTAGAGGCGGACCAATTCCATGGCCTCCACGCTCTCCAGACCTCAACCCTCTTGACTTTCATTTATGGGGGCATTTGAAAGCTCTTGTCTACGCAACCCCGGTACCAAATGTAGAGACTCTTCGTGCTCGTATTGTGGACGGCTGTGATACAATACGCCATTCTCCAGGGCTGCATCAGCGTATCAGGAATTCCATGCGACGGAGGGTGGATGCATGTATCCTCGCTAACGGAGGACATTTTGAACATTTCCTGTAACAAAGTGTTTGAAGTCACGCTGGTACGTTCTGTTGCTGTGTGTTTCCATTCCATGATTAATGTCATTTGAAGAGAAGTAATAAAATGAGCTCTAACATGGAAAGTAAGCGTTTCCGGACACGTGTCCGCATAACATATTTTCTTTCTTTGTGTGTGAGGAATGTTTGCTGAAAGTTTGGCCGTACCTTTTTGTAACACCCTGTATAGGATTCTCCGGTACTCGAGAATGTGACAACAACGCCAGCAGGTTGCCAGCCTTCCACGGTGGGGAAAAAACGAACGGCGACTACACTGGACTCAGTTTTAGTTTGTATCCGGCGCCAATTGGGAGCCGGACGAGCTGCCGGTGCGGGTGATTTGCGAGGCGCACCTGGGCGCGGAGTACTTTGCCGACAGCGGGCGGACTAGCGACTAATCGATAGTGGCGGGCCACTGCTGCCGCGCGTAATTTCCGCCAGCTCGCCGGGGCCACAGGCTCGGGCTCGGCTTCTGCACACAGGCCGAGTAGCCTGGTGCCACGACCGTGGCGGCGGCGAAGCCGACGGCGGAGTAGCAGCTAGCGCAGACCGCGCCCTTCCGTTCAATTCGCGAGGCAGGCCGCTCGGCGGAGTAGCGTGGCGCATCACACCAACTCCGACTCAAAGGAAGGCCTCGGCGCTTGTTCGTGACGTCACGTCAGCTAGGCACGGCGAACGCCAGGTCTGTTGCAGGCATACTCATAATGGTGGTGTCTCCCTCCCTGGCACAGGAAAATGTGAAACTATTGGCGGTAGTTGACCAACACACATTGTTCTGAGAGATTTCTGCAATCAATTAATTGTGCAGTTCATTACACTTCTGAACAAACAGTGTACTCCTGAACTTAAATTTCCACCTGTTTTAAGGATTGACATACAAAAACAACTTCACGGTCCAGCAGCAACAAAATTCGTGCTTCCCTACCTTATTTGTAAATCTGAGGAAGTTACGTTTGTACTGGGTTGCTTTTACAAGAAACTGTGTACATATTGGTGCTCTTCTTTAGGTATCTTGGATGACTATGGGGTGAGGAGTAATGAATGTTAGTGAAATATCTTACGATTGTACACGTTGGCGGAGGGGGTGGGGGACAGAAGAAGATGCAAAAGAGAGATACTTGTTTTATCAAATAATTTTTTTTATCTTATAAAGTTTCTCCTTTCAGTTGCAAGAGGGGAATATTTATCTGTTCTAATGTGCATGTTTAAAAAGTTTAAGCTCAGCAGTATTTTCGATGTATGAAGCTATTTTGTTTCCTGTTTAGAATTCCTTTCGTTGAAAACGACTGTAATCTAATGACTGGCAACAGTTGGACATTTACACATGTAAATTAGTTCACATTTCCGGTGGCGATGTCAAACGAAAATAAATAAATAAATAAAAGAAACGAGTTCGTTGTAAGGGGGTTGGGGTAAGTTTCGATAACAAAATGGATCAAGTAAATACAGTTACTTGAATGTAAAATTTCCGAAGCTTGCAATGGGGCGAAGCATCTTCTCATATTGATCTACGTTTGTTTCGACAGGATTCAGTAATACAGAACTATGATCTTCATTTGTTGCTTTACGATAGTAAGAAAATCTTTCATCTAAATAAAACTGCAGAATCCAAAATAATACCAAACATTTTGTCCAAAAATAAGAGATTTATAGTGATAAGCACGCCCAGACGTTTCTGCCTGCAACAGACGTGGCGTTCGCCGTGCCTAGCTGACGTGACGTCAGCAACAAGCGCCGAGGCCTTCCTTTGAGTCGGTGTTGGATCACACGACACCAGATTACGCTCGTGGCACAAAAATCACGGGATAGTGATATGCAGGTACACAGGTGGCGGCATACGCGCCGACTGATTGGCTGCGCCGAGGCTCGGGCACCCACTTGCATAATCTTGAGCGCGCGTCGCATCCACAAAATTTTTGTTTTGATAAAAATAAAATAAATACACTGAAGAGGGGACAACGCCTTAACGAAGCACTGTCCGTGCGGGCGGGGAGGTTTGCGTGCTCTGGATCCAGAGGGCTATGCCGGCGGTAGCTTAGCTGCCAGAAGGGTCACCCAAGCCAGACAGGTCGAAGGGCAAAGCGTGTCCCACAACGTCCTATCCATCCCCATTTTCCTATCCGCATCCTGTCCCTGCCTTGTCCTTTACCTTACCATCCGTTGTCATAAGTAAAGACTGGGGTGGACATGGCTCCTTAGCCATAGTGAAGGCAACCTGTCTAGGGGCCTCTCAAGCTAACAACTTGGGTAGTGTCTTGGACAGCCGCTCGCTGTCCCACAAAGAAAAATCTTCAACTGAGTATGGAGGGAAATTTCGCTGAATGCACTACCCCAGGTGGTAACCAATCCACCGTCACCCAAGGTGACGTTAGCGGACCTTCGGATTCTCGGGAGTCCGCACCAACATGCTTTGAGGATGAGTCGGAGCATCCTGGAATCAGCGGACGTAAACTCAGACCGAGACGGCAAAGCTTCTTCGCAACATTTAATGAGCCGGCCGGAGTGGCTGTGCGGTTCTAGGCGCTACAGTCTGGAACGGCGTGACCGCTACAGTCGCAGGTTCGAATCCTGCCTCGAGCATGGATGTGTGTGATGTCCTTAGGTTAGTTAGGTTTAAGTAGTTCTAAATTCTAGGGGACTGGTGACCACAGCAGTTAGGTCCCATTGTGCTCAGAGCCATTTTTTGAACATTTAATGCTAATTCACTGCTCGAAGTGAGTAAACTAGAACATCTGACCGATCCGCTGACAGCAGTACAGGAAGCCAGATTCATGAATGATCGTGCCTTTGAGTCCCAAGGATACAGAATCCTCAAAGGGAAAGTGGATCAGCAGGTAATGAAGAACGTACCCCACTTAGGTACAGGATTTATAATCAGTCACAAGATACTGGATTCAATGATTGGCTTCACCTCCCCAAACAGTTGTGTATCCAACCTCTCCCTCAAATGTGCTAACAAGGGCTACAATGTGGTCAACGTACATGCCCCAACCAACCAGGATGACAGACGCAATACAGATAGAACTGACAAATTCGGGGAAGACTTAGAAGAAATTCTCTCTAAAGTTCCAGAGACACACACCTTCATACTGCTTGGTGACTTCAATGCCCAACTGGAAAGAGAGAAAAATTACAGAAATATAGTGGGCAACTACCCAGCACACATGAGAACCAATCGCAGTCGGAAACGATTGGTGGATCTGTGTAGGACTTTGGGTTGGTCATGAAGTCCACAGCCTTCAAAAACCTGCCAAGGAAGCAGAAGACTTGGATTTCACCTAACACCAACTTGGGTGCGTGTGCCCATTTCAAGAAAGTCTCACAAGGAAATATAAAACGTAAAGTGTCAATCTGGACTCATACCACTACCTCTCAAAGATCAAAATGGGACTCCAGCCTAGAAACACTAGAGTACACAGAACCTCCAAGATGCTAAGATTTGATGTAGAGCGACTTAAGAACAAACAAGAAGTAAGCCGCAGACTGAACAGTACCGATTTCAACAGCTGGAACCAAGTGAAGAAGACTCTTGTGAAGGCAGCCAATGACCTGCCCCCCCCCTCCCACCCCACCCCACATGAGAAGAAGGAAGCATCTGTGGTGGAATGAAGAGAGTCACAGTGCAATAGCCCAAAGACAGACACTTTGGGGGAAGTGGAATTCTAAGAAAACCAAGAAAAATTGAAAGACCTTTTTGGAACAAAGAAGGCTTACAACTAAGATCGAGGAACGGACCTTCACACAAAACCAACTAACCCAAATCGAAGAGAGCTTTGCTATGAATAACTCCAGAGATTTCTACAGAACCTTCAAGCAGACACTCAGAAAATACAAGCCGCCAAGCCTCCTCTTCAGAGGCTCGCAGGGCAAACTGGTTTTTAACGACAAGGACAATTGCCACCTCTTAGCTCAGTACTTTAAAAACCTATTCAACTGTGATACATCCAGCGAAGACTTTAACTACAAACAAACCACACCAAACCTGGACGCACTGCCTACTTCATTGGAAAAAGTTGGACAAATCATTCAACTTCTAAAGAATAATAAGACAGCTGGAGAGGCCTCTATCGTTGCTGAACTCTGGAAGTGTGCTGGAAGCTCATCGAGATCATCCAGGACATCTGGGAAACAGAGAAATTACACGGCTCTGGTCAATCCACTACACAAAAAGGGAGATTATACTGATCTTAACAACTTCCGTGGAATTTCTCTTGTCCCAGTAACACACAAGACTCTCTATAAGGCGTTACTAACAAGGGCAGAAGATCAACTAGACAGTCAACTGCAAGAATTTCAGGGAGGCTTCAGGAAGACACAATCCTGTGATGAAATGTTCCTCAACTTTAAAACTGGACTGACATACTCCGAAACCGCAAGATGATCGTCACCTTTATTGATTTCAGGAAGGCCTATGACTCTGCTGATAGAGAAACACTTAACAAAATACTCCAGGAACTAGGACTAGGCAACAAAACCCGCAGGCTCATTCTAGGAACCTTCACCAACACCAATTACAAGGTCAAATTTAGAGGTGAGATCTCAGAAAGCTTCGAGATAAAAGCTGGAGTGAAACAAGGGAATGGACTCTCCCCACTTCTCTTCAAGTGTGTCCTTGGAAAGGTTGTGAGAGAATGGCGCAAGGAACTGACCAATTTGGGTGTTCAGAGTGGTGTCTACCTGGGCCATAACAATGAAGGACTGATTGTAGGTTGCCTGGCTTTTGCAGATGGCGCGGCACTGACTGCTGATTCTCTTGAAATGGCAACAATGCAGGTAAACTGCCTCAGAAAACAGACAGCCAAAGTGGGTCTTCAAGTGTCGCTGGAGAAAACAGAGATGTTACTAGCCCACGGAAACATCAAAACGACTGAGAAGTTTAAGTATCTCGGTGAACGGATTTAACCCAACAAGAGGACGTCGTTATCAGGAGAAAGAAAATTGGCGTTCTACGGATCGGAGCGCGGAATGTCAGATCCCTTAATCGGGCAGGTAGGTTAGAAAATTTAAAAAGGGAAATGGATAGGTCAAAGTTAGATATAGTGGGAATTAGTGAAGTTCGGTGGCAGGAGGAACAAGACTTTTGGTCAGGTGATTACAGGGTTATAAATACAAAATCAAATAGGGGTAATGCAGGAGTAGGTTTAATAATGAATAAAAAAATAGGAGTGCGGGTTAGCTACTACAAACAGCATAGTGAACGCATTATTGTGGCTAAGATAGACACAAAGCCCATGCCTACTACAGTAGTACAAGTTTATATGCCAACTAGTTCTGCAGATGATGAAGAAATTGATGAAATGTATGACGAGATAAAAGAAATTATTCAGGTAGTGAAGGGAGACGAAAATTTAATAGTCATGGGTGACTGGAATTCGTCAGTAGGAAAAGGGAGAGAAGGAAACATAGTAGGTGAATATGGATTGGGGGGAAGAAATGAAAGAGGAAGCCGCCTTGTAGAATTTTGCACAGAGCATAACTTAATCATAGCTAACACTTGGTTCAAGAATCATAAAAGAAGGTTGTACACCTGGAAGAATCCTGGAGATACTAAAAGGTATCAGATTGATTATATAATGGTAAGACAGAGATTTAGGAACCAGGTTTTAAATTGTAAGACATTTCCAGGGGCAGATGTGGATTCTGACCACAATCTATTGGTTATGAACTGCAGATTGAAACTGAAGAAACTGCAAAAAGGTGGGAATTTAAGGAGATGGGACCTGGATAAACTGAAAGAACCAGAGGTTGTAGAGAGTTTCAGGGAGAGCATAAGGGAACAATTGACAGGAATGGGGGAAACAAATACAGTAGAAGAAGAATGGGTAGCTTTGAGGGATGAAGTAGTGAAGGCAGCAGAGGATCAAGTAGGTAAAAAGACGAGGGCTAATAGAAATCCTTGGGTAACAGAAGAAATATTGAATTTAATTGATGAAAGGAGAAAATATAAAAATGCAGTAAATGAAGCAGGCAAAAGGGAACACAAACGTCTCAAAAATGAGATCGACAGAAAGTGCAAAATGGCTAAGCAGGGATGGCTAGAGGACAAATGTAAGGATGTAGAGGCTTGTCTCACTAGGGGTAAGATAGATACTGCCTACAGGAAAATTAAAGAGACCTTTGGAGAGAAGAGAACCACTTGTATGAATATCAAGAGCTCAGATGGCAACCCAGTTCTAAGCAAAGAAGGGAAGGCAGAAAGGTGGAAGGAGTATATAGAGGGTTTATACAAGGGCGATGTACTTGAGGACAATATTATGGAAATGGAAGAGGATGTAGATGAAGATGAAATGGGAGATATGATACTGCGTCAAGAGTTTGACAGAGCACTGAAAGACCTGAGTCGAAACAAGGCCCCGGGAGTAGACAACATTCCATTAGAACTACTGATGGCCTTGGGAGAGCCAGTCATGACAAAACTCTACCATCTGGTGAGCAAGATGTATGAGACAGGCGAAATACCCACAGACTTCAAGAAGAATATAATAATTCCAATACCAAAGAAAGCAGGTGTCGACAGATGTGAAAATTACCGAACTATCAGTTTAATAAGTCACAGCTGCAAAATACTAACGCGAATTCTTTACAGACGAATGGAATAACTGGTAGAAGCGGACCTCGGGGAAGATCAGTTTGGATTCCGTAGAAATGTTGGAACACGTGAGGCAATACTAACCTTACGACTTATCTTAGAAGAAAGATTAAGAAAATGCAAACCTACGTTTCTAGCATTTGTAGACTTAGAGAAAGCTTTTGACAACGTTAACTGGAATACTCTCTTTCAAATTCTGAAGGTGGCAGGGGTAAAATACAGGGAGCGAAAGGCTATTTACAATTTGTACAGAAACCAGATGGCAGTTATAAGAGTCGAGGGGCATGAAAGGGAAGCAGTGGTTGGGAAAGGAGTGAGACAGGGTTGTAGCCTCTTCCCGATGGTATTCAATCTGTATATTGAGCAAGCAGTAAAGGAAACAAAAGAAAAATTCGGAGTAGGTATTAAAATTCATGGAGAAGAAGTAAAAACTTTGAGGTTCGCCGATGACATTGTAATTCTGTCAGAGACAGCAAAGGACTTGGAAGAGCAGTTGAACGGAATGGACAGTGTCTTGAAAGGAGGATATAAGATGAACATTAACAAAAGCAAAACGAGGATAATGGTATGTAGTCAAATTAAATCGGGTGATCCTGAGGGGATTAGATTAGGAAATGAGACACTTAAAGTAGTAAAGGAGTTTTGCTATTTAGGGAGTAAAATAACTGATGATGGTCGAAGTAGAGAGGATATAAAATGTAGACTGGCAATGGCAAGGAAAGCGTTTCTGAAGAAGAGAAATTTGTTAACATCGAGTATAGAGTTAAGTGTCAGGAAGTCGTTTCTGAAAGTATTTGTATGGAGTGTAGCCATGTATGGAAGTGAAACATGGACGATAACCAGTTTGGACAAGAAGAGAATAGAAGCTTTCGAAATGTGGTGCTACAGAAGAATGCTGAAGATAAGGTGGGTAGATCACGTAACTAATGAGGAGGTATTGAATAGGATTGGGGAGAAGAGAAGATTGTGGCACAATTTGACTATAGGAAGGGATCGGTTGGTAGGACATGTTTTGAGGCATCAAGGGATCACAAATTTAGCATTGGAGGGCAGCGTGGAGGGTAAAAATCGTAGAGGGAGACCAAGAGATCAATACACTAAGCAGATTCAGAAGGATGTAGGTTGCAGTAGGTACTGGGAGATGAAGAAGCTTGCACAGGATAGAGTAGCATGGAGAGCTGCATCAAACCAGTCTCAGGACTGAAGACCACAACAACAACAACATCAGAAAAAACGTCATCATCCATGAGAGTCAACATGTTGGAACTAGCCTATCGACTCACTATGAACACCTACAACAAAAGTGCCTGTCACGCAACCTGAAACTTAAACACTACACATCAGTCATACGACCGGAAGCCCTGTATGCCACGGAATTTCTCTCCATGAACTGGAGAGATCTGATGGAGAAACTGGAAGTCAGCGAGAAGAGAATCCTCAGGAAGATCCTAGGCCTGGTAGAAGATGATGGGGAACTCAGAAGGCTACATAACTGGGTGCTCTGCAAACATATCGAGAGGCTCTCTGACTGTGCAAGAAAAAGAAGGGTAGCTTCCTATAGCCATCCTGCAAGATTGCCTCCAAACAGATTGACCAACCGTCTGTTCACCTTCTGGCAAAACAAGAAGATTCGCACCACTTGGCTGACAGAAATTGAAAAGGACATTAAAAAGCTGCAAATAACTGATCTCCAGAACAGACAGTCTGTGAGACATACCCTAAAGAAAGTCCGAGGATTTCAGGAAAAGCCCCAAAGGAAAGGTACCCCCTGGACAGAAGAAAGGAAGGAGTTACATCAGCAGAGGATGCGACAGTACTGGGCAAAGGTTAAAGCCCAGCAGTTGAACAAGTGTGGTCCAAAGTAGGCCCATTCGAAACAAGAATAAGAAGAGCCAAAGAAACTGGTACACCTGCCTAATTCGTGTAGGGCCCCCACGACAACACAGAAGTGCCGCAACACGACATGGCATGGACCAGACTGATGTGTGAAGTAGCGCCATGAATCCTTCAGGGCTGTCCATAAATTCTGAACATCACATGAAAGGCATCCCAGACCTGCTCAATAATCATGTCTGGAGAGTTTGGTGGTCAGCGGAAGTGTTCAAACTCAGAAGAGTGCTCCTGGAGCCACTCTGTAGCAATTCTGGACGTGTGGGGTGTCACTGGAATTGCCCAAAGGATATGAATGGTTGTAGGTGATCAGACAGAAAGCTTACGTACATGTCACGTGTCAGAGTCGTATCCAGTCGTCTAAGGGGTCCCATATCACTCCAACTGCACACGCCCTACACCATTACAGAGCTTCCACCAGCTTGAACAGTCACCTGCTGACATGCAGAGTCCATTGATTCGTGAAGTTGTCTTCATATCTGCACACGTCCATCCGCCCGATACATTCTGAAACGAAACTCGTCCGACCAGGCAACATGTTTCCAGTCATTAATAGTCCAGTGTCGGTGTTGACGGGCCCTGACGAGGCGTAAAACTTTGTGTCGTGCAGTCATCAAGGGTACACGAGTGGGTCTCCGGCTCCGAAAGCCCAAATCGATGACGTTTCGTTGACACTTTTTGACGGCGCAGCACTGAAATTTGCAGCAGTTATCGGAAGTGCTACACTTTTGTCACATTGAACGATTCTCTTCTGTCGTCGATAGTCCTGTTCTTGCAGGATGTTTTACCAGCCGCAGCAGTGTCGGACATTTGATGTTTTACCGGATTCCTGATATTCACAGTACACTGGTGAAATGGACATACGGCAAAATCCCCACTTCATCGCTCCCTCTGAGATGCTGTGTCCGATCGCTCGTGCGCCGAGGATAACACCACATTCAACCTCACTTAAACCTTGATAACATGCCATTGTAGCGGCAGTAACCGATCTAACAACCGCGCCAGGCACTTGTCTTATGTAGGCGTTGCCGACCGCAGCGCCGTGTTCTGCCTGTTTTCATAACATAGGCTTATACCAGTTTCTTTGGCGCTTCAGTGTATTTCTCACTTGCCTTTATCAAAAAGTGCTGAACTATTAAAACTCCGAGATGGAAGTTAAAATTTCTGACTTCTAAAACATAGCTGTTTGGTTCAGATGCCTTAGTGCAAAGGCAACCGTGCAACACACTCCCCCATTCCTTGCCTTCGTCCGGCCAAGTCAAAAGCACTCTTCAGAATAACAGTCGCACTATGCTGTCACTAGAATTCCATCTTTTCGGCTTGCTTTCATTTTTCCTTGCAAGTGACACGCTACAATATTCCCACTACATTAGTCAACAATTGTTTTGGAACGCCTGTTTGGGAGTATTGAGCAGTAATAAAGAGTAATCCGTTATACAAAGAAGCCGATTATTACAGACTACTTCAACAGTTTTTTTAAACATAATGGCGGTGTGGTTTAACATTCCAGTGAAATTGTTTTCATGTAATATGGATTGTTGTAGTTTTGTTTGTTGAGGCAATGGCTCTGAAGGATGCAGGAGCTTGTTTTGTAGAGTGAAGGTGTGTTACCACAATTAAGTCCGATCCGTGAACCATGGACCCTAGCCCATGTCGGGGCACGAACGGGGATTGCATTGTTCGCGATTCCAAGCGACAGTTGCGGTACGCGCATGCGCATGCTTTCTGCTTGAAAAATACGTAACCGTATATCATGCACATTATGTCTCTCGCTTGCTTATGCATAATTTATCACTTACCACCACCATCAGCGATGACAACTTGCGACAAATGGAATACAAATTCACTAAACAACTTGCTACGATCGTGTTTTAAGAACGCATTAGCTACGGCATTCACAGCAGAGTGCTAAGAACACTTCTGAACGCGCATTGGCTGTCGGAGAATGCGTGACGTAGATGCGCAGAACACGCTTAAACTCGACCGCCATCGTTCATGACTCCAGCTGTAATAGCTAGTACAAAGAAGTTCAACTGACAGGATGTGCAGAGTAAAAGTTCTTCGCCGGGCGAAAATTTTCGCAGTTTTCTAACCTAGCGCGATTACTGGACGCGTGTGGAAAGCTGAAACATAGTACTGAGTATTGCTTCTATACATATCTCGCCTTGAAAGGCGATAGTATCGCGCACACGCGTTATAAAATGGCAGTGCATTGGCAGAACTGTCATTTCTACTCGGGTGATTAGCACGACGGGAATTAAAAGAATTTGAACGCGAAATAGTACTTGGAGCAAGACGGATTGGACATTCCATTTCGGATACCGTTAGGAAATTCAATATTCCGAGATCCACTGTGTCGAGAGTGTGTCGAGAATAGCAAATTTCAGTGTCAGTGCTGAAAGACTAGCAACACTAGGTTAAAAGACCGCAGAAATCAATGTACGACGTACGACAAACGTATCTGTCAGGACAGTGTGGCGAAAGTTGGCGTTAAAGTGCTATGCCAGAAGACGACAGTCGCGAGTGCCTTTGCTAACAGCACAACATCGCTTCTCATGGGCTCGTGGCCGTATCGATTGGACCCTAGACGACTGGAAAACTGTGGCCTAGTCAGATATGTCCCGATTTCAGTTGGTAAGAGCTGTTGGTAACGTTTGAGTGTGGCGCAGATCCCATGAAGCCATGGATCCAGGTTGTCAACAATAGACACTGTGAAAACTGGTGGTGGCTCCATAATGGTGTGGTGTTTATACGGAGCGAATGGGATCCTGTCATGTTCCCAAAAAAAAAGATGGAACTTTTGTGGATGACAATCCACCATTCACTGGGACACAATTGTTCGCAGTAGGTTTGAAGAACGTTCTGGACAAGTCGAGCGAATGATTTGGCCTGACATGGATCCCATCGAACATTTATGTGACTTAGTCGAGAGGTAAGTTCGTGCACAAAATCGTGCACTGACAACACTTTCGCAACTATGGACAGCTTTAGAGGTAGCATGGCTCAATATTTCTGCAGGGGATTTCCAACGACTTGTTGAGTCTATGTCACGTCGATGTGCTGCACTGCACTGGGCAAAAGTAGGTTCGACACGATATCAGGACAAGCTTCTTCATCTCCCAGTACCTACTGCAACCTACATCCTTCTGAATCTGCTTAGTGTATTGATCTCTTGGTCTCCCTCTACGATTTTTACCCTCCACGCTGCCCTCCAATGCTAAATTTGTGATCCCTTGATGCCTCAAAACATGTCCTACCAACCAATCCCTTCTTCTAGTCAAGTTGTGCCACAAACTTCTCTTCTCCCCAATCCTATTCAATACCTCCTCATTAGTTACGTGATCTACCCACCTTATCTTCAGCATTCTTCTGTAGCACCACATTTCGAAAGCTTCTATTCTCTTCTTGTCCACACTGGTTATCGTCTATGTTTCACTTCCATACATGGCTACACTCCATACAAATACTTTCAGAAACGACTTCCTGGCACTTAAATCTATACTAGATGTTAACAAATTTCTCTTCTTCAGAAACGATTTCCTTGCCATTGCCAGTCTACATTTTATATCCTCTCTACTTCGACCATCATCAGTTATTTTACTCCCTAAATAGCAAAACTCCTTTACTACTTTAAGTGTCTCATTTCCTAATCTAATCCCCTCGGCATCACCCGATTTAATTTGACTACATTCCATTATCCTCGTTTTGCTTCTGTTGATGTTCATCTAATATCCTCCTTTCAAGACACTGTCCATTCCGTTCAACTGCTCTTCCAAGTCTTTTGCTGTCTCTGACAGAATTACAATGTCATCGGCGAACCTCAAAGTTTTTACTTCTTCTCCATGAATTTTAATACCTACTCCGAATTTTTCTTTTGTTTCTTTTACTGCTTGCTCAATATACAGATTGAATAACATCGGGGGGAGGCTACAACCCTGCCTCACTCCTTTCCCAACCACTGCTTCCCTTTCATGCCCCTCGACTCTTATAACATCCATCTGGTTTCTGTACAAATTGTAAATGGCCTTTCACTCCCTGTATTTTACCCCTGCCACCTTCAGAATTTCAAAGAGAGTATTCCAGTTAACGTTGTCAAAAGCTTTCTCTAAGTCTACAAATGCTAGAAACGTAGGTTTGCCATTTCTTAATCTTTCTTCTAAGATAAGTCGTAAGGTTAGTATTGCCTCACGTGTTCCAACATTTCTACGGAATCCAAACTGATCTTCCCCGAGGTCCGCTTCTACCAGTTTTTCCATTTGTCTGTAAAGAATTCGTGTTAGTATTTTGCAGCTGTGACTTATTAAACTGATAGTTCGGTAATTTTCACATCTGTCAACACCTGCTTTCTTTGGGATTGGAATTATTATATTCTTCTTGAAGTCTGTGGGTATTTCGCCTGTCTTGCTCACCAGATGGTAGAGTTTTGTCATGACTGGCTCTCCCAAGGCCATCAGTAGTTCTAATGGAGTGTTGTCTACTCCCGGGGCCTTGTTTCAACTCAGGTCTTTCAGTGCTCTGTCAAACTCTTCACGCAGTATCGTATCTCCCATTTCATCTTCATCTACATCCTCTTCCATTTCCATAATATTGTCCTCAAGTACATCGCCCTTGTATAAACCCTCTATATACTCCTTCCACCTTTCTGCCTTCCCTTCTTTGCTTAGAACTGGGTTGCCATCTGAGCTCTTGATATTCATACAAGTGGTTCACTTTTCTCCAAAGGTCTCTTTAATTTTCCTGTAGGCAGTATCTATCTTACCCCTAGTGAGACAAGCCTCTACATCCTTACATTTGTCCTCTAGCCATCCCTGCTTAGCCATTTTGCACTTCCTGTCGATCTCATTTTTGAGACGTTTGTATTCCTTTTTGCCTGCTTCATTTACTGCATTTTTATATTTTCTCCTTTCATCAATTAAATTCAATATTTCTTCTGTTACCCAAGGATTTCTATTAGCCCTCGTCTTTTTACCTACTTGATCCTCTGCTGCCTTCACTACTTCATCCCTCAGAGCTACCCATTCTTCTTCTACTGTATTTGTTTCCCCCATTCCTGTCAATTGTTCCCTTATGCTCTCCCTGAAACTCTCTACAACCTCTGGTTCTTTCAGTTTATCCAGGTCCCATCTCCTTAAATTCCCACCTTTTTGCAGTTTCTTCAGTTTCAATCTGCAGTTCATAACCAATAGATTGTGGTCAGAATCCACATCTGCCCCTGGAAATGTCTTACAATTTAAAACCTGGTTCCTAAATCTCTGTCTTACCATTATATAATCTATCTGATACCTTTTAGTATCTCCAGGATTCTTCCAGGTATACCTTCTTTTATGATTCTTGAACCAAGTGTTAGCTATGATTAAGTTATGCTCTGTGCAAAATTCTACAAGGCGGCTTCCTCTTTCATTTCTTCCCCCCAATCCATATTCACCTACTATGTTTCCTTCTCTCCCTTTTCCTACTGACGAATTCCAGTCACCCATGACTATTAAATTTTCGTCTCCCTTCACTACCTGAATAATTTCTTTTATCTCGTCATACATTTCATCAATTTCTTCATCATCTGCAGAGCTAGTTGGCATATAAACTTGTACTACTGTAGTAGGCATGGGCTTTGTGTCTATCTGGGCCACAATAATGCGTTCACTATGACTTTTGTCATTTCAGTGTATAAGAAGCACAAAGCCCATTTTACGATATGGAAACAGAGAACGACAGTAGCGCTCCTAGCGGCATGGCAGGTATTGTTGCTTCACGAAGCACGAGTAGTAGATAATAATATTTTGCATTTATACTTTATGGGTGGCTCTCGCAGTCTGACGATAAAGTGTGAACTTAGAAATAGTAATACAGGGTGATTAGAAGTAGTCCGAAAATCTTGCAAGGGTGTTGTAAAGAAAGTGTTGCTGATAAAGAATTGTTAAGAAAAACATTCGATGCGTTGCGCCGTTTCCGAATTATTTTGCCCTTAAGTTAGCCAATCAGATAGTTGCACATATAAATTCAAGCACTGGCAGATTTCTGAGAGTCCGTGAGTTACCACTTGTTGGAATCCTCGCTACCAGTTAAAATGCGCCTTTTTTTGGAAGTGATAAATTTAAGCTAGGCGAGCAAAAGCTAAGTTAGTTCTGTTTGAGGAAATCAAACTAAAAACACGTTTACAGTGTCATTATATTCGAGAAATTTCATTCAAAAACTAAGATTAACTTCTCGTAGCTGGTGTTCAGTCATGTACAATTTGGTAAATGACATAGTGGTCGCATTTTCAGTATAAATTATTTATTTGCAGAACCCAATATTGCGATTTCGACAGTATGGCCTTTTGTCAAATGGAAGTATAAGGAGCGTTCAAAACGAAACGAGCAGGAAGTATTATTACAGAAACCAGTATCTGTATGTTAAAAGTATTGACCCTGGCTGTTGAGACACTTGTCCCACTGTGACACAAGGCTGTGTTCGAACAGTATGAATTACCTCGAAGAGAATGGTCTATTGACACACGGTCAACATGGATTTGGAAAACATAGTTCTTGTGAAACACAACTTGTTATTTACACACACGAAGTGTTGAGTGCTACTGACAAGAGATTTCAGATTGATTCCATATTTCTAGATTTCCAAAAGGCTTTTGACACTGTACCACACAAGAGGCTTGTAGTGAAAGTGCGTGCTAATGGAATATCGTCTCAGTTATGTGAATGGATTCGTGACTTTCAGTCATGAAGGCCACAGTTCGTTATAACTGACAGAAAGTCGTTGAGTAAAAAAGAATGGTTTCTGGCGTTCCCCAAGGTAATGTTATAAGTCCTTTGCCGTTCGTTATCTATATAAACGATTCACGGGCCAATCTGAGCAGCCATCACAGGTTGTTAAAAGATGCTGTCGGTTATCGCCTACTCAAGTCATGTTGCTGTTGTTGTGGTCTTCAGTCCTGAGACTGGTTTGATGCAGCTCTCCATGCTACTCTACCCTGTGCAAGCTTCTTCATCTCCAAGTACTTAATGCAACCTACATCCTTCTGAATCTCTACGTCCTTACATTTGTCCTCTAGCCATCCCTGCTTAGCCATTCTGCGCTTCCTGTCGATGTCATTTTTGAGATGTTTGTATTCCTTTTTGCCTGTTTCATTTACTGCATTTTTATATTTTCTCCTTTCATCAATTAAATTCAATATTTCTTCTGTTACCCAAGGATTTCTACTAGCCCTCATCTTTTTACCTACTTGAACCTCTGCTGCCTTCACTACTTCGTCCCTTAGAGCTACCCATTCTTCTACTGTATTTCTTTCCCCCATTCCTGTCAATTGTTCCCTTATGCTCTCCCTGAAACTCTGCACAACCTCTGGTTTAGTCAGTTTATCCAGGTCCCATCTCTTTAAACTCCCACCTTTTTGCACTTTTTCAGTTTTAATCTACAGTTCATAACCTATAGATTGTGGTCAAAGTCCACATCTGCCCCTGGAAATGTCTTATAATGTAAAACCTTGTTCCTAAATCTCTGTCTTACCGTTATATAATCTATCTGATATCTTCTGGTATCTCCAGGCTTTTTCCATGTATACAACCTTCTTTCATGATTCTTGAACCAAGTGTTAGCTATGATTAAGTTGTGCTCTGTGCAAAATTCTACCAGGCGGCTTCCACTTTCATTTCTTACCCCCAATCCATATTCACCTACTACATTTCCTTCTCTCCCTTTTCCTACTATCGAATTCCAGTCACTCATGACTACTAAATTTTCGTCTCTCTTCAATACCTGAATAATTTCTTTTATCTCATCATACATTTCATCAATTTCTTCATCATCTGCAGAACTAGTTGGCATATAAACTTGTACTATTGTAGTAGGCGTGGGCTTCGTGTCTATCTTGTCCACAATAATGCATTCACTGTGCTGTTTGTAGTAGCTTACCTGCATTCCTATTTTTTTATTCATTATTAAACCTACTCCTGCATTACCCCTATTTGATTTTGTATTTATAACCCTGTAGTCACCTGACCAGAAGTCTTGTTCCTCCTGCCACTGAACTTCACTAATTCCTACTATATCTAACTTTAACCTATCCATGTCCTTTTTTAAATTTTCTAACCTACCTGCCCGATTAAGGGATCTGACATTCCACACTCCGACCCATAGAACACCAGTTTTCTTTCTCCTGATAACAACATCCTCCTGAGTAGTCCCCGAATGGGGGACTATTTTACCTCCAAAATACTTTACCCAAGAGGACGCCATCATCATTTAACCATACAGTAAAGCTGCATGCCCTCGGGAAAAATTACGGCTGTAGTTTCCCCTTGCTTTCAGCCATTCGCAGTACCAGCACAGCAAGGCCATTTTGGTTAGTGCTACAATGTCACATCAGTCAATCATCCAGACTGTTGCCCCTGCAACTACTGAAAAGGCTGCTGCCCTTCTTCAGGAACCACACGTTTGTCTGGCCTCTCAACAGATACCTCTCCATTGTGGTTTCACCTACAGTAGGGCTGTCTGTATCGCTGAGGCACGCAAGCCTCCCCACCAACGGCAAGGTCCACGGTTCATGGGGATTGGGGGGTGGGGAGGGATTGAACACAAAATCAAATAGCAGGATGAAAAATGAAAAGGAAAAACTGGAACAGGATAGTGAATGCATTATCATAGCCAAGATAAACACAAAGGTAAGAACATCACAGTAGTGCAAATTTATCTGCCTACTAGCATCACAAATGACATTGGAAAAAAGTATGATATAAAAGAAATTATTCAATTCATTAACGGAGAAAATAATTTAACTGTGATATGGGACTGAAATTCGATAGCGGGAAAAGGTAGAGAAGGAAAAATAGTCAGACGACATGTGTTTGGTGAAAGGAATGGAAGTGTGAGATGTGTTATAGAATTGTGCATGGAGCACAATTTAATCATTGCAAAAGACATGGAAAAGACATGTAGACACCAGAACGTTTCATATAGATAACATATTGGCAAGACAAAGTTTTGGAAACCAGATTTCGCTGTAAAACATTTCCAAAATAAGACACTGACTCTGATCATAATGTTTGTTTATGTATTGCAGATTGAAACTGAAGAAACTGCAGAAAAGTAGAAAATAAAGAACATGAGGTCTGGATAAACTGAAAGAACCAGAGGTTGTCAAAGAGCTTCAAAGTAAGCATTGGACATCAGCTGACGGAGATAGTGGAAGGACTACAACAGAAGACAAATGGGTAGCTTTTGGAGATGAAATACTGAAGGGAGCAGAGGATCAACTAGACAAAATGACAAGGTCCAGTGGAAATCCCCGGATTATGTTACAGATACTGAATTTAACAGCCAAAAGGAGCAAATGAGGAAAGAAATACAACACCTCAAAATTGAGACTAGCAAAAAATGTAAAATGAGAAGGCAGGAATGGCTACAGGAGGGATCAAACATTGTAGAAACACACATGACTAAATGAACGATAGATACTGTGTATGTTGTTGTTGTTGTTGTGGTCTTCAGTCCTGAGACTGGTTTGATGCAGCTCTCCATGCTACTCTATCCTGTGCAAGCTTCTTCATCTCCCAGTACCTACTGCAACCTACATCCTTCTGAATCTGCTTAGTGTATTGATCTCTTGGTCTCCCTCTACGATTTTTACCCTCCACGCTGCCCTCCAATGCTAAATTTGTGATCCCTTGATGCCTCAATACATGTCCTACCAACCGATCCCTTCTTCTAGTCAAGTTGTGCCACAAACTTCTCTTCTCCCCAATCCTATTCAATACCTCCTCATTAGTTACGTGATCTACCCACCTTATCTTCAGCATTCTTCTGTAGCACCACATTTCGAAAGCTTCTATTCTCTTCTTGTCCACACTAGTTATCGTCCATGTTTCACTTCCATACATGGCTACACTCCATACAAATACTTTCAGAAACAAGTTCCTGACACTTAAATCTATACTCGATGTTAACAAATTTCTCTTCTTCAGAAACGATTTCCTTGCCATTGCCAGTCTACATTTTATATCCTCTCTACTTCGACCATCATCAGTTATTTTACTCCCTAAATAGCAAAACTCCTTTACTACTTTAAGTGTCTCATTTCCTAATCTAATCCCCTCAGCATCACCCGATTTAATTTGACTACATTCCATTATCCTCGTTTTGCTTTTGTTGATGTTCATCTTATATCCTCCTTTCAAGACACTGTCCATTCCGTTTAACTGCTCTTGCAAGTCTTTTGCTGTCTCTGACAGAATTACAATGTCATCGGCGAACCTCAAAGTTTTTACTTCTTCTCCATGAATTTTAATACCTACTCTGAATTTTTCTTTTGTTTCCTTTACTGCTTGCTCAATATACAGATTGAATAACATCGTGGAGAGGCTACAACCCTGTCTCACTCCTTTCCCAACCACTGCTTCCCTTTCATGCCCCTCGACTCTTATAACTGCCATCTGGTTTCTGTACAAATTGTAAATAGCCTTTCGCTCCCTGTATTTTACCCCTGCCACTTTCAGAATTTGAAAGAGAGTATTCCAGTTAACGTTGTCAAAAGCTTTCTCTAAGTCTACAAATGCTAGAAACATAGGTTTGCCATTTCTTAATCTTTCTTCTAAGATAAGTCGTAAGGTTAGTATTGCCTCACGTGTTCCAACATTTCTACGGAATCCAAACTGATCTTCCCCGAGGTCCGCTTCTACCAGTTTTTCCATTCGTCTGTAAAGAATTCGCGTTAGTATTTTGCAGCTGTGACTTATTAAACTGATAGTTCGGTAATTTTCACATCTGTCAACACCTGATTTCTTTGGGATTGGAATTATTATATTCTTCTTGAAGTCTGTGGGTATTTCGCCTGTTTCATACATCTTGCTCACCAGATGGTAGAGTTTTGTCATGACTGGTTCTCCCAAGGCCATCAGTAGTTCTAATGGAATGTTGTCTACTCCTGGGGCCTTGTTTCGACTCAGGTCTTTCAGTGCTCTGTCAAACTCTTCACGCAGTATCTTATCTCCCATTTCATCTTCATCTACATCCTCTTCCATTTCCATAATATTGTCCTCAAGTACATCGCCCTTGTATAAACCCTCTATATAGTCTTTCCACCTTTCTGCCTTCCCTTCTTTGCTTAGAACTGGGTTGCCATCTGAGCTCTTGATATTCATACAAGTGGTTCTCTTCTCTCCAAAGGTCTCTTTAATTTTCCTGTAAGCAGTATCTATCTTACCCCTAGTGAGACAAGCCTCTACATCCTTACATTTGTCCTCTAGCCATCCCTGCTTAGCCATTTTGCACTTTCTGTCGATCTCATTTTTGAGACGTTTGTATTCCCTTTTGCCTGCTTCATTTACTGCATTTTTATATTTTCTCCTTTCATCAATTAAATTCAATATTTCTTCTGTTACCCAAGGATTTCTATTAGCCCTCGTCTTTTTACCTACTTGATCCTCTGCTGCCTTCACTACTTCATCCCTCAGAGCTACCCATTCTTCTTCTACTGTATTTCTTTCCCCCATTCCTGTCAATTGTTCCCTTATGCTCTCCCTGAAACTCTCTACTACCTTTGGTTCTTTCAGTTTATCTAGGTCCCATCTCCTTAATTTCCCACCTTTTTGCAGTTTCTTCAGTTTCAATCTGCAGTTCATAACCAATAGATTGTGGTCAGAATCCACATCTGCCCCTGGAAATGTCTTACAATTTAAAACCTGGTTCCTAAATCTCTGTCTTACCATTATATAATCTATCTGATACCTATTAGTATCTCCAGGATTCTTCCAGGTATACAACCTTCTTTTATGATTCTTGAACCAAGTGTTAGCTATGATTAAGTTATGCTCTGTGCAAAATTCTACAAGGCGGCTTCCTCTTTCATTTCTTCCCCCCAATCCATATTCACCTACTATGTTTCCTTCTCTCCCTTTTCCTACTGACGAATTCCAGTCACCCATGACTATTAAATTTTCGTCTCCCTTCACTACCTGAATAATTTCTTTTATCTCGTCATACATTTCATCAATTTCTTCATCATCTGCAGAGCTAGTTGGCATATAAACTTGTACTACTGTAGTAGGCATGGGCTTTGTGTCTATCTTGGCCACAATAATGCGTTTACTATGCTGTTTGTAGTAGCTAACCCGCACTCCTATTTTTTTATTCATTATTAAACCTACTCCTGCATTACCCCTATTTGATTTTGTATTTATAACCCTGTAATCACCTGACCAAAAGTCTTGTTCCTCCTGCCACCGAACTTCACTAATTCACACTATATCTAACTTTAACCTATCCATTTCCCTTTTTAAAATTTCTAACCTACCTGCCCGATTAAGGGATCTGACATTCCACGCTCCGATCCGTAGAATGCCAGTTTTCTTTCTCCTGATAACGACGTCCTCTTGAGTAGTCCCCGCCCGGAGATCCGAATGGGGGACTATTTTACCTCCGGAATATTTTACCCAAGAGGACGCCATCATCATTTAATCATACAGTAAAGCTGCATGTCCTCGGGAAAAATTACGGCTGTAGTTTCCCCTTGCTTTCAGCCGTTCGCAGTACCAGCACAGCAAGGCCGTTTTGGTTAATGTTACAAGGCCAGATCAGTCAATCATCCAGACTGTTGCCCCTGCAACTACTGAAAAGGCTGCTGCCCCTCTTCAGGAACCACATGTTTGTCTGGCCTCTCAACAGATACCCCTCCGTTGTGGTTGCACCTACGGTACGGCCATCTGTATCGCTGAGGCACGCAAGCCTCCCCACCAACGGCAAGGTCCATGGTTCATGGGGGAAGATACTGTGTATATGAAAATTAAAGACACATTTGGAGAAAAGGGAAGCAGCTGTAAAAGGGCTATATGAGATGACCCCGAACAGAACTGCCAAAAATTCACAGGTTGTTCTGGGATATTTTCTGAGTATTTCAGTATAAGGGGCTCATGGTGTCTGGTGGCTTGTTACAACGTACTTGCATTTTGTTTCTTACCCTAATTATCCTTGCATCTATATCACTGTAACTGAATATTCAATATGTATTCTATGTAAAGGGGCAGAGGTTTGACTCAATGTTGTTGTAAATCTTCCCCATCTTCTTTGTTGTAAGGCACAGTTATTGCATGGAAAACATCCATCCATTCCAGTGATATGCAGTTAATTGTCAGCAGCAGATATGACTGCTTTTTATACTTTAATTCAACGAGTGTCATATGTGGACTCAGGTATGACAAAACTGATATCAGCATCTGCTGTTAGCCCACTGACATTGGATGGCTCTGAGTTATGTAAAAAAATATTATTAATTAATATAGTAATAATAAGTGTATTCCATCACAGCCTCAACGGCAATACTTTATGTTGTTGATGTAACAACAATGCTATTGTCCCACCCAAATAAATATTGATCTTTTAATTATTATTATTATTGTTGTTAATGTTCTCAAATGTGTGTAGGCCTATTCCTTTCATTTAATATAATTAGGAGGTGTGTTTCATTTGCTTATTCATGCATAGGGAACTGATAGTTAGAATTACATTGGCTAGGAAGAATAAGGTGGAAGTAAGTTCCTCTATGTATGGAAGGTTTAGAATGCCAAAGGAAAAGGCTTTAGGACACAAATTTAGTGTGCCAAAAGAACTTCAGGGGTTCAGTAATAGAGCTATTCATATGAAGAGCCAGAATCGTGTAATACTGCCCAACAACATAGTCATAGTCCATCACCACTTTGACACCTCCAAGCAACGTACATATTCTTTAGATTTGTAACAGTGTATGGATCAGTCATTTCACTGCAGTGCATCAGTACATTTATAAAATTCAGTATTCATGTGTAATAAGAACATCACTGAACTAAGTCACTTAGCCCGTATTAAGATGCTGTTTCAGATCCAGAAAATTTCTGACTATCCATAAATTTGAACATAATTTTTTGGGTTTTTGCTGAAATTAATTACCTTTTAGACCAAATTAACGGTTTGACTCATGTCTTAAAATACAGCATTTGCTGTTAGCCCACTGACATTGGATGGCTCTGAGTTATGTAAAAAAATATTAAAGTATTTATAAGTACTTTAATTAAAGTATTTAAAGACATGAGTCAAACTGTTAATTTTAATTTATTAATGTAGTTAATAAATTACTCAATGTGATCTAAGCACCATATTGCTCCAGAAAATAGTTGGTTTAAAATTTCAAACTGGTCTGGAATTACTTCTGCTTAAATTAATATTACAAAATTTAGGAGATGAGCTGTGTATTTCTGTGTGTGAAAAGTACTACTGAAAGTGTTGTTGGATGATATCACAATCCTAGGACCCCATATTCCAGAAATTATTCAGATGAGTGATTGATTAATTTTCATTAAACAAGTATTTTGTTTATTAAGCTGGTCAGTTAGTAAACATTATAGTGTGGAAAGTTTTATTACTTTGTTCATGCTTAACAGTAGAGAGCTTTATAGAAATTATGAGTGACTGATGTTGTTAATATATTCTCTCATTTGGATTGGTGGCTGTTTTTGTTTATACAGTTACATACTATTACTATAGCTTAAATGAACCTAGATTCGAATCCTGTTTACAACTCTAGTCTCTCTTTTTAATATGGTGCTGTATTTGGAAATTAAGTTAACAGTCCAACTGCTTTAATCCTATAGACACACAATTGTGTTCATCTAATTCTGCAAAAGGGTAACTCTCACAAATTTGCACTTAGCAAAAGAGGTGTTATAACCCTATGTGAAGGGTGAAGATTATCAAAAGGTGATTGATTAGCCTGCACAGCAGCAGCGGCGGCGGCGGCTTGAACACTGAGATTTTCTTATGACCACATAAGTTCTGGTAAGGTGGAAGCTGCTCCTGACAAACCATCAATTTCAATCTGCTGTAACACACTCATTGGGAACCACTGAAAAATAAATCTTGTGAGGTGGTCATTAAATATACCAACAATCATAAAGCATAATGTCAAGGCATTCTCTTCTTGAACTTCATCTTGACAAATTTTCAGGTAATGAATGTCATAAAAGCAGTCAAAAACCACAAATCTTCTGCACCACAAGAACTGAATGAAAGACATTCTGGCAAATACATGTCTCTTTTGCACAATAGTCGCTAGAAAAGAAACTTTGATCATTATCACGAAAATGTGCCAGTGCGTAATTAGTTAATGGTAAGACATTGCCTGAATGATATATGAAACAATATGTGTTGTGATGATCTATAACAGTGTAGTATATTTGATTACCTACATTATTATATTATGCTGTAATTATTCCACAAACTAAAGATGATCTTTAGTTTTATTAAATACTTTATTTACACAAACAAAAAATGAAAAAAGAATACACAGAGATTTGAACCCATGACATTTGGTTGGTAAGTAATTGTTCCAATCACTGCACCAGCACTCAAGCTGAAAGCAGAAAAGTTACCTAACATTACGAGTGTCAACCTCCTACGTTTCTGAAAACTAAGGTGTCGTGACCTATACGTAATATAGACACATTCAGCGCAGAGGTCTGCATCGGGCATTTGTGCTCATTCCGTGTACGTCTGTGAAAGTCCGGTAGATGACAATACAACCACTTTGGATGCAGGGAGTAACTGCACTCGCCCTCCTTCGCTCTCGCTCTCACGTCCTGTGCTCGAATGGTGGAACCATCTACTCCAGTTACCTGATTGTCGCTCAGTCGCCAGCTGTAGGATCACGGCACACGAACATGAGGAGGACAGTGTGGAAGCTAAACCTCATTCACAAAAATATATCCTGAGTGCAAAAGACAGTGGTTGCAGTAGTGGCTGGAGAGGTTTTCATTACTATTCACTGATAAGGTTGGAAATCCTGTTGGCCACATGTAATGTGGCAGGTGCTCTGTTCCCCAGTCTTACAGAGCCCACACAAAACATCTAAAAATATAATGTAATTGGATAGATAAAAAAATCTACTCGCCAACCGATAGCAGAACACTCGTGTAAAGGTATTAAAATTTTCAAGCTTTCAGAGACAATGGCTCCTTCTTCTAGCATAAGGCCTGAATGAGAGGGAAGAGAAGTGAAGGAAAGCAACATAAGTTAGAAAAGGAGCTAACTCAGCCACAAATTCAGTATAGAATGTGACAGGTATTTCATCAGACCATGGAACTTTTTCACTCTTAAGAATTTCAGCTGTTCCTTCTTGAGGGACATCAGATACCACTTCTGTTTTACACAGTGACTTTTTGTCAGTTTTGTCAGTTACTACGAACTGTGAACTTTCTGTTAGTAAATCAGTAAACCATTTGCACAACTAAGACAATGCTCCATAGGCTCTGGAAATCTAGCAATATGGAATCAATTTGCTGAATCGGTGCTGCCTGTCAACAGATAATTTCCTTCAAGGTAATTCATAAAGGACAAACACAGCGTATGTTCGAAAAGCTTACTGTAAATTGACATCAGTGATATGGGTTTGTAATTCAGCAGGTTACCCATATTCCCTTTATTGAGTATTGGTGTGACCTGTGCAATTTTCCTGACTACATACGGATCTTTTGTCGAACAGTTGTATATGACCATGAGGTATGGAGCTATTGTATCAGCGTACTCTGAAAGAAACCTGAATGGTATACAATCTGGACTGGAAGCCTTGCCTTTTCAACCGATTTAAGCTGCTTCACTACACCGAGGATATCTACTTCTAAGTTACTAATGTTGACAGCAATTCTCCATTTGAATTCTGGAGTATTTACTTCATCTTTTTTTGTAAAGGAATGTGGGGAAAAGAGTATTCTGTAACTCTGTTTTGGTGTGACTGTCATCACTAACATTATCAGCAATGTCATACAGTAAAGATATTATTGTCTCTTGCTGCTGGTGTATTTTACATACAACCATACAATGGAAAATTTAAAATGGAATAATGACAAAATTAGAATTACATAAAACCAGAATTTTTTTGATTTTCTGCCACATTTTGAGGACGAGTTTTGTTGAGATAACTATTAAAAGCATCTCACATTGAAGTGCATGCTAATTTTCGAGTTTCTGTAAAACTTCACCATCTTGGGGATCTTGCATTCCTTTAAATTTGGCATGCTTTTTTCATTGCTTCTGGAACACTGTTCTGACCTGTTTTTTGCACCACAGGGATAAGTTCCATCTCTTATTAATGTATTTCATATAAATCTCTCAATCAATATGATTCCTTGAATTTAAGCTACATCTGGTTTGGAAGGAACGGAGCCTGCCTCTTAGGAAGGCATCAAGCAAATTTTTATTTGCTTTTATAGAGAGATGTACAGGGTGGTTATAATTAAATTTTCGCTACTTGAGCACATGTGGATGGAAAAGTATTTACTGTATGGGTACCGAACTTTATAGGAATTATGTTCAAACTGTGCACTACAGGATTCGTGTTGTCTATGGAGTTGGTGTCGTGAGTTCCATCTAGTATTGTAGGTATGGACATCACTGTTGTTCTCAAATTGTGATGGATTATTTATGATGAATTTCATTACGAATATATGTATTGGGATAGCGCGGTCAATATGCCTAGCTCCTTGAAGAGATATCTACACGACATCCTAAATATAACACCAATTATTGAATTATTTGGTGCAACCTTTTGCATTTTGTTCTTTAAGTATGAGTCAAACCAGCTGTGCATAAAGCAATCAACTCTTAAAACTTGAGTTTTTCTATAAGGGTTGTACGATCTACACAATAAAACACCCTGGAAAAATAAAAAAAATACCAACTGGCGATATTTTATTATTTAATGCTTGTACTGTTTGATGAGTGAATGTATAAACAGCATTCTCAGTGGAGCAAACCTTTCTAGAATCCAAACTGTGATATGCTAAGTAAACTCATGAGTAAATTACTTTTTTTGAATGTTTTGGAAAAAGATGTAAGTAAGGAAATGGGACAATAATGGTTTAAATCTATCTTTCACCTTTCTTATGCAGTGGTTTAACAAATGCACATTTTAATCTTCTAGATGAATTCCCTGTGCCAATAATGCATTGCACATATTGCTAAAAACGCTACTTAGTTAAGTTGGAACAACTTTTCAGAATCCTGTTTGAAACTTCATCAACCCCATACAAGCATCTGTTTCTTAGAATTTTTATAACTGTGTTAATTTCAATAAAGAACATTGCTGCTGCATCTAGTTTCTTAAAGTTTGGCACAATGACATTTTTAATATATTCTCTAGCTTATTTAACTAAACCAAATAATCCTGTATTTGCTGCTGTGTTTATATAGTGATTGTTAAAAGCACTTGCAACTTGTGAATTACCAGTCACAACAAAGTCATTTAGTTTAATTGTTACGGAATCACGTACGCTGACTGGTTGTCCATTTTCCTGTCTGACAATGTCCCATATAGTTTCTCTCATTATCTGCATTATTTACTTCTGTTAGGATATTTAAATGATTTTCCTTAAAATACAACAGTATTTTTGGTAGTATGCAAGTAATGTACCTTGACTTTCTCTGGCATTAACATAAATTTCCCTCTTTTTCTTACAGGAGATTTTAACTCCTTCAGTTATCCACAGCTTATTTGTTTTTTAATGGACCTTCTCGATAATTTTTTAGGAAAGCAGCTTTGAAATATTGACATAAATTTGCAATGGAATAAAATGAATTTGACATTAGCATCTCTTTCTACATATACCTCATCCCAAATCACACCTTTTAGCTTACTCTTAAAACATTGTATCCTGTTTTCATTAATAAGACTCACTGCTTTGTATGAACCTGCCTCAGGGTTGTAAGGTGGCAGACTGTTTATTTCCATTAATTGTTAATCATGATCAGATAGTCCATTAGCAACTGGTTATACATTAATTTTTCAGCTGACCACTGTCTATAAAAATGTTATCAACAGTGTCCTCCTATTTTGCTGCAAACAAGTTGGAAAACTGACTACTGAAATTAGACTGAAACATCCAAATATTAATTCAAGTTCATTTTCCCTGTCCATATCTTTTAAGAAATCTACACCGAAATCTCCAGAAGGTACTGTTTCTTCTTACCTGACAGGTAGCTCAATAATGCATCTAGATTCCTCATAAATAGCTTAAAGTGTCCTAGAGGGGATTTGTCAACTGCTACAATTATCAGAGAAACATTCTCCACCAACAACTTACAAGCACATGCTTCTAGGTTTTGAGTAATACAAAAGCTATTTGTTTCAATATTTTTGACTTTGTATCCAACTTTTACAAATGTTGCAACTGCTTTTTTTTCCATGTTAACCTACACAAAAGTGATATAAGTCTATAGTCCCTGATATTTAACTTATCTTTCCCTGTGGTTACCGTCAAACGGGGTGATTTTGGACACCGGAGCGAATTCGGACAGTATGGCTTATTTGCTCTTTGCCACTGCATAGAAACAAAGAGTTACTTATTTTAACATCTGTGCACCAGTTATTTTAAGCACAAGATTGCATTTATCACTTTCCACAACTTTTATTTTGCGTCAATCATTTCCCTAGGTGAATAACTGACCAACACTCTCAGTGTTAAAAATCCACGCATTATCGTAAAGTGGAAACTTTCTATTGTTATGCCGAGCGGGAAGTTATTGTAACCGTAATTGTCGATGTGCTCAGTAGCTAACAGCATTGAGACAATTTCTGTACAAGTTTGTCGAGTTTCTTGTGCAAATTTATAAAATAACGACGGATTTTGTAAAACTGTGTACTGTGTGGGGTGATTTCGGACAATGCTAAGAACGTATAAGAGCAGGAGAGGTGCTACAGTATGGCGTAATTATGACCCGGATCTTTTAGATAAAGCTGTTCGTGATATTCAGAGTGGTAAATTATCTTACAGAAAAGCGTGTGATTTGTATGGTATACCTAAATCAACCCTACAAAATAAAGTGCAGGAAGCACATCCGAAAAAAATGGGAGGACAGCCAGTGCTAAATACAGAAGAAGAAGAAGAAGAAGAAGAAGAAGAAATGTTGAAGCAAAGTATCTTGAGGGCTGCACAGTGGGGATTTCCCTTCACTAAATTGGATATTAGATATTTAGTTAAAGGCTACCATGATAAATCTGGTCGAAAAGAGAAGAAATTTCATAATAATTTGCCAGGAGAAGAATGGGTGCATTTATTCCTCAAACGACAGTCAGAAGATCTTTCCGTTCGCTTAAGCGAAAATATTAAACGAGCTTGTGCAGGAGTGAACAAAGAGACTGTTTAAGATGTTTTCCTTAAATATCAAGCAAAGCTGGAAAATCTCCCCCCTAGCAACATGATCAACTACGATGAAACCAACATGTCAGATGATCCAGGCAAGCAGCAGATAATTACAAAACATGGGAGTAAGCATGCTGAAAAAGTGATGGACTCATCAAAATCTAGTGTCTCAATATTGATGGCAGCTAGTGCTGATGGTAAACTGCTTCCTCCGTATGTCCTTTACAAATCAGAGCATTTGTGGGACACGTGGCAAGAAGGTGGACCACAAGGAACAAAAGTGGATGGTTTGACCTGCCAGTATTTGAAGACTGGTTCTTACAATCGCTTTGCCCTGTTTGAAGAGGCAGAACGGGCCAACAGTCATGATTGGAGACAACTTATCCAGTCACGTGTCTTTACGTGTTATTGAAGAGTGTGAGCGGAACAATATTTCATACATTCTCCTTCCACCCAATAGCACACACCTCCTCCAACCGCTTGATGTAAGCTTCTTCAGGCCAATGAAAGCAGCATGGCGAACTGTATTAACTGATTGGAAGAAACACACTCATGGGACCATTTCCACGGATGCCTTCCCATCTCTTCTGAAGCAGACACTGACTAAGATTTCAGCAAACTCCAAGGAAAACATAAAGGGTGGATTTGGCACCACACGCCTAATTCCTTTTGATCCAGATCATGTCTTACGAAAATTGCCTGATAATGAGGAGAGCCAGCAAAGCAACGCACACACATGGTCTTCCCCTTTGGAAGAAATGCTCAAAGAAATTCGTTATCCTCCAAATAAGCTTGGTAGCTCCTGCCACCACCACAAACTAGACATTCTACCTGGAAAATCCATCACTGGCCGAGATTTTTAAGGAAATGAAAACAGTGCTGAAGCAAGTGACAGTGCTTCTAGCAGTAGTGAATGAAAACGACACATCATGCAATGAAGTTTTACTGCTGAAAGAAGAGGCTTTTCTTGTTGCAAAGAACAAATATAAACGTGGAAGCAAGGAGCAAACAAGGAAGTATGTTGGAGTGGCTACAAATGTTGGTGCTACGGAAGTTAAGTGTGAAATTCTTGAGCCAACATGAGAACAGTAAAAACATATTAGCGTTTCCTAATGTATTCGATGAAGACAATACAAAAATTGCAAATTTCGAGAATACTTCCCACACCAGTTGAGAAGAGAGGAATGTTCATTTTTCAAGAATATGTGCTTTAGACTCTTAAGACAATCGTTTATTTAAAGTGTTTGCAACTTAATTTAGAGTGATGAGTGAGAAAAATTATTTTGACCTTTTAGTTAAATTACTTTGTTTGTTTCTGTCTGTTTCTAATATTTCAGTTAAGAACTGTAAAAAAATTTTATTTAAATTCTTGCAAAATAAAAACTTATCTGTAATATATAAAATTCATTATATCATTCCATATCATTTATTCGTAAGAAACGGCTGCTTTAAAATGTGTAAATGTCACCAAAATCAAATAAAAAGCATGTAGAATTAAAAAAAAGGGCAGTAACTGTCCGAATTCACCCTCTATATACTGTAACTTGGGACAGAGATTTAAAAACCACACGTGTCCGAAATCACCCCAATTCATGGGGTGACTTCGGACACTTTATTTAACTGCCTCAGATAAATATACCTACACATACACTTTCTGATTGTGGGATATTTTATTCTTTACACATATACCCTACCACTTCCATAACAATCACTTTAATCTAACAATATAAACGAAAGTTACAATCAAAATAATGGCAAAACTGTCTGAAATCACCTCATTTGACGGTACACAGCATTCAGGGAGGTACAAAACATCTATCACTTCAGATTTTCCACATCTTCTAGACATACAATAAGCTTATCTATCTAGTTTTTTAACCCACTAATGTTTTGGTGAAACAAATTAGTTTTATTTTTCTGGGAATATCTGGAGATATTGTTTATTCACTTTCCTGTGTGTTACATGTTGTTAAATGTTTGAAATAAATTTCTTGTTATAAGACCCAACATTTACTGGTGACTCTAACATGATTGTAAGATAACTGCAATGGATACAACACAATTAGTAAGACACAACCATGCCATGCGATGCAATCGTGACTCAATTGCATTGCCTGATGACTTAAATAACTGCGTTGGCTACAGCATGTGCATAAACCCCTCGTGCTATAACATTAACATGTACCAGCTGGGTCACATATTTCCAACATGATTTAGACAGAATACTAGACTTTGCCAATGGCAACATCAACAGCCACAGATGAGGAGCCGGGAAGCACGGTAGTCGAGCCACATTGCAGTAAAGCCACTTCCACTCTGGCATCAAAATTCGGTGCTTTGGTTTGCGCAGTTGGAGAGCCAGTTTGTGCAATCACATTATTGCCGACAAGACCAAATACTGTTACATCGTTGCAGCACTAAATGAGGAGATGACCAAAATGCAAGGCATTCTAGACACGCCACCAGCTACATAGCGGTATACAGCAATTAAAAATACAGTTGTCAAGAGCACGATGCAGTCAGAAATGGAGAGATCAGAAAACTGGCTGTGGACAAAAGAACTAGGTGATCACACACAGCCATAGTGTTGGACACACCAGAAGACATACCCACAACGTCCACGAGTCCATCACCTGGACTTTTGAATTCACCAGGATGTCATTTGGCCTATGTAATGCTGCACAAAATTTTCAAAGATTTATGGATGAAGTGACTCGCAATTTTGAATTCTGCTTTGTTTACATCAACCCTGTGTTAATTATGTCCAGCCCAGTGGCCGAATATCAATGAAATTTACACCAACTTTTCGACTGTCTTCATGTACATGGCTTGCCCACAAATGTGACAAAGTGTGTTTTTGGAGCAATAGGGGCACAGTACCTGGGCTGCACCATTAATGCCCATAGAATATGGCCTCCATAGGAGAAGAAGTCAACAATCAATTACTCACAGCCGGCACCAATATGTGAGTTATGTCGGTTCCTGTAAGTCACAAATTTTTTATCGTTGCTTTGTTCAGAATCATGCCCTCTAAGTGGCTTCATTAAACGAGTTCCTATGAGAGGGGCATAAATCTGGCGACAGAGTCAAGTGCCTGATGAAGCACTGGCAGATTTTGCTAAACTAAATTCACTATCGCAGATGCCACACTATAGGAGCATCCAGTTCTGCAAGACTTCTTACCCTCACAGTCGACACTTCTGCAACAGCACTGGATGCAGTACTGGCAATCTTTAGCAAGAAGCTTTCTCCGGCACATGAAAACTGGCCCACATATGATGGTGAACTGACACTATGTATGCCACTAAAACGTTTCGACACACACTCGAGGGGCAACAGTTCAGGGTTACTGACAAACAGCCTCTTGCGTACACATTTCAACAAAGGCCTGACAATGTTTCGCATGCCTGCTCCATCAGTTAGATTAAATTGGGCAACTCATGACTTATATCCGAGAGATCACAAGCGCTGTGGATTATGAAGCAGTTGCAGCACCACAACAGCTAAATCCAGAGTTACAAGAGATTTTAGCACAACGTTCCAGTCTATTGACAGCAAACACTTGGATATATGCAATGCAGCAACACGAAGAGTACACCCTTTTGTGACGACTGGTTATCGCCAACAAGCCCTCATTTCATTACATCAACCGTTACGTCCATGGGTATGCGGTACTATCAAATTGGTCGAAAGACCTTTTGGGTGGCGGAATTTGGGAGCAGATTGCAAGACTTGGGTGTCAATGCACTGCCTGACAGCAGAATAAAATGACCCAACATGTCCATGTGCCACTCGGTACACTTCTACCACTTAATCGCGTGCATTTGAATACAATAGGACATCTACAACCGTCTGAGGGGTTTATCTACTGATTTATTGCAGTTAATTGAGCTGCACGCTGGCCAGAAGTTTTTGCCATGGCAGATATTACAGCAGAGACAATAGCTACCACCTTTTCCGAGGGTGGATTGCCTGCTTCAGACTCCCTTTCCATATCACTATGGATCAGGGCATACAGTCTGACTCTTGGTGACAAACAGTTTCTGTCAGACATTGGAGGAGTCCCAACTATAATTTCAGTTGACAGGTTAAAGCCCATTTACTGCACCACCTCTACCAAGCGGGACAAAGTGTCCAGACAATGCAACATGGACACGATAGTCCCATCCTCATCTTCAAATACTACAGCTCGTGTCACGTAAGACAGTGCTTCCATGCATAAAGGCGGAACAGTGAAGGAATGAGAACTGCACATGCGTGGCAGTAGAGAGCAGGCAAACAAAGTTCATGTTGCCGAACTATGTAGCTGCAGACAACAGTCAGGCTCATTTGCCTATGGTACATTGTATTATACGTTCAGAGCTATGAGGGGAATAGTAAGTATTAAAACCAATTTCGATCAGTCGTCATGAGAGAAAAATTAACTCAAGTCTTGACGACACTGCATCCACTGCTCCACAGATTTACTCTGCGCGATGTCGGGAGACGAGAACAGCTGACACAGTTTTGTGAAGACATGAAATGCAATTTTTCTCAAAATGGCAATAGTCTAACAACTGTTAGTTGTCATTCTTTTCGCTGTTAAGGGGCATTACGAGTGTAAACTAACTCGTTTGACTTTACAGTGAGAGACCGTGTTCATAATCCATCGAACAAGCAAATAATTAACCATCATCTGCTAATAATTCCAGGGAATGATGACCGATAACATCGAAAACCACCGACATCTCGACGAGTAACAGTTACTGTCATTTTAGGGCCTTATTCAGTTCGTGCCTCAAAAATGACAGAGGTTTACATATGGAATTGATGGATTTATCCAGCTGCATTCTCACGTTTTATTAGAGCATACAACGTGGTAGGAGAAGCTTAAGTTTTCCTCAGCCAATGTGTTGAACATTATAGACTGCATAATTCAAAGGATACGAAGTCCTAATCAAAAAGGCTAGGAAGTTCTCATTATTATGCACACAACTGATATGTTGACAAACACATTTTTTAAACCACAAGTCTTTAAAACTATGAAACATTATTTACTTTTGTCCAAAGTCTACATCGCAATACCACCGTCACTTCTACTTGAATATGTTTCTGAAAAATCTGATTGTAAATCAGGCTTATATCCATCATCACTTCCCTGTCAGGTTATTCTTTCTGAACCTTTTCAGCATGCTGCACAGACTGTGCCCATGCTACAGGTGGGATGCTGCTTACTGCCACATGCACAAGCGATTCAGTGAATGTTATCTTTAACTTTTTTTCTCCCACATAGCCTTATCCTTTGCCAAAATTAATTCAGTAGGGCTAAACTGAGTGACAAGTGGGTAAATGCAAAACTGTGTGAGCTCATTCACGTACAAAGAATTCAAGTTTGTACGTTCTGTCACGTGACTTGAATAAATTAACAAACTGCAGGAGATCGGCACGAGTCTGGTTTATACTGTGCTTAATATTTTTATTTTTAAGCCAGGGAAAAATATCCGCTTTTCTTGTGTTTGTACTTGGTGTTTTCTCTGTAACAGTTGAATTATAACTGGCAATGACCGACTTCAAAACAAGGTATGACAATAATTGTGAATCACATCACCAAACTCACAGCGTTCATTTCCGAATGGTAGTCACTGCTGTTTTAAGAAACACAAAATACAAGTTCACTCTCAGAAACAAAGCCAGAAGAAGCGTCAGCATGCAGAATAATTATCCGAGAACCTATTCCTATGAAAACTTTAAAACTGCCAGTATCATCACTCATTTTCCAACAGATCTTCCTGGAATGATTCTAATTGACCCATGTTTCATCAAGGTAATACACTGTTAAACTACCTCCACCTCTTGTATCGTGAATCTTTATATGGGATGCAGTTTGTGCAGCACCTATGTCACTTTTTTGAACTAAAAACTCTCTTGTTAACATATTAGAAAACAACGTCTTTTAAAATTCTTTACACTGACGAAATGCTTAACGATTGAAGCCTGCATAACTAACACTTTTTGTGATTTCAGGGATTCATCATTCACATGGAGCACTTTAAAACATCATTGTTAAAACCATCCAGATGTTAGATGGTCATAAACATAATTCACAAACAAGTGCTGTTCCCTCCTGTGGTGGTGCTGGAGCGGCTATTCATAACCAGGTCATTGCTCTTGTGTGTGAAGAGAATTTGATGGCATCAGAGGCTTCCCCATTGCACAATAATAGATAAAATGATATTGTGTTACTGAAGAATCCAGATGGTGTGTGTGGGCACTGGGATGTAGCAACTCAAGTCCAGGAAAATAAACAAGTAAGGGAATCACTGCAAAATCCTTTTTTAAATGTCATGCAGTTGAAATATCCTACTTTGTTTCCCATATCAGCTGACACAGTTCGGGCACCAGCCTACCTGGTTAATGTGTGGCCATCGAGAGGAAGCTTCATAATGATCACAAACTCTACTGAGCAGTGCCCTGTGAGGATTATCTCTATCTAGTGGACCGTAATATTTTCCAATAAATCAGTATTTTTTACAGTGAAAGATGGTCCAGTATGGGTATACAGGCTGCATGGTGTCAGTTTCAAGCCCAAATACATCAGTCATTTCACAGTGGCACTGTGTCTGGCAGCCTGGGGGCTGATGTGATTCCGTAAATTTGGGATGCTTCAGAGGATAGATGGCCAACTTGATACTGCACAGTCCACTCATTTTATGGGTAACGTTAGGATCCTATCAGTGCAAGAACTACACCAAAGAACTACATCATGCGTGATTAATCTGTTTTCAGCAGGATGAGTCTCCAATACATGTCAGCTGCGATGCAGGATGGTTTGCAGAACAGATTGGAACTTTTCTTTTCAAATGGCCTCTTCTTGTACCAGGCCTCGGCCATACTCACCATGTGTGGACAGAGATGAACCAGACAATGTGAGAGAACTGGCCTCACCCCCATGCCCAGAACACTCAATGACATATAAAATGTCACCCTGCCTGATGACATATAAAATGTCACCCTGCCTGAACAGGAGCAGCTGGCTGAAAATGGAGAAATTTATTACTAACTTTTTGGTCTCCCTTCTGCGAAAATACAGATCGCCACTGAAGTGAAGGGCCTTTGGATCGTACATAAAATGGTAAACAAACCATATTCTGTGTACTTACGAAAGATGATAAAATATTATTAAGAATTGTGAAATACTCTTTCCGTTGATTTTGTGATTACTGTAGATTAAACAAATTAAAACAATACAACAACAAAATAATTGTTGCTGTGCAGTTGCTTATCAGTCTGCTGACTATGCCAAACTACAAACTCACTATACTACATTCTGTGATATTCAGGTATTTCACTCTTCTCCCATCCCCGACTCTACCTCATGGCTGCAGGACTTTCTTGTGATTTTTAGAGGGTGTGTTTCATGATGAGTGTCAACAAGGCATACTGCCCTCAACTACACTCACCATCACCAAGTGTCCTTTATTTTTATGAGCAGTAGTGTAGTCTCTGTAATGCAATTGGCTCCTGCATAACATCATCAGTATTCAGATTTCAGCAACTACAACTTTTTGTGCTGCCACTTGTACATATCAACTTGCTATGGGCTTTCACATAACTCTAAATTGACATTCACCTTGAATCACATCCATAGCAAGAAACTCGGGTTTTTGACGATTATAGCAGAACATGAAGTATTGGCCCAGAATTAAAATTGTTGTAGCTCTGAAAATCTGAGAACATATTACTTCAGGATTGCCACATGTTTAAATGAATCAGTTAACATTGCTAACAAAGCTTTTATTTTTAGCACAACAATTTGATGAGTATAATAATAGTAATAATAATCATCATGATAATGGTAATACT
This sequence comes from Schistocerca nitens, assembly GCF_023898315.1. Taxonomy (NCBI): domain Eukaryota; kingdom Metazoa; phylum Arthropoda; class Insecta; order Orthoptera; family Acrididae; genus Schistocerca; species Schistocerca nitens. The sequence continues at coordinate 125,149,670 of NC_064614.1, forward strand.
GTATTTACTGAGGAAATGGTAAATTTTTCACTAAAATGAATGATAACCAGTAAAACCACTGCACTGCAGAAACAGACAGTTCCGAATAATTTAATACAACAACAATCGTGACAACATACGCAAAAACACCATGCTCACCAATAAGATATATTATACACACTAAAGTAAAGTATGAATACATACCAATGTACAAATGGTACAAAATAGTTTTATCTGAATGATTTCTTAACCAGTACATACATGTCACATCACACATATCACAGCACCAGACATGGAGGTAAAAGTGACTGATGTTTGATGCATTCCATTCATATTTATGTGAGTAAGACTTGTTATTACAAAACACTGTACCTTCTTGTAAAAGCAATGGGAGACTTCTAACAGAAACATCCATCCACAGAATAATTATCCTCGCTGCAAACTAAGTAATCCATAAGGCTCATTTTATGATGACCGACTTAATTTTGGCCTTTCTATATTTTTACTACATAAACGAAGTTAGCAGAGTTTAAAAGGCATTATGATTACACAGCATTTTATTTTTATTCAGTCAGTGTATATATTATTCATCAAAAATTATACATTTGAATACAATAATAATTAATTAAATTTCAAAGTACAAAACAATGTTGTTCAATGACAGCTCTAGGTGGAGATGAAACTCTCTCTTTACCAGTTCAAAAGCCCAGAAATAAAAGTGATTATTTTAATTATGACCCAATGAATAAGTCTTAAGGCCACTCCACCAATTACAAAGAGATTTTAAGGCCACTCCATCAACACATAATTAAGTTCCAAGAGAGAACAAAAGGAGTAACTCATAACCCACCACTAGTTGAAATCTTACATGAAGATTCACTGCTTCTAGCTGGAAAAAAAGCAGAAGTACAAACACATCATAGGAGTTTGTATCTACATGAACATTTAGTGAACTTTGTGTTCCTACGATGAATACACGAAAGTAATTGTTCAAAATAGGACTGATTGTAGTGCACATGAAAGTTTTTATTCAAGACATAACAAAATTTTCATATTCACTGCAAAACCAAAACACAAATTTATTTAAGCAGCAAATACTTCACAGACCAGGGCATCAACTGTGACTATGGTTTTTTATAACGTTCCTTACTCAATATTTCACAAACAGTCTGTGTGATAATCTACTGACATAAATACAGTATTAACAGTGGGAAAAATATAACAGAACACTACATACAACAAATTTGTACCTACTAGTTTAACTAACTAGCATGGTATTTTTGCGCAAAAAGCTTCATAAATATCACCTATCTCCACATACACTAAATGCCAAAACACTCGTAGGTTTACAGTAGATAAAATGGAACAACAATGTTTTCTTAAATGACAAGGTAAGCTGTAAAAATAATATGGCATCCTTCTCACTGTCGCCTTGAGACATATTGTAATGAATCAAAAACTTATTCTGCAATTTAGTTAAATTGCTATCTAAAATTCAAAGAACTATCACGGTCTGCTAACCTAACATAGCTAAACTGTCTTTCAACACTAAAATAACTATCTGAAGAAAATTCCAAAAGTATTTAGGCCACATAATTTCACAATTTTTGGTTGTATATCACTCTGTCGCACACATAATTCTTGAAATACATATGTGTAATGCACACACATACTGCAGCTGGGCTGCCAGAACACTGACTTCGTCTCAGCACTGTAGAGTTACCCAGTTCATCCACTATAGAACTGAAACTGCGAGTATGTGTTTCACTGTGCTGCACCAGCTTCCCAGTTAGTCTTCTCATCACACGCCATACATCCATGTATGTTTGCATTACTCTCCAATACAGCCGAAGGCTTCAGTTCTGTCTTTTGCAACAAGTTGCATACATAAAATTATTCTGAATAGACATTTAGATGAATAAGATAAGACAAAAACACTAATAGATACAGAGATATATAGAAGTAAATAGTGTGCGAGAGCGAACGTACGTGTGTGTGTGTGTGTGTGTGTGTGTGTGTGTGTGATACATGTAGATGATGGATGATGATTATGATGTAGAGGAAAATATGACCAATGACAAAGAAAAATCATATTCAGTAGTCTTTACATTTAAAATACTGAAATAGTGATTTAGGATACTTTTCCACTTTATGTATAATAAATACACATTGCTTAACCTCCAATCACTGATTCTCACAATTAAACAACACATAGAAAGAGCACAAGTTTCTTTTCAACTGGTAATAAAAATAAAGATTTTTAGCCAATCAGGGTACAACTTCAAATACAGGAAGTTATGGAAGCTGTAAACTCCAAATACAAACTGCATCTCATAAAAATACAGTGTCACCATCACTTTTTAGTGACACTGATTAAAAGTTAAATTTGTCCAATATTAGTTGTGCATTAAACTAGAATGAAACAAGCAATAATTATGTATAGTTAACTGTTTGAAGAATACAAATTATCAAGATGCAATTTATGTACTTGTAATGAGCTGTTTGAAATATTTTAACACTTTTTAAATTGACTTGATGAATCTGTGATGATGATGACTTACTTTCATAACTCTAAATGTAAAATACATTTATGTAATAAGTTTAAAGATGAAGGGCAGGATCAAATTACATAAATCACAGATAGAAGGACACAAATGACCAAAATATACTACTGAGTCCTGTACAATAATAACATGAATATTTATTACCAGCAGAACCATTTAACATCTGGCAAAAAGGATATGTCTCCTCCATTTATCTCCTGTGTTTCCCCATACCAAAGCATGGTATAAGAATAATGAACACAGGCGGCCGGAAACATGTGATGGTCATGTAGTGGAGCAAACACTTCGCTTGTGCAAAGCTGCAAAGAAAATAGAAGTGCTAATATAAATATGTCAAATGAAAAGTACAACAGTTTACATGCCTTATAGTCTTAGCCTAACATCTGAACACATCATTACTAAAACAATGACACTGAGGCAAACAATTCCTACTGGTTTGTCTCTGTGGATGAAGATGAGTGCACTCACACTGCTTTTGAGAAATTTCATGTGACGTCCCCACCCACAGCTCTTCAAATACAATAAAGTGCTAATCAGTTGTTGGATAATGTATCAACACCTTTTAATATACAAATGGCACTGCATACTAAGATACTCTTCCAGAGTAAGGAAAACTACTTGTTACTGGGGGAAGAGGCAGAGGAGACTTTTTTAAAATACACACACGTACGATTACGATTCCAACAGGCCATGGGGAGTATTTTAGGCCTTGGACATGTACTTCATTCAGAACAAATTTTTCATTTCCCACGTGGAATGTTTCCCTCTATTATATTGATTTTCATTTCCTATGATATACAAATGTCCGCACACTGAGTGTTCGTTCTCTATATGAATAACACTCAGAATGGCATCTATGAAAAATATTGCTTTAAGTATTCAATAGTCAACACTCTTTACAGCAGCCAGCAAGATTACATATTAAACATATATGGACTTACACTACACTGGTTCCTTGAAAGCCCAGTAAAACTTTTCTTTGTTAAAAATAGAAATAACGACAAATTAAAGCCTTGTCTATAGTGACTATTTCTTGATTATTTATTCTCTCCAACTGTTTCATCTGAATCCTACAGGTCTTTGCTACTTCATCCATAACACAAAGCTGCTGACTCACTTCTCTACTACCAACACTCCCAACTCTCAATGTCCTACTGACTTTAAATTCACTCCCGCCTGTCGCCAACTATATCTTTACTAATAAATACTATTCACTCAAAATAAAGATATGAAAAGAAATCTGCGGGGACAGTCACTGCCACCCACATGACACATTAAAATGCAAATTTCACCTTGAGAAATTGTTTCCATTCTTCCAAGATCCTAAGGCCCTTGCGTGGTTCACTCATGCTACATTCATGATATGGACCCAAGAGCAAGGCATTACTCTTATTCCTCCATCACCTTAACATCATTTCTCCAATTCATTTCACCTTGCCGTTTTCAGCTCAGTATTAGAATTTTCTGAGCATTGACCTCAACCCCATTAATGGCTCCATGTCACCAATCCACAAAAAACCTACCACCTACAGAAACTAATTCCATTTTCATAGCTGCAAACCCTTCCACGCTAAAATGCAGTCAAGCCAACCATGGATGGCTGATCAGTAGTAACAGACAAACCTATGCTATTCAGTAAGACACTACCCCAAAACCTACTTCACAAACTGATCTCCCACACACCATATTCACACATAAAAGTATCTTCACACTTACTCAAAGAGATTGTTGTAGGAGCATTACCGTTCACAAAATACATAAACAAACTAGTGGATAACGTCAGAAGCCACAAAAGGCTATTTGCACATGATGTCATCGTAAATAGAGAAGTCAGCCTGCTAGAACACTGTAGCGAATGCAGGATGACCTGCAGCACAGAATCAACACTATGCGGGTATGGGCAGTACATCTAGGTGGATAGATTATTTATTGTTTCACTGCAATTGTTGAACAATCACTGGAAACAGTCACAGTACATGTCTGGGAATATATGTACATAGTGGTTTAAGCTGGAATTATCACAGAAAGTTAATCATAGGAAGAGCAGATGCCAGACTGAAATTCACTGGAAGAATCCACAGAAAGTGTTGTCCATTTGCGAAGGAAATAGTGTGCAACACCCTCAAATAACTTGAGTATTACTTCTTAGTCTGGGATCTTCATGATCGAGGAAAGAGAGAAGATACAAAGAAGAACTGCGTGTATCTATATCTACGTAGATAGTCCACAAGCCACCATACAGTGTGTGATGGAGGGTACCCTGTACCACTACTTGCCATTTCCCTCCTGTTCCACTTGCAAATAGAGCAAGGGGAAAATGACTGTCAGTAGGCCTCCGTATGAGGCCCAATTTCTTTCTTTTTTTTTTTTTTTTTTTAATTTTGTGGTCCTTACGCGCGATATAGGTTGGTGGCAGTAGAATCGTTTAGCAGTCAGCTTCAAATGCCAGTTCTCTTAACTTTCTCAACAGTGTTTCTCGAAAAGAATGTCACTGTCCCTCCAGGGCTTCCCATTTGAGTTCCTGAAGCATCTCCCTACCACCTACATTTTGTTTGAACCTACGGGTAACAAATCTAGCAGCCCGCCTCTGAATTGCTTACATGTCTCCCTTCAATCCGACCTGGTACGGATCCCAAACACTCTAGCAGTACACAAAAGTATAAACTGATGTCTACCATTTCCCTTACCGAACACTGTCTCACGTGCTTATTCCACCTCATATCACTCTGCAATGATACGCCCAGATATTTAAATGACTTGAATGTGTCAAGCATGGCACTAGTAATAGTATATCCAAACATTACACGTTTGTTCTTCCTACTCATCCATATTAACTTACATTTTTCTACATTTAGGGCTAGCTGCCATTCACCACACCAACTGGAAATTTTGTCCAAGTCGTCTTGTACCTTCCTACACTCACTCAACTTCAACACCTTCCCATACACCATGGCATCATCAGCAAACAATTGGAGACTGCTGCCCACCCTGTCTGACAAATCATTAATGTATACAGAGAACAACAGCGGTCCTATTACATCTTCCTGGGGCACTCCTGACAATACCCTTGTCTCTGATGAACTCCTGTCACAAGGACAACATATTGGGTTCTATTATTTAAGAAGTGTTTGAGCCACTCACATATATGTGAACTTATTTCAAATGCTCGTACATTTGTTAAGAGCCAGCAATGGGGCACCATGCCAAATGCTTTCCATAAATCTAGAAATATGGAATCTGCGTGTTGCCCTTCACCCATAGTTCTAAGCATAGCAGTAGAGAAAAGGGCAAGCCGAGTTTTTCATGAACGATTCTTTCTAAAGCCATGTTGATTCATGGAAATAAGCTTCTTAGCCTCAAAAAAGTTTATTATATTTGAACTGATGAAGTGTTCAAGGATTCTACATCAGACAGAAATTAGGGATAGTGATTTGTAATTTTGCGGGTCCATTCTTTTACCTTTCTTATACACTGGAGCCACCTACGCTTTTTTCCAGTCGCTTGGGACTTTGTGGTGGGCAAGAAATTCATGACACATGCAAGCTAGGTAAGGGGCCAATGCCGTAGAGTACTCTTTGTAAAATCAAACTGCGGTTGCATCCGGACCTGGCGATTTATTTGCTTTCAAATCTTGAAGTCGTTTCTCTATGCCAGGTATATTAATTTCTATGTCATCCATACAGGAGTCTGTCCGATGGTCAAATGACGGTATGTCTGTATGGTTCTCCTGTGTGAATGATTTGTTGAATGTGAAATTTAAAACTTCGGCCTTCGTTTTGTTATCTTCAACTGAAACACCAGGCTAGTCAACAAGGGACTGAATGGAGGCCTTAGAACCACTTAGCGATTTTACATAAGACCAGAATTTTCTTGGGTTCTCTGCCAGATCTAAGGTGTAAATGTGGTAGTTGCTGTAGGTTTCGCGCACAGATCTTTTCACAGGCGCACAGATCTCTACTAACCTTCATCGTCATCGTTTGTGTGTCTCCTTTTGAACCTAGAGTGCAACAATCTCTGCTTCCTCAGCATCTTACCAATTTTGTTATTAAACTATGGTGGGTCTTTTCCATCGTTTATCCACTTACTAGGCACGGTAAATCTCCAGACCACAATTTATAATCTGCTTAAACTTTGGCCATAATTCTGCTACATCCATCTTACTGAAACTAAGTGATGCTAATTACACTGTCTAAGTGAGGTGTTAATAACCGCTTATCTGCTCTATCTAGCTGAAACACTCTCCTAGCCTTCTCGACTGATTTATTAACTTTTGTAATCATAGTGGCTACACATCATGATCACCAATCCCCGTTTCTATACCGAAATTTTCGATAAGGTCCAGTCTATTTGTAGCTACATGGGCTAAGATATTTCCATTGCATGTGGGCTGCCAAGCTACCTGCTCAAGACAATTTTCAGAAAACTGTGTTCAAAAGTATTTCACGCGACTTTCTGCCTGTAGCACCCCCCCCCCCCCTCCCAATGAATGCATAGACATGGCAGTCTATACCTGGCAGGTTAAAGTCGCATCCAACTAGTATTGCATGATGTGGTTATTTACATACTATTGACTGTAGACTTTTCTTGAATGACTCTAGAACTGCCACAGCAGAATCGAGCGGCTGGCAAAAACATCCAACAATTAACTCAGATTCACTTACATCTGTTAAATGCGACCAGACAACTTCACTGTCACACTGAATTTCGATCTCAACAGAGACAATATTTTTGTCAAGTGCTATGAAAACCCTCCTCCTATGGGCTCTAATCTGTCTTTCCGACATGCATTCCACGACTCGCTAAATATCTCAGAGATTTCGACTTTGGGTTTCAGCCAGCTCTCAGTCCCAAGAATAATTTGAGTGCAAGAACTTTCCTGGAGGATAGTAAATTCGAGAACTTTATTACAAATACTTCGACAGTTTACTGATAAAATTGTGACAGTCAAAGTGTCTTTATTCTGAAGCCGTTTGACTTCCCTTGTTGTGAATCGACTGGCGAGTGTTCATCGGAGCACCTCAAACTACCACCTAGCCTAAAAATCCTATGTGTACACTCAACAAGTACTCTGTTACCTGAGTAGCTGCTTCCTTTATGTAGTGGACACCTGACCTATCAAGGTAAGTCCTACAAATCCGGGATAGAAATCTGCAGCCAAGTCCGTCATAGTGTCAATGAAGCCTTTAGTTGAGACCCTCCACTCACCGGGTATAAACGCGGACAAGGAAAACAAATTCCCGGATTTCCCGACTAAAAGTACACTTTCTCCCGGGTGGAAATATACTTTTTCCATGTTAAGTGACAGTATATTTTCCCTCAGAACTGTAAAACTTATCGATCTTTTGAATGGTTATGGTTTTATACACGGGTGTAGAATTTCCCAGCACTTTAGAAAATAAAATGGGGGGGGGGGGGCGTTTTGGAAATATCTTTGTTGTGAAGCAACATGTACCCTGCATATTTTCGTATTACAAAAGTATAAATTCTAATTCCATCAAAAACCGCATGTTACTTTCACAAGCATTGAAATCGCGATTGCGATGCGCTTTTTTAAGCCAGTCATAGCTCATGTCACGCACTCTCGCCAGCCAATGACAGCGGATATTCAGAGCATAGGAAACATGATTTTCAGAGCATAGGACACATGATGTAGTCAGCCAATTAGCAACATCACTGTTAAGTAGTGTGGACACACAAACAAGAAAAGCAAAGCTTTCTAGTATAATGTTGGTCTCTAAGGTTAATAAACTGCAAGAGAAGCTAAGCTTCCAAATATAATGTTGATCTTTTTGCGCGTGTTACACTTTAAGATATATCACACAAATGTGCCAGTAAAATTTTTAATACCGAGATAAATGTCTGATCTGCTGGGCTCGAAACTCTTCTAAATGGCTCGTCATCAAAGAGCTGATTTTTAAATGAGTGTCCAACTCTGTGATTTAAGAAATTCATCGTACATTCTCGCGAATAGTTCAACTTGTTTAAAAGGAAATTTCCGTTGAAAGTATTACTTTTCAAATCAGCATTCGCAATATTTTCCCGTGATCTGTTAGAAATAGGTTCGTTTCAGCAGTTGCCACAGAGTGCCAGATGACAGGCACCATCGCACTTGCACAGCTACGATGACGGAGGACACCTGTACGTTTGTAATTGTAAAACATTAAAAGATCTTACATTATGGCATAAAAGAAACAAGACATCATAGGATACCCCAAAAGCATCGGAATAAGCACATTTAAAGTGCATACTTACAGTGCTCGTTCATATGTCCAGAATACCAATGAAGAAATCCTCAACCTGAAATTACAAGCTTTTCAGTGTAATTTTCGGGATGTAAATTCTCTTGGATAACCAGTACTGTAGTATCTCAGGTTTGGTTTTTTATTATGGCATAATGCCACATGTGTTAGAAGATGAAAACGTGCACTTGAAATGCAGCGAACAGTTGAACCTAGCCAATAGTCTGGAACCAAACACTCCGTTTCAAATATACTGACTGCCTCAGCGGAAAAGATTAATAAAAGCCAAATTTCTTTAGCTACCGACAAAAACAACTTTCTTGATTTGCAAGGCGATTAATGCTTGACTGTCAGAAAAGTGGAAATAAAATAAAATCTGAAAATTATAACAAATTTTGCCTTCTGTAATTATGTAAACATATTTTAATTCACTTGATAGCTTCCGGCCACAGAAATCCGTTTTCTTTTAATTTGATGCGAGATCATTAAACGAAAAGGAAGCAGCAAGATCACGGGTCACATGGAGACTACCCACTTCCCCGCTATAGCTCAGACTGCTCTGCTCATCAGCCCTGGATCTATGATATTTCTGAACCGGGACAATACTTGATAGCCCCCACCCCCCAAAATTATCGCCATTTGTGCCCCTCCAATCCTGCGCAAGCGTGAGGCTGGCAGCTTGGACATGCCAGTAAAATTTTTCTTGATAGCATCTAGGTGCTTACTGCTACTGCTTACACAGCCAACAGCCACATTTCTGTAGCCACAAGTGCATGCGCATGAGCCTGTTCCTAACTGCTATAACCACTCTTAATGTAAACGGTTGCGACAACACGTTCATCGTAAGCAATTTTTTGTTATAAAGCATTGCATAGTCTTCCTAAAGCCTTTGACACCTTTTTTTGCTGGCAGACGCTTGTAGGAGTACTGTGTTTTGTTATTGTATATGGCGCATTTCCTTTGCCATTTAAGTTTTATTTTCGTTTTTTTTCTCTTGTTCATCTTTTATTGCTGCAGTATTATTCTGCAGTAGCGGGATATAGTAATATCCTTTGTTAGAGTATCAGTTCTTAACAGTCACAATCACAAAAATTTAACTGAAAACTAAAACAATGAAAAATTCCCGGAATTCTAAAAAATTCCCGGGTTTTTCCCAGTTTTCTCCTGGGTTGTATACACCCTGACTCAGCTCCAACCCAAAGGACTCCGATCCACTGTGGGAATGATGCGACAAATTGCCAGCTCTCCTTGCACGTTGTGTGCGAGACCAGCAGCCTTCACCACATCCACCGAGGATCACCCCCGAACCCATGCTATAAGGCATCGTCGGTGCCGACGTCAGCCACAACTTGCAGACAACTGCAAACTGCACACTTGAAAGTCACAGGCAAGGCTTCCTCCACATCTCGGATGATACCCTCTGGCAGACACACTGAGTGCACACTGGCTTTCTTTCCAGCACTGAACACTAACTGCCTAACGGCCTCCATACCATGCTTAATATTGAAGCTCTCAATAACCAGTAAACCCCCGACCCCCCATGTGCCTGCTCGGACCCTGCTGAAGAAGTGGCCACCTGTGCACTCACAGGGTTAAGAGGCGAGGCCAGGCGGCCAGTCTCCGTATTGGCCGTCAGCCTCGCACGATGCGAACGCATTACCACCTGCCACTCACCCTGCTGTGAGGGCAGATCCATTGCATGGTGTGCACTTGGGGGTGCCTCGGAAGCAGAGCCCATGGGTAAAATAAGTGACACCTGAGGTGTCCCATGTGATGTGCAAATTTCTTCACCTCTGCTATACCCCAGGGCAGCAGCCTGACGACGACTGATGTAGCCGAGAATACGTTCAGCTGTTCGCAAACTGCAGCCAGCTGCTCCTGCGTCTGGACACAGCATGCACACATCCTATCCATCCTAAGTAGACAAAATGATGAAGTGAACTATAAAAGCAGACAATACTAGATATGCTACTTGCTATCCTCCTGATGTGTCACCAATGGATGCTGACGTGTTAAAGAGCTACCTAGCTGGCTGTTCAGTGAGCAACTACTGTGCTAAAGACTGAGTGAATTTACACTTACAAAAATGCGAAATTAAACCACTTGAACACACACACACACGCGCGAAATTTAATAAATATACAGCATGGAAAACACAGGAAAGGATAAACACTTAATGTGCCCCTCTGCAGCCACACACTTATCACAGCTGAAAATTGGAGCCTGACTGACTTGCTTACTAAACGAATGGACAGTTGCTTTCAAAGCAAAACGAATGAGCAACTTCACTGCTATAGACTGAATGAATTTACACTTACAAAAACATGACATTAACTCTCTTAAACAGAGAGAAAAACACAAAATTTAATGTGTGATGTTTGACTCACTTCAGGGCGGACTGTTTCCATCATCATATGACTCTAATTGTTTACAAATGTACCACATTCATCACCAATATCATTGTGTTGTTGTTGTGGTCTTCAGTCCTGAGACTGGTTTGATGCAGCTCTCCATGCTACTCTATCCTGTGCAAGCTTCTTCATCTGCCAGTACCTACTGCAACCTACATCCTTTCGAATGTGCTTTGTGTATTCATCTCTTGGTCTCCCTCTACGATTTTTACCCTCCACGCTGCCCTCCAATGCTAAATTTGTGGTCCCTTGATGCCTCAGGACATGTCCTACCAGCCGATCCCTTCTTCTAGTCAAGTTGTGCCACAAACTTCTCTTCTCCCCAATCCTATTCAGTACCTCCTCATTAGTTACGTGATCTACCCACCTAATCTTCAATCTTCTTCTGTAGCACCACATTTCGAAAGCTTCTATTCTCTTCTTGTCCACACTGGTTATCGTCTATGTTTCACTTCCATACATGGCTACACTCCATACAAATACTTTCAGAAACGACTTCCTGACTCTTAAATCTATACTCGATGTTAACAAATTTCTCTTCTTCAGAAACGCTTTCCTTGCCATTGCCGGTCTACATTTTATATCCTCTCTACTTCGACCATCATCAGTTATTTTGCTCCCCAAATAGCAAAACTCCTTTACTACTTTAAGTGTCTCATTTCCTAATCTAATTCCCTCAGCATCACCCGATTTAATTTGATTACATTCCATTATCCTCGTTTTGCTTTTGTTGATGTTCATCTTATATCCTCCTTTCAAGACACTGTCCATTCCGTTTAACTGCTCTTGCAAGTCTTTTGCTGTCTCTGACAGAATTACAATGTCATTGGCGAACCTCAAAGTTTTTATTTCTTCTCCATGGACTTTAATACCTACTCCGAATTTTTCTTTTGTTTCCTTTACTGCTTGCTCAATATACAGATTGAATAACATCGGGGAGAGGTTACAACCCTGTCTCACTCCCTTCCCTTCCAATATCATTGTCACTCTCATATTCACTTAGACATTCCTCTAAAAGCTATACAATCTCTTCCTCCAAAATGACTGTGTGTGGAAACCTAACCATTTTGCGTCTACTAATTTGAACGTAATAATTACAACCCCTCTCTATACAAAACTGCTACAGTTCAACACATAGTTAACACATTTCCCTGGACAGCAGTATTATGCAGCACTGATGCATTATACAGTCAAATTTGAGATTGGAGCATATCTGAGAGCTATGAAAAATCATCACCAATGGCACTAGACATTGGACTGGAAAACAAAATTCACAATGTTGAGTGCAACTTGCCGCTGGAGTGGAAAGGGTTAAATTGGGGGGGGGGGGGAGGGGGGGGGGGGGGGAAGGCACATTTTGGAACTCCTAAAACAACTTAGTTCTGCCTCATTTGCACTTTGAATGCTTGCATATTTTGGGGAGAGACAAATCAGTAATTTGATGTATTTTGCATATTTTCATTCAATAATGTCATAAGCAATAATGTTCTGGGGTAACTCAACTTAGGAAAGAAAGTCTTCATTGCTCAGAAACATGCTGTAACAATATCACTGGGTGGTTGTAATAAAATTGATGATGATCCAAGTGCTGCCCTTCTGGCTGTATACATCACAGGACATTCATTGCAAAATCATAGGTATGGCCATTAATTGGTGCACTCACGGAGTATGCTTAAAAAATAATAGTTACACTTTCTACCACCAAGTGAAAATATCATCAGTCAGAATGTGAAATGTTTCCTGTTCTGACACCAGTACGCTGCTTGTTACTCAGCGACACAAGTCGAGTTCTTTCGTGAAGTGACTTTGTGGTGTCACCGCCAGACACCACAACGATAGTTCAGGTATACATGCCGACGTCGCAAGCTGAAGATGAACAGATAGAGAAAGTGTATGAGGATACTGAAAGGGTAATGCAGTATGTAAAGGGGGACGAAAATCTAATAGTCATGGGCGACTGGAATGCAGTTGTAGGGGAAGGAGTAGAAGAAAAGGTTACAGGAGAATATGGGCTTGGGACAAGGAATGAAAGAGGAGAAAGACTAATTGAGTTCTGTAACAAGTTTCAGCTAGTAATAGCGAATATCCTGTTCAAGAATCACAAGAGGAGGAGGTATACTTGGAAAAGGCCGGGAGATACGGGAAGATTTCAATTAGATTACATCATGGTCAGACAGAGATTCCGAAATCAGATACTGGACTGTAAGGCATACCCAGGAGCAGATATAGACTCAGATCACAACATTGTAGTGATGAAGAGTAGGCTGAAGTTCAAGACATTAGTCAGGAAGAATCAATACTCAAATAAGTGGGATACGAAAGTACTCAGGAATGACGAGATACTTTTGAAGTTCTCTAACGCTATAGATACAGCAATAAGGAATAGCGCAGTAGGCAGTACAGTTGAAGAGGAATGGACATCTCTAAAAAGAGCCATCACAGAAGTTGGGAAGGAAAACATAGGTACAAAGTAGGTAGCTGCGAAGAAACCATGGGTAACAGAAGAAATACTTCAGTTGATTGATGAAAGGAGGAAGTACAAACATGTTCCGGGAAAAATCAGGAATACAGAAGTACAAGTCACTGAGGAATGAAATAAATAGGAAGTGCAGGGAAGCTAAGACGAAATGGCTGCAGGAAAAATGTGAAGACATAAAAAAAGATATGACTGTCGGAAGGACAGACTCAGCATACAGGAAAGTCAAAACAACCTTTGGTGACATTAAAAGCAACGGTGGTAACATTAAGAGTGCAACGGAAATTCCACTGTTAAATGCAGAGGAGAGAGCAGATAGGTGGAAAGAATACATTGAAAGCCTCTATGAGAGTGAAGATTTGTCTGATGTGATAGAAGAAAAAACAGGAGTCGATTTAGAAGAGATAGGGGATCCAGTATTAGAATCGGAATTTAAAAGAGCTTTGGAGGACTTACGGTCAAATAAGGCAGAAGGGATAGATAACATTCCATCAGAATTTCTACAATCATTGGGGGAAGTGGCAACAAAATGACTATTCACGTTGGTGTGTAGAATATATGAGTCTGGCGACATACCATCTGACTTTCGGAAAAGCATCATCCACACAATTCCGAAGACGGCAAGAGCTGACAAGTGCGAGAATTATCGCACAATCAGCTTAACACCTCATGCATCGAAGCTGCTTACAAGAATAATATACAGAAGAATGGAAAAGAAAATTGAGAATGCGCTAGGTGACGATCAGTTTGGCTTTAGGAAAAGTAAAGGGACGAGAGAAGCAATTCTGAAGTTATGGCTAATAATGGAAGCAAGGCTAAAGAAAAATCAAGACACTTTCATAGGATTTGTCGACCTGGAAAAAGCGTTCGACAATATAAAATGGTACAAGCTGTTCGAGATTCTGAAAAAAGTAGGGGTAAGCTATAGGGAGAGACGGGTCATATACAATACGTACAACAACCAAGAGGGAATAATAAGAGTGGACGATCAAGAACGAAGTGCTCGTATTAAGAAGGGTGTAAGACAAGGCTGTAGCCTTTCGCCCCTACTCTTCAATCTGTACATCAAGGAAGCAATGGTGGAAATAAAAGAAAGGTTCAGGAGTGGAATTAAAATACAAGGTGAAAGGATATCAATGATACGATTCGCTGATGACACTGCTATCCTGAGTGAAAGTGAAGAAGAATTAAATGATCTGCTGAACGGAATGAACAGTCTAATGAGTACACAGTATGGTCTGACAGTAAATCGGAGAAAGACGAAGGTAATGAGAAGTAGTAGAAATGAGAACAGCGAGAAACTTAAGATCAGGATTGATGGTCGCGAAGTCAATGAAGTTTAGGAATTCTGCTACCTAGGCAGTAAAATAACCAATGACGGACGGAGCAAGGAGGACATCAAAAGCAGATTCGCTATGGCAAAAATGGCATTTCTGGCCAAGAGAAGTCTACTAATTTCAAATACCGGCCTTAATTTGAGGAAGAAATTTCTGAGGACGTACGTCTGGAGTACAGCATTGTATGGTAGTGAAACCTGGACTGTGGGAAAACCGGAACAGAAGAGAATCGAAGCATTTGAGATGTGGTGCTATAGACGAATGTTGAAAATTAGGTGGACTGATAAGGTAAGGAATGAGGAGGTTCTACACAGAATCGGAGAGGAAAGGAATATGTGGAAAACACTGATAAGGAGAAGGGACAGGATGATAGGACATCTGCTAAGACATGAGGGAATGACTTCCATGGTACTAGAGGGAGCTGTAGAGGGCAAAAACTGTAGAGGAAGACAGAGATTGGAATACGTCAAGCAAATAACTGAGGATGTAGGTTACAAGTGCTACTCTGAGATGAAGAGGTTAGCTCAGGAAAGGAATTCGTGGCGGGCCGCATCAAACCAGCCAGTAGACTGGGAATGTTGTCTACTCCTGGGGCCTTGTTTCGACTCAGGTCTTTCAGTGCTCTGTCAAACTCTTCACGCAGTATCATATCTCCCATTTCATCTTCATCTACATCCTCTTCCATTTCCATAATATTGTCCTCAAGTACATCGCCCTTGTATAGACCCTCTATATACTCCTTCCACCTTTCTGCTTTCCCTTCTTTGCTTAGAACTGGGTTTCCATCTGAGCTCTTGATATTCATACAAGTCATTCTCTTATCTCCAAAGGTCTCTTTAATCTTCCTGTAGGCAGTATCTATCTTACCCCTAGTGAGATAGGCCTCTACATCCTTACATTTGTCCTCTAGCCATCCCTGCTTAGCCATTTTGCACTTCCTGTTGATCTCATTTTTGAGACGTTTGTATTCCTTTTTGCCAGCTTCATTTACTGCATTTTTATATTTTCTCCTTTCATCAATTAAATTCAATATTTCTTCTGTTACCCAAGGATTTCTACTAGCCCTCATCTTTTTACCTACTTGATCCTCTGCTGCCTTCGCTACTTCATCCCTCAAAGCTACCCATTCTTCTTCTACTGTAGTTCTTTCCCCCATTCCTGTCAATTGTTCCCTTATGCTCTCCCTGAAACTCTCTACAACCTCTGGTTCTTTCAGTTTATCCAGGTCCCATCTCCTTAAAATTCCCACCTTTTTGCAGTTTCTTCAGTTTTAATCTACAGGTCATATCCAATAGATTGTGGTCAGAGTCCACATCTGCCCCTGGAAATGTCTTACAATTTAAAACCTGGTTCCAAAATCTCTGTCTTATCATTATATAATCTATCGGATACCTTTTAGTATCTCCAGGGTTCTTCCATGTATACAACCTTCTTTCATGATTCTTAAACCAAGTGTTAGCTATGATTATGTTGTGCTCTGTGCAAAATTCTACCAGGCGGCTTCCTCTTTCATTTCTTAGCCCCAATCCATATTCACCTACTATGTTTCCTTCTCTCCCTTTTCCTACACTCGAATTCCAGTCACCCATGACTATTAAATTTTCGTCTCCCTTCACAATCTGAATAATTTCTTTTATTTCATCATACATTTCTTCAATTTCTTCGTCATCTGCAGAGCTAGTTGGCATATAAATTTGTAATACTGTAGTAGGTGTGGGCTTCGTATCTATCTTGGCCACAAGAATGCATTCACTATGCTGTTTGTAGTAGCTTACCCGCATTCCTATTTCCCTATTCATTATTAAACCTACTCCTGCATTACCCCTATTTGATTTTGTGTTTATAACCCTGTAGTCACCTGACCACAAGTCTTGTTCCTCCTGCCACCGAACTTCACTAATTCCCACTATATCTAACTTCAACCTATCCATTTCCCTTTTTAAATTTTCTAACCTACCTGCCCGATTAAGGGATCTGACATTCCACGCTCCGATCCGTAGAACGCCAGTTTTCTTTCTCCTGATAACGACATCCTCTTGAGTACTCCCCGCCCGGAGATCCGAATGGGGGACTATTTTACCTCCGGAATATTTTACCCAAGAGGACGCCATCATCATTTAATCATACAGTAAAGCTGCATGCCCTCGGGAAAAATTACGGCTGCAGTTTCCCCTTGCTTTCAGCCGTTCGCAGTACCAGCACAGCAAGGCCGTTTTGGTTATTGTTACAAGGCCACATCAGTCAATCATCCAGACTGTTGCCCTTGCAACTACTGAAAAGGCTGCTGCCCCTCTTCAGGAACCACACGTTTGTCTGGCCTCTCAACAGATACCCCTCCGTTGTGGTTGCACCTACGGTACAGCTATCTGTATCGCTGAGGCACGCAAGCCTCCCCACCAACGGCAAGGTCCATGGTTCATGGCTTATACATTCAAAAATGATATTTTGTAGACATTGTCGATTACTGTGTGAAAACACTGGAATTGTAATTACACATAAAATTAATTTTAGCTAATCTATTACTTAATAGAAGTTACACTTTACTTGTGTATAAAATAATTAAACAGTGTACTGTAAGATATTACTCCTCTGTAGACAAGATTCACATGAAGGTACTGAAGTTCTACATATTTTGTACTGAATGGCTTTATGTAAGGTTTTTCAATATTTCTGTAATTACAATGCAATGAAAAAAGAAATGCTTGGAGGTTTGGTACATACACGAGTGCTTTACATATTTATGACTGCACTACATATTCTGTTCCTGAGCCATCCTCTGTTTGAACAAAGCTGTTTCCTCAAATATGTATTCTTTCAGTGTTTCTTTTGGCAAGTCATCAAGTTCCATAGAAAATCGGAATGGTTCTTCTGCAACAGGCTGAAAAGTAGAATTATCTTAATAGCATCATATACTTTTTTGAAACATGCCAATTTTTATTTACAAGTATTATGGGAATCCTAGGCCGAAAAACAGTGAGCAAGCAAACACTGAACACACAAAATAAAGGTTCCCTGCACAGTGGTTCCAAAATTCATTGAAAAAATAAAAAAATAAATAAATAAATAAAGGAAACACTACAAAATTTCAAATTTTGAATGTTTAATAAAAAATGCTCTGTACAGCTGTTCGGCATCGTTTGCATTCTAAAATTGGATTTGGTTTGTGTCTGCTTTTTTCGTGTCAAGACAAATCAACTGCCTTGTTTATGAGTAAAAAAACTTTATGACAGAGTCACTGAGATCTTACCTCACAAGGAGAGAAGACTGAGATCTTACCTCACAAGGAGAGAAGACTAAAAGCGAAAAAATAATAAACACAAGTAAAATCTACCCAAGTAAAAGATTGAAGTGGAAGGTTTGGAAGGATCATCAGGTGCATCACAACCAATAATTTTTCCCACTTCATTTTTGCTCTTCTTTTGTGTCTGACTCAAAACAGCCCAGAACTCTGTATCATCTCTAAAATTAAGGAATAATAAAATTAAATTAGAAAGAAAAGATAAATTTCGGTGTTAGAAAGTATTTTCTGAAAGTATCCCTCTGGAA
The DNA here is from genome assembly GCF_023898315.1 of Schistocerca nitens. Classification (NCBI taxonomy): domain Eukaryota; kingdom Metazoa; phylum Arthropoda; class Insecta; order Orthoptera; family Acrididae; genus Schistocerca; species Schistocerca nitens. Next base: position 125,168,222 of record NC_064614.1, read on the forward strand.
TCCAGCCTTCTACAGAAGTGAAATGTGGGCAACACACAGTACAGACTGAAAGAGAGAGGTGCTTTTGAAATTTGATAACGTGGAAGAATGCTGAAGATTAGATAACTAATGAATAGATACTGAATCAAACTGGGAAAAAAATTTCTAGCACGAATTGACTAAAACAAGGGAAAAGGTGATACGACACATCCAAGGGAACAAAGACTAGTCAATTTGGTAATGGCAGAAAAAACCGTAGAGAGAGACCAAAACTTAACTACAATAAGCAGGCTCAAATGGATGTGGGTTGCAATAGTTATGCAGTGATGAAAATACTTGAGTAGCATTTACTGATGTGAATATTAAGAGTTACAGCAAACTCCTCTTTGGGCAGGAGATCACATTACAGTAGGAAAAACAAACAGTTGGTGTGGACGAGGATCCAGTATACAGAACCTCACCGCTTGAAGATTCACACAATACAGTCTCTGTGGGACACATGAAGATAAACAACATGTTTTGTGCACACCTATAACAACAAGCTTCTACATATTGGGTTCTTAAACAGAATACGATTAGTAGCAATATAACAAATAATTAAATTATGTCACGTCCGTTTGTCTATACATTATTTCTGTCTGGGGCTACCAGACAGAGTTAATGTCAAGTACTGACCATTTGAAAGACATCCTGCATTTCCTAAGAAAGACCATGTGTACCAACAAAAGGGCTATGTACCAACTTATCAACACACCAAATATTCATCAGTTTGTTTAGTCTTGGTCCTGTTGTCACTTAATACCATCCTGTCCAAAGAGAAACTGTAGGAGTCCATTCCATAACACTATTAATAAATGAATGAATGAAGTCTCTGCATACTAGACATTGGTTCTAAAGCAATGCTGGATGTAAACAGTCCCTGGCAAATACCATTATCAGAAACTTAGATTGTAATGGAACTGCCACTACAGGAGGCCATTTCAGCCCAACCACTTACCTTCTATTCTATTTTCATTGAGAAAAAGAGACAATGAAGTCTTACTGTAATACACAGTAACCATGAATACAAATACAGGGTGTACTACATAAAATCAGGGAAAACTTTAAATTATTTATTGCACAAGAACCAAAAATTGTACAGATATCATACATATGTCATTTTGAAGAGAAACCCTGAAAGTTGTTCTCCCCCCCCCCTCCCCCACATATACCGCCTCAGCGTAGTTAGATAATTTGCCGAAAGTCAGCGCTACTGCATCGATGGACCAGCCGTGCTACAGGAGGGGACAGCTGTTTCATGAAATGGCATCCCCGATCACCCGATCTCACTCAATGTGACTTTTTTCTGTGGGGACACATTAATTGACGTCTGCAGGGTTACTCGTGGTTCGCTTATTGAATGTTTGTAAAAAAAAAATATCGGAGTTTCTCTTCAAAATGCAATATGTATGACATCTGTATAATGTTTAGTTCTTGTGCAATAAATAATTGTAAGTATTCCTGGACTTTATGTACACCCTATATTACCCTGCCTGCTGCAACAAGCTCTCATTAATGAACAAGGATCACGTGATATAAATCAGGCATGGTCTAACATCAGCAGTCAGTCTGACACAGAGGTCAGCAGTCAGTCTGACACAGAGGACTGACCTTACCCTCAAAACTTTATGTTCAAATTTGATTCAATAAGTATAATGATCTCAAGTGAAAGTAGTTTTTGCCACAAAGATGGCGGAAGTCCAATTTAACGGGTACAAGCAGCGAGTCAAATATCTGATGGATCGTCTTATGTAAAGCAACAGGCAAATACAACATGAAGTTTCTGTTCTGAATTTCTGTTTCTTTACAATGAAAACTAAATACACTAGAAACGCAAACTCCAGAACCATCTCTTAACAAGAACTACAAAATGAAGTAAAACCAAAAATATTTCTTTTTGTTATGAACTGTTAAGACAGTTAGTACATTTAAACATTTGTATACTCAACTTCGGCAATGCGTCTCTCTCCCACATCAAATCTTGTAAACAATTTAGGAGTAGGACTTTCTTTTGTATGGAGTCACTGAAACTATCAGAGTGATTCAAACAAAACTTTTGGTCTACATATGATCTTTGACACCAGCTGGCCCTGCACGAGACATGCTGTATCTGCAAAGATAAAAAGTCACCAGCCAGTAGAGGTGCAGAGTCATCATTAACTGTGTTCCAACAGTCCAATGGTTAGATGCATGTGCTGCACTGTAAACATTTGTACTGGCTGCTACAGTGTGTCACTGAAGTCTCGCGTGAACACACCGATCGGGCCAGTAGTACGTGTGCATAACAAAGGTGAGAAGAAAAACGTAGAGAAAAATACATTTTCCTTCTCATATTTGTTAAGCATACACATTACCAAACCCGACCAACTTGTCATATGGGACTTGGGCAGCATCCTGTGAAACTTGTCACAATCACTGTCATATTTTCTGATTCTCTTACACATTATGAAACCACTACTCAATATATGGCTACTCAGTATAGGTTGAGGACTGATCTGTGGTTGACAAAGGATATCTTACATAAAATGAGAAAAATTACCCAGATGTATGACCTAGAACTATAGTTAAAATTTCCCACTGGATCTCTCGATATTCTGTGTTTCTTAGAAGATGTGCCTGCTTAGGCATAGTACTGCTAAATGTCACATACAGAAAAGAAATTTTGTATTCCTGAATCTAGAAAATAAGATAATTTATTAAACAAATGGCTGATAAAGTATGTTTTTAAATTTTGCTTTCAATTTACAGGCATTCTCACATCACATAAGAGTTTAGTTTTCTCAAGTTTCACACACAAATACAAAATCCATGCTGAACCTTAGAGAAAGCAGAAATAATTTTTCAGTCTTCAGCTGCAGATGATGACTTCTTGTAAAATGTCCACACTACACAATATGCAATCTCTCTCTCTCTCTCTCTCTCTCTCTCTCTCTCTCTCTTTTTGGCAGTACACTAAATGAAAAAAACTGTACCTACCTCATCAGCTGGATCATAGTACTGTTCAAGATATGGATGCGCCAAAGCATCTTCAACTACTATCCGATTGTGTGGATTAAATGTCAACATTTTGTCCAGCAAGTCTAGTGCTTTGGGATCAGCTGTGGGGAATAACTTCGTCCATGGAACTTTTGGCTTAAATGGCAATGACTGGAGGTAACTGCGAGCTTTTTCATTTATGATACATTCAAGGTCTTCATGTGTTGGTGATCCCAAAACTCCCAGGATGTGATTAAGCTGATCTAGATAGTGTTTTCCAGGGAAAATGGGCCTGTTTGATAGCATTTCTGCTAAGATGCAGCCAACAGACCAGATATCAATTGATTTTGTGTAACCCTGTGCAAAAGAATTGGAAATTATGAAACATTTGTACAACAAGTATTTGAAGCATAAATTCCAAAGAGGTAAGAAGTTTACAAATCTAAAATTGTGGGAAATTGTTGGAAATATTACCATTTAAAATCTAAAAAAAGTGGACACATTATTTAACATTCTAAACAACAGAAAGAAATACTTACCACACACTGGCAAAATATCAACACAGGTGTTACAAGATGTTATCAAAAATAATGGGAATTTATTTTTTTTTATTTTTGTGGGTGTTACACATCCAGTTCTCAATTTTTTGTTATTCTGTTATTACACAGATTCCTGATGTATGTTTGCATTTTCAGCTGTTTTTAGTATTTAGTTTATTGTTAAAAGTCAAAAAGGTTATACATATTTTTGAGTGCTCAGCGAATTTTTACTTCTGAAAAAGGTAGATCAAAGAATTTGCATTACTGACAACACTGTAGAAGAATAAAGAAAATGGTTCAGGAAAACTGCCGAATCACCATCAGACAGGTTGCTGCTGATGTCAGCATGTCCTTTGCCTCGGACCAAACAATTTTTCAGATGTTTTGGGCATGAAACACAGCAAGAAAGTTTGTTCTGAAACTGCTGAATTTCAACCGAAAACAACAGCGCACGGATATAGCTCAGGAATTTTTGAATGAAGTTTACCTAGATTCAAAACTAGTAAAGGTTACAACAGGTGACAAAACATGAGTACAAGGGTATGACATCAAAACCAAGGCCCAATTGTAAATTGTACCAAGAGAAACTGCCTAAAAGGCAAAGACCGTGGGGGACAGGGGGGGAGGGGTGAAAGTTCTTTTCATCGTTTTCTTCTATTACAATGAGATAGTGCATCATGAGCTCCTGCTTTATGGTCATGTGGTCAATAAGGAATATTACTTGGAAGTTACACTCCATTTGCATGAAACTATCAGAAAGAAACAACCAGAACTGTGGAAATTGCATCACAATAATGCTTCCACTCACATCTCAAAGCCTGTCCATAAAAATAAATAAAATCATTATGTTTCCACAGCTACTGTATTCACCAGACATGAACCCTTGCAACTTCTTTCTGTTCCCAAGGCTGAAGAGAACCATGAAAGGATGTCATTTTGCCACCATTGATGAAAGTAAAACAGCATTGCTGAAGGAGCTGAAGACCATAACAAAAAGTGAGTTTCAGAAGTGCTTCCAAGACTGGGTAAAGCACTGACACAATCGCATAACATCTGAGGGAGACGACTTTGAAGAGCATAAAGCTGATGCTCATGAATAAATGAAAGATTCTTTAAGAATAACAAACATTCCCTTTACTTTTTGATCACATCTAGTATGTTAACTGCTCTGTAATCTACCTAGATTTAAAGGCACAATTTTAAATGTAAGAGATACTAAAGTTAAATTTCCATTCAAAACATTCTATTTTTAAAAGGAAGATTGAAAGAAAACATTTTTCTGTTGTTAAATTCTCTGGCAGATAAATCTGTGGCTGTCACAATCTACAATTTTTCTCTACATTCCCCACAGCTGCTTAAATCTTTACTTATACTTACTTCATTAGTGAAATTATTACATGTTTAAAGACATGACAACTCCTTTGTAATGATTATTTTTCTGCAGCATTGGTTGTTATGTCTAACACTGCTGATTAGTTTGCGATTATTATCTGTCTAAAGTTAGTGACTGAATCCATTAATTAAATTGGAGATTTTGATTGTCTTTGCTGGGACTTCATATCAATACCAAACAGTAAAGTTTTACTTAATTTAAATGTTACTGACAATTAACAGGAGTTAAATGTGAAGTGATCTGTAGCTTTGTGTCTGAAACTGGTTTAAAGAAATTTCTAAGCTCCAAAGAAATCTTCTGAAAAAATGGAATCATTTGATTTGGTAATCACTGCCAATAGGCAGGGTCATTAAGAATGAATGACAGAATCAGCAATATAAAAATTTGAGTACAGCAGAGTCCCGTTAATCCGAACTAACTGGGACCAGACCTTGTCCGGATTACCAATTTGTTTGGATTAGCCGGCGTTACGGTGACAAGTTTCTAGAATTAAGAGTACCAAGCAGATAAGTGAGTATACCATGGGAACAAGTGTGGGAACAATGGCTCACTATCACTCCCTGCCCTTGTTGTTGTGCATTGTTGAGACCTTTGAAGTGTCTGAGGTCAGTGCACTGCCAGTCGGGTCGCAAAGTGCTTGGTTATGTTAGTTATCAATCACTGGCACATGTAACAGTTGTATTGTATTTGTTCAGGTGTAGTGTTGTATGTATTTTCGTCGTGAGTAAACACAAACATACAATGTTAACCCTCAAAGAAAAACTGAATGCTTTGAAGTGTATAGAAAATGGTGAAAATGTAAACTAGCAATGGAACTGGGTGTTGGTAAAGCAACCATTTGTGGTTGGAAGAATAACCGAGTGAAGCTTGAACAGTCCTGTGCAACGTCTTCAAGAAACACACACTAAATCTGGCAGACTTTTGAAAAGTCCCAGTATGATAAAGTGGATGAAGCTCTTTTCCTTGGGTTTATGCAGGAAGGAGAAAGGGGAACTCCTTTGAGTGGAACACTGATTAAGTAGAAGGCTGTTTACCTGAAAAACTTAATGAATGGTGATGAGTGTTTTTAGTGCGAGTACGGGTTGGTTGGACAGAGTCAAGAAAAGTCATGGAATCCGTCAGCTAACAATTGCTGGAGAGACGGTTTCTTCTGTCTGTGATGCAGCAAAGGAATACTTGGGTGAGGGTGAGAAAAATGATGAGAGAGGGAAAGTATTCTACCCAACAACTTTATAACGCTGACGAGACTGGCTTTAATTTTAGGGCATTGCCAACAAAAAGCCTGGCATCAAAAGCAGACAAGACCATGCTCCTGGTTTTAAAATGTGCGAAGATCGTGTGACTTTATTAGCGTGCAGCAACACTGCTGATAATCACAAGTTGCCTTTAATGCTGATTGGGAAATCTGCTAGGCCCCGAGCTTTTAAAAACTGCAACATAAAGTCCCTGCCAGTGTATTATCGAAACCAGAAAAAAGCGTGGATGGATGGTAAGCTGTTCAAAGAATGGTTTCATTGCCAGTTTGTTCCCTCTGTTTGATGGTTTTCTAAGGAAAATCATTTGTCTCCCCACGCTCCTTTTGATTGATAATGCACCATCTCACCCCAGCACTGAGGAATAATGTGATGAAGAAATTGTGGCGAAGTTTTTGCCGCCAAATGTTACACCACTTCTACAGCCGATGGACCAGGGTGTACGGCAAACATTAAAACATTTACAGAAAACAATTTTTAAGAATGCTGATACAAGATGATAGCATTCCTTTAGTGGACAAAATAAAAAATACCAATGTGAAGGATGTTGTTTATTGAGCTGCTGAGGCAGAATATTTCAGAAAATACTCTGAGAAAATCGTGGAGAGAAAACTGTAGACATCTCTTGAATTTCAGGACAACCTAGCTGAAAATGAAGAGGAAAATGTACTACAAATGATACAGACTATCCATGGACGTGAAGAAGCTAGAGAAGGAGACATAGATGAAAGGATGGCAGCAGATGGGGCATGTGTGGAGAACCTTATTAACGCCGATTTAGTTCATGACCTGGAAGAAGCGGACTGCTGTGGTGGAAGTCACAATGAGCCTGAAAGCAACAAAGGAGAGCTGGTGCCACATAGTGACTCATCAGAAGCCCTTGACCTTGCACTACGTTATTTGGAGCAACAGCCCACTGCTACACCTGCTGATTTGATGTTTATAAGACGATGGCACAACTATGTTTCATATAACAGACTGTCTTCATTACACCAAAAAAGACAAAAGTAGGGATAAAACATCTGCTGTATTTTAGTAAGTTTGACAGCTTTTCTTTCATTGTTATGCACTGTTTAAACCTAATGTTTTCTTGCCAATTTTTCTAATACATATTTACTGTACTGTGTAAATTACAATAGTGTGTATGTACAGCAGTTTACCATACAGTTTTCCATACTTAGACTAACATTTTTCATGTTCGGATTAACCAAACGTTTGGATTACCGGGGTTCAGATTAGCGGGACTCTGCTGTAGGATGTTTTTAAAATCACATACCTTCGAATTAAGCATTATTTCAGGTGCTCTATACCACCGTGTAGCTACATATTCAGTAAGAAATCCTGTGTGGTCATGATCAGGATCAGCTACCCTTGCCAATCCAAAGTCGCATATCTGTATTAAAAAAAAAAAAAAAAAAAAAAAAAAAAAAAAATTTAACATCTATTTTCTACACCAACAAATCATTGAAGAAATTAGTGTCTACTGGAAGTAAAATGTGTGGCTACATTTATAGAAAAGGGTTTGACAGTGTTGACTGGAGAGCTCTCTGAAATTATAAAGGTAGCAGGGATTAAATACAGGGAGAAAAGGCAATCTAAAACTTGTCCAGAAACTACACTGCAGTTATAAGTGTCACAGGATATGAAAGGATTGAAGTCGTTGAGAAGGGAGTGACACGGGGTAGAAACCTATTCCCTGTGTTATTCTATTTGTACACAGAACAAGCAATAAATGAAACAAACGATACACCTGTAAAAGAACTGAAGGCCAGAAAGAAAAAATAAACACTTTAAGATTTGCCAATGACACTGTAGTTCTGAAACTTCCTGACAGATTAAAACTGTGTGCCGGACCGAGACTCGAACTCTGGACCTTTGCCTTTCACAGGCAATTGCTCTACTAACTGAGCTACCCAAGCACAACAGAGCTCCCCACAACCCATCCTCACAGCTTCAATCCTGCCAGTACCTCGTCTCCTACCTTCTAACTTCACAGAAGCTCTTCTGCGAACCTTGCAGAACTAGCACTCCTGGAAGAAAGGAAGTCTTGGGTAGCTCAGTTGGTACAGCACTTGCCCACGAAAGGCAAAGGTCCCGAGTTCGAGTCTCGATCCGGCACACAGTTTTAATCTGTCAGGAAGTTTCATATCAGCGCACACTCCACTGCAGAGTGAAAATCTCATTCTGGACACTGTAGTTCTGTTAGAGGTGGTAAAGAATACAGAAAATCAGTTACTCAGAACGAATTCTCTCTTGAACTCAGGTTTTAAGTTGAACATCAACAAAAGTAACACGTTGTAGCTGAATAAAATAAGGTGATGCAGAGTGAACTAAATCACAAAATTAAGAAGTATTTTGTAAAAGAATTTGTAAAATTACTTTTGAATACATTATGGGCACAACAGTGATCAATGTCTTATAATTAATTACTATTAAAAACAGTCTTGATCACAATTTATTTAACAAGGTGACCGGTTTCAACCACTACTGTGGTCATCTTCAGACCTATAAGTTGTATACAAAGCTTTAATTAGAGGGCTACATACATTAAACAAAATACATAAAGTTATAAAACTATAAAACGTTGAATTACCATTGAGTAGGAACCTCTTTCCTTGAAGAATCACTACTGGAGAAACCGGTGCACTGGTTTCTCCAGTAGTGATTCTTCAAGGAAAGAGGTTCCTACTCAATGGTAATTCAACGTTTTATAGTTTTATAACTTTATGTATTTTGTTTAATGTATGTAGCCCTCTAATTAAAGCTTTGTATACAACTTATAGGTCTGAAGATGACCACAGTAGTGGTTGAAACCGGTCACCTTGTTAAATAAATTGTGATCAAGACTGTTTTTAATAGTAATTAATTTGTAAGGAGCGTAGCCTTATTCGGAAACGAGATGTGGATGGTTAGAAGTACAGAAAAGAGGTGAGTAGAAGTTTTTGAAACATGGTGCTACAGAAGAATGCTTTCGATTATATGGGATTAGACGGGAAGACCTCTAGGTAATGAAGAAGAATCAGAGTTGAGAAAAAAGAGAAAAGAAATTTTTGGCACTACATAACTAACAAATAGAGACAAGTTGACAGGACACATCCTGAGCCATTAGGAAATAATTTGGTAGTGAAGGGAAGTGCAAGGATTAATAATTGCAGAATGAAGGCAACAACCAGGTTCAAGTGGATGTGGGGTGCTGTAGTAACACACAGTTGAAGAGGGTAGCACAGCTGTATCAAGCCTAAACACCAGCCATAAACAAGAAGACATAGTTTCAGGAACAATAAAGTTCATACTGTATGTATTACTCTGAGCAGTTGTTATTAACGGCATTTCTGAAATATTCTATCAACATGAAAGTAGACTGATTATATAAAATGCAAAATGTGATAAAATAGAATAAGCTCTTGGATTAAATTGATTATTCATTACAAATTAGATCACAGAAAAAAATTAATGCAACAGTTTGAGAAAATGTGACTTTGTGATTTATGAGCTTGTCAGAGGGGTCTGAAATTTGTGCAAGTAATAGCAAACAATGGAGAGGCCACTGTGCAAAAAGGATTCATGTATCTGTGCAAATTAAGGAGAATCCTTGAATATCAAAGAAATTTTTGTTTGGACTGAATGACAAACTTTTAACTGAAATGTTTTCATTTTAGCATTCAACAATTCTCACAGCAAGTTGTGCCTTACAGTATTTTAATTTACACAATTGGATGGATCAGTTCACGTGTTGCTTTTCACAAACATGGTTGTTCTGCTCAAATAAAGTTATTGCACAAAAAAACCTCCAAGTCTATTAATGTTCTAAAAAGGAACACAATTTTAGTTACAGTGTAACAGTGCTCATGCTTACAGACATTAAAGTTTCACAAACTTTATTAGAGCTAAATTCATTCAATAAATACTGCCACTTATTTGGAACAATTCTAAGTCCAACATTTGCGCAACACTGTTCAACAGCGCATTTCTGAACTGCTGCAAAAATAAACTGAAGCCTTCCACCAACTCAGAATTATTAAATAATGTAATGCGCCGTTGTTCACTCATATCTCACCATCAGTCACTGCACACACTATACACACATTGTTTCGTAACACTTCACTCATAATGGAAGAGCATGTAGATGAGGATGAAATGGGAGATATGATACTGCGGAGAATTTGACAGAGCACTGAAAGATCTAAATCGAAACAAGGGCCCAGGAGTAGACAACATTCCATTAGAACTACTGAAGTCATGGCTGCAAAATACTAACATGAATTCTTTACAGATGAATCGAAAAACTGGTAAAAGCCAACCTTGTGGGAAGATCAGTTGGGATTCCATAGAAATACTGGAACACGTGAGGCAATAGTGACCCTACAACTTATCTTAGAAGATAGATTAAGGAAAGGCAACTTATGTTTGTAGCATTTGCAGACTTAGAAAAAGCTTTTGACAATGTTAACTGGAATAATTTCTTTCAAATTCTGAAGGTGGCAGGGGTAAAATACAGGGAACAAAAGGCTATTTACAATTTGTACAGAAAACAGATGGCAGTTATAAGAGTCAACGGGCACGAAAGGGAAGCAGTGATTGGGAAGGGAGTGTGACAGGGTTGTAGCCTATCCCCAATGTTATTCAATCCATATACTGAGCAAGCAGTAAAGGAAACAAAAGAAAAATTCAGATTAGAAATTAAAATCCATGGAGCAGAAATAAAAACTTTAAGGTTCGCCAATGACACTGTAATTCTGTCAGACAGCAAAGGACCTGGAAGAGCAGTTGAACGGAATTGACAGTGTCTTGAAAAGAGGATATAATATGAACATCAACAAAAGCAAAATGAGGATAATGGAATGTAGCAGAATTAGATTAGGAAATGAGACACTTAAAAGTAGTAGACGAGTTTTGCTATTTGGGGAGCAAAATAACTTATGATGGTCAAAGTAGAGAGGCTATAAAATGTAGACTGGCAATGGCAAGGAAAGCATTTCTGAAGAAGAGAAATTTGTTAACATCAAGCATATATTGAAATGTCAGGACGTTGTTTCTGGAAGTATTTGTGTGAGTGTAGCCTTGTATGGAAGTGAAACATGGACGATAAATAGTTTAGACAAGAAGAGAATAGAAGCTTTCGAAATATGGTGCTGCAGAAGAATGCTGAAGATTAGATGGGCGGACCACATAACTACGGAGGAGGTACTGAGTAGAATTGGGGAGAAGAGAAACTTGTGGCACAACTTGACTTGAAGAAGGGATCAGTTGGTAGGACATATTAAGAGGCATCAAGGGATCACCAATTTAGTATTGGAGGGCAGTGTGGAAGGTTAAAATCATAGGGGGAGACCAAGAGATGAATACACTAAGCAGAGTCAGAAGTATGTAGGTTGCAGTAGGTACTGGATGATGAAGAAGCTTGCACAAGATAGAGTAGCATGGAAAGCTGCATCAAACCAGTCTCTGGACTGAAGACCACAACAACAACAAGTGACTAGTAAGTGTATTCACATGGTGCAGTTAAAATCCCCAGTGTTTTGAACGGATCTTTACAATGAGTTCGACTACTATTTTTGGTTATTATTCTTATGGCTCTTTTCTGGACTTTGAAAATTGTGTTCATATTTTGTGCAGTTGTTCCCCAAGACAGAATGTTATAGCTAAGAACTGAGTGTACATATGAATAGTACATAACTAAAAGACACTGCATGTTACACACTGATGATAGAATTCTAAGGGCATAATATGCAGATGACACTCTGTTTGCAAGTACTTTTGTGTGTGCACACCACTTCAACTGAGAATCAATATTCATTCCTAGAAATTTTGCATTTGTTACACAGTATATAAAGGTGCCATCTATATTTAATTTAACATTGCCAACGGAGTGGGTTATCCAGCATCCAGTCACCAGTCTGTTACGAAGTTGGAGTCCCAATGGACAGCTATCTGTTTCTGCTGCATTTCTTAGCAACTGAATTCACAGCAAGGGCAGAGCGCCATCCTTCCAAAGCACTCCTCTCACCCTTGCGGGCTCAACACTCTTGTCTAGATTGCTGGTCATTACACGAGAGGAGACAATGTGCCTATTTCTCTGCAACTTGTGAAGTCTGCCTTATGCCAGTTCATTTAGCAGCTATGTGGAGGAAATAATGGTTAGCAGAATGCTGGACAAATTTCCTGTTTTTGCAATTCAGCCCAAGAGCATGTCAATGGACGTAGGCGTACAGCTGCACAGTATCAACGCAGACTTTGAGACAGCTGGGTTTTGCATCAAGTTTCAATCAGATACAGGAGCCTCAGCCAGTCTGATCAATATAGACACTTGTCAACCCCCCCTCCCCCTTCCCCCCTTGACAGTGCCCACAGCAGTACTATCTTATAGTGAGCAACAGATTTAGCAGGGCGGCACAAGACTAACTGTAAATAACCAATGCGTGAGACAAACAGACCAAAACCACCATAGTACATAGATCCTATCTGTAAAAAATTCAATATGTAATTCATTATAGTGCAATGCAACATATTTAATGCACCAAAAAACTGGTGATGTGTGGGCCTATATCACAGACAGAGAGATATTCAATAACCTGTCATTTATGCAGCAATGCAGCTCAAGATTAACATTCAACAAAATTAAGTGGAAATTTAAAGAACAGATGCATTAAATATGAAACACGGCAACCTAGCTTCTGTGTACAATCGGATATTATTGTTTTTTAGTTGATGCCACTTCGGTGACTTGCAAGTCAACACACAACACCCAGTCATCACGAGGCAGAGAAAATCCCTGACCCTGTGTAATGAAGCATGGTTGCCCACTGCTATCCTGTTTTGGTTTTACACTCGTTCAGTAACTTAGTTAAGCAATGAACTTTCATTTTTTTATTTTTTCCCCCCTTCATTTTCACTACTCAGATTCCGACTACAGATTCTGTGGCCTTCAGCCTCATAGTAAAGAATTCAGAAATAGTTTAAATAAAATTCCCCTAGTAAAATATATTATTTCAGTACATTCTAACATCTATTCTGAAAGTAATGAGCTAATCAGTTTTATTGGAAATTCATACTATTAACAGTTACGGACAATGACGTATATTGTGCAATACATATTAAGTAAAATTCGAGTGAGCTAATAGATCAAATTCAGCTATAAGACTGCATCCAAAAGAAAGCCTAAATTTTTCTGATTCCAGCAAAGTTTTTAAATTAACCTAAAGTCTATTAGTTAAATAGATATTAAGACTTAAAATCTGTAGCCTGTATGACTTTCAGCGCCAGTTGTGACCAAACTACCAAATAATTCAGAGATCTGTTTCGATACTTTTGCTACCTTTATTTTTCTACGTAAAATAACTCCAGTCTCAACTTTGTAAGTGCATTAATTAAGAATTAAGTAAATTTGAATATGTAAAAATTATTGTTCAAAAGGGCTACCGTGGTTACAAGTCGGGAATTCCCACGGCGGATGCATAAGTTAGTTCCGCGTATTTAAATTGATACAGCTCACTCATGTTATTTAAATAATAAAACCCAATAGTTAACTTCAAAACCAGTTAGAAAGGATCGTTTTAACCCTGGGAAATTATAAACTATAATATATTAACAGAAATAGTCAAATATTCAAGTGCTCGTCTATGTAAGGTCCGAGCTGGTGCAGTTCTCAACTTAGTTCGCGGTCAGATTCTCTTGGAGCAAAAGTGCGGCAAGTTGGTTAATTTTTCGGTAATTGTAATTGTGAAATTTGTTAAAGACTGGAAGTTTTTGACCTACCTAATGTGAAGATTAAGTGTAAGAGGCCTGGTCACATGAATATTGTGTGTGCGAGTGATAACAAATAAATCGCACTGTGGTTGACATAAATGTTCAACAATGAATACGATCTTGACTTTTGATTTTGGAAAACTTAACCTAGGATCCTGGCTTCTTAATTTCAGTGTGATTTAGGTGAGACGGACACAGCTACCGGGAAGACAATATTGAATAAACAAAGCAAGGTATGTCGAGAATACTGCGCACTATCTACTGGGTGAGGAAATATTTCAATACCGGTACATCTGGTTGTGACGTGAACTTTAAGTGGCACTAAAAAAAGGATATGTCCCGGCATGTTACATCTGGTGCCCTGGGTGAGGATACAGCCCGGCACGTTACACCCGCTGGGAATCGAACCCGGGACCCCGTGCGCAGGAAGCGAGAACGCTACCGCAAGACCAGCATAGCCTGATGTCTACACCCAAACCCTAAGCCAATAAGAATGAAAGGTGAGGATATGAGCAATTTCCACTTCCTACAAATGCATGTATGGGTATATTCCCTTCCTCTATCCAAGAAATAAGTTGTACTAGAATATTTAGACATTATGTTAATACATCTTTTATACAGCAACATAGCTTGAGGTTTACATGTGACAACATTATGTGAAGTACAGAAGCCCTAACCACATTACATATAGAAACTTCTGATACCTAGCGTCTGTATGCTACAAGATATTACCACCCACTAGCAACAAAGTGGAAGCCCTTAGATTCGCCTGACATTACATGTAAAGAATATCAATGCTTATAAGTCACGTACAACGCTACATAGCTCGAGGTCTGCTTTCAAAACCCTTGTACCACAGGGAGCTAAACTTGTTAAAATCTCTTACATTAAAAGGAAACCGAGTAAAATGGTATTAAAGATAGAGCAATATAACTGAACACCAATTACTTAAGCAAAGTATCAAATCCACACAAACAAACATTTGATCACATAAATTTAGCCCAAGGTCTAAATTCAAGGTCCAAGGATCAAAAATAATTTTATACCTGATGACCAATTGATACAGATGTATGGAACTAAGACAGCACATAGCAAAGTCCATAGACACCAATTTATAGAATATCATGAAATATTCTGAAGAAACTGTTATCAGCAAAATACAACTGATCTTTAAGAACATTTTCTTTGTATCATTTGCTTTGTCTGTATACATGCATACTTTCTAAAATATCAAGTTTCTTACTTTTAGGGGCGTTGAGTAAGACCTTCAAATTGTGATAAATGTCAGTAATGTTATGCTTAAATTCTTGAAGATGTTCTCCAAAAGCAGTTTTGTTATACGTACTAGTGGGCGCTGCATATCCCACAAAAAAAGACCTGCCACTTTGTTCTACACAGCTGTTGTTGTTGTGGTCTTCAGTCCTGAGACTGGTTTGATGCAGCTCTCCATGCTACTCTATCCTGTGCGAGCTGCTTCATCTGCCTGTACCTACTGCAACCTACATCCTTTTGAATCTGCTTGGTGAATTCATCTCTTGGTCTACCTCTACGATTTTTACCCTCCACGCTGCCCTCCAATGCTAAATTGGTGATCCCTTGATGCCTCAGAACATGTCCTACCAATCGATCCCTCCTTCTAGTCAAGTTGTGCCACAAACTCCTCTTCTCCCGAATCCTATTCAATACCTCATCATTAGTCATGTGATCTACCCATCTAATCTTCAGCATTCTTCTGTAGCATCACATTTCGAAAGCTTCTATTCTCTTCTTGTCCAAACTATTTATCGTCCATGTTTCACTTCCATACATGGCTACACTCCATACAAATACTTTCAGAAATGACTTTCTGACACTTAAATCTATACTCGATGTTAACCAATTTCTCTTCTTCAGAAACACTTTCCTTGCCCTTGCCAGTCTACATTTTATATCCTCTCTACTTCGACCATCATCAGTTATTTTGCTCCCCAAATAGCAAAACTCCTTTACTACTTTAAGTGTGTCATTTCCTAATCTAATTCCCTCTGCATCACCCGACTTAATTCGACTACATTCCATTATCCTCGTTTTGCTTTTGTTGATGTTCATCTTATATCCTCCTTTCAAGATGCTATCCATTCCGTTCAACTACTCTTCCAAGTCCTTTGCTGTCTCTGACAGAATTACAATGTCATCGGCGAACCTCAAAGTTTTTATTTCTTCTCCATGGATTTTAATACCTACTCTGAATTTTTCTTTTGTTTCCTTCACTGCTTGCTCAATATACAGATTGAATAACATCACGGAGAGGCTACAACCCTGTCTCACTCTCTTCCCAACCACTGCTTCCCTTTCATGCCCCTCGACTCTTATAACTGCCATCTGGTTTCTGTACAAATTGTAAATAGCCTTTCGCTCCCTGTATTTTACCCCTGCCACCTTCAGAATCTGAAAGAGAGTATTCCAATCAACATTGTCAAAAGCTTTCTCCAAGTCTACAAATGCTTGAAATGTAGGTTTGCGTTTCCTTAATCTAGTTTCCAAGATAAGTCGTAGGTCAGTATTGCCTCACGTGTTCCAATATTTCTATGGAATCCAAATTGATCTTCCCCGAGGTCGGCTTCTACTAGTTTTTCCATTCGTCTGTAAAGAATTCGCGTTAGTATTTTGCAGCCGTGACTTATTAAACTGATAGTTCGGTAATTTTCACATCTGTCAACACCTGCTTTCTTTGGGATTGGAATTATTATATTCTTCTTGAAGTCTGAGGGTATTTTGCCTGTCTCATACATCTTGCTCACCAGATGGTAGAGTTTTGTCAGGGCTGGCTCTCCCAAGGCCATCAGTAGTTCTAATGGAATGTTGTCTACTCCCAGGGACTTGTTTCGGCTCAGGTCTTTCAGTGCTCTGTCAAACTCTTCACGCAGTATCATATCTCCCATTTCATCTTCATCTACATCCTCTTCCATTTCCACAATATTGTCCTCAAACACATCGCCCGTGTATAGACCCTCTATATACTCCTTCCACCTTTCTGCTTTTCCGTCTTTGCTTAGAACTGGGTTTCCATCTGAGCTCTTGATATTCATACAAGTGGTTCTCTTATCTCCAAAGGTCTCTTTAATTTTCCTGTAGGCAGTATCTATCTTACCCCTAGTGAGATAAGTCTCTACATCCTTACATTTGTCCTCCAGCCATCCCTGCTTAGCCATTTTGCACTTCCTGTCGATCTCATTATTGAGATGTTTGTATTCCTTTTTGCCTGCTTCATTTACTGCATTTTTATATTTTCTTCTTTGATCAATTAAATTCAATATTTCTTCTGTTCCCCAAGGATTTCTACTAGCCCTCTTCTTTTAACATACTCGATCCTCTGCTGCCTTCACTACTTCATCCCTCAAAGCTACCCATTCTTCTTCTACTGTATTTCTTTCCCCCATTCCTGTCAATTGTTCCCTTATGCTCTCCCTGAAACTCTCTACAACCTCTGGTTCTTTCAGTTTATCCAGGTCCGATCTCCTTAAATTCCCACCTTTTTGCAGTTTCTTCAGTTTTAATCTACAGTTCATAACCAATAGATTGTGGTCAGAGTCCACATCTGCCCCTGGAAATGTCTTACAATTTAAAACCTGGTTCCTAAATCTCTGTCTTACCATTATATAATCTATCTGAAACCTGTTAGTATCTCCCGGCTTCTTCCATGTATACAACCTTCTTTTATGATTCTTGAACCAAGTGTTAGCTATGATTAAGTTGTGCTCTGTGCAAAATTCTACCAGGCGGCTTCCTCTTTCATTTCTTATCCCCAATCCATATTCACCTACTATGTTTCCTTCTCTCCCTTTTCCTACTACCGAATTGCAGTCACCAATGACTATTAAATTTTCGTCTCCCTTCACAATCTGAATAATTTCTTTTATTTCATCATACATTTCTTCAATTTCTTCGTCATCTGCAGAGCTAGTTGGCATATAAACTTGTACTACTGTAGTAGGCATGGGCTTCGTGTCTATCTTGGCCACAAGAATGCATTCACTATGCTTTTTGTAGTAGCTTACCCGCATTCCTATTTTTTTATTCATTATTAAACCTACTCCTGTATTACCCCTGTTTGACTTTGTATTTATAACCCTGTATTCGCCTGACCAAAAGTCTTGTTCCTCCTGCCAACGAACTTCACTAATTCCCACTATCTAACTTTAACCTATCCATTTCCCTTTTTAAATTTTCTAACCTACCTGCCCGATTAAGGGATCTGACATTCCACGCTCCGATCCATAGAATGCCAGTTTTCTTTCTCCTGATAACGACATCCTCTTGAGTAGTCCCCGCCCGGAGATCCGAATGGGGGACTATTTTACCTCCAGAATATTTTACCCAAGAGGAACTTCCGGAATATTTTACCCAAGAGGATGCCATCATCATTAACCATACAGTAGAGCTGCATGCCCTCGGGAAAAATTACGGCTATAGTTTCCCCTTGCTTTCAACCGTTCGCAGTACCAGCACAGCAAGGCCGTTTTGGTTAGTGTTACAAGGCCAGATCAGTCAATCATCCAGACTGTTGTCCATGCAACTACTGAAAAGGCTGCTGCCCCTCTTCAGGAACCACACGTTTGTCTGACCTCTCAACAGATACCCCTCCGTTGTGGTTGCACCTACGGTACGGCTAACTGTATCACTAAGGCACGCAAGTCTCCCCACCAATGGCAAGGTCCATGGTACAACAACAACAACAACAACAACAACAAGGTTGTTCACAAAAATATTGGCCATTATGCCAGATAGACAATTACCCATTGCTCGCCCCTCATTTTGATGACAATTTTATAATTAAATAAATAAATAATTATAGATCTAAAAACAAAGATGATGTAACTTACCAAACGAAACCGTTGGTACATTAATAGAAACAATAACAAACACAAACACACACACTGTGTACGAATGCTTTCGTTTGGTAAGTTACATCACCTTTGTTTTTAGATATATTTTTCCCCACATGAAATGTTTCCCTCTATTATATAAATAATTATAGACATGCACAATTCCAAGAGTTTGATCAGTTTGACAATTTCTGCCTTACTTAATTTCTGATGAGTTACAAACTTATTCTTAATGACCTCTATACATTCCTTAACAGGAATGTTGGTATTAGAATTTTTTATATCATAAGAAACTAACTGTGAATCATTCAGAATGTCAACATGTTCTAAAAATGATGCCAATTCCAAACTACATGAGATTTTGAGTTTTTGGAAACATAATATTCCTTTATTTTTTTTATTTGAAAATTTATTCAATTTGTAATTAGGTGTAAATTTTCCACCTACAATCAGCCTAACACTTTGGTCTTCTTTATGTACCTCGAACTGATGGCGCAAAGCATGAACCCGGAAATTCATTATTTTTAAATTGTGCTTTTCTCTTTCATCTAAAATGAAATTACACTTTTCAATTTTATTGTTAAGAATACACTTAAATTTGTCAGTTGGGTATTCTTCAATAACTTAAGTATTATTTTCAGAAAAGAACTTTTCAGATTTTGAAATAAAATCCTGGCTATGTATTATGACCACAGGTTACTGTTATCGGCCTTGGTTACAATCACTTGGCTGTTTTACAATATTTTTTTTATTAATCGAGGCCAAGACCCTAAATTCATTTGTTGTTGGGGTTGAGCCACCTTGCTTATAAATAATGAAGTAAGGTGCTTTAACTGCTGTTGTCGTACACTTACTTTTACTCATGTTTCAAGCATCTAATGCTATTTTAGTTTCTGCAACAACTTCTTTCACGCCCTATCTAAGACATACACTTTACAAGTAATATTACAAACCCTTTTCTAATAAGTAAATTTCTGCATCACTGAAACAGATATTACTTAAATTCTCCACAAGTTTAGCAAAGACAGGTGCATTTACTATTCTAGCTGCACTGTTACTACGAGCCTTGGCTGTCAAACTACACAACTTCTTACACTGCCTATTGTTAACATGATGAAGTAAACTTGGCATCTTACCAAGAATAAAATTTTTCATAACTTCAAATTGCATTCTAGCTAAAACATTTTTTAAAACTACTTCCACCTTACTTAGCTTATCCAACATTAAGTGAATTGTTTTATAAATTTCCCAGTTCTATATTTTGATCTATATTATTTGAGTTTTAGCTAAAACCTTACTTACAATTCTGGAATCACTGTTAATATAAATTCTTGCACACTTTGGAATCACATTTAGTTGTAAACACTTCTTGTTGAACAGTATGTTGGCGCAGAGTCTTGCAACCTTGTTTTGTAATGCGAGTAGGCTTTGCGCATACCTTGGTGCTTGGCATGGCACAATATACGTTAGTTTACTTGTGTTGAGCTCAAAGGTACGGTATGTAGTGATTGCTTAGGAGAAGAGTAACTGCTTAACCGAAATCACTATAAAAAAAAACTTTATTGTAGATAACCAGTTTCAGTAAAACTAATTTACCATCTTCAGATCTATAATAAAATTACACGAAGTGCTACAAACTGTTACACAAATAATGCAACAATAAAACCAAATGATAACATATCTTCACAAAGCTTATTACAAACATCTTGTGCCAGCTACATGCAAAATCTTTCCATTGGACTTCCAGGTACATAAAACATGAAATGGGCAATGCATTGGCATGTCAGAATTAAAATTATTATGTACATCACAATTTGGCAAAACATCATTCCTATAACATTACATGTCATGACTAGCAAGACAACACAAGACTAACTGTCAATAGCTAATGCATGAGATGAACTGACCACAAGCACAACAGGTGTTGCTGCAGTACATAGATTCTATCACTAAGAGTCAAATACATAATTCAAAAGCAACCACGATTTCAAATATACATACACACTGAAAAACCAGAGAAAGTGGTAAACCTGCCTAATATCGTGCAGGGCCCCCACAAGCAGGCAGAAGGGCCACCAACATGACATGGCATGGACTCGGCTAATATCTGAAATATTGCTCAAGGGAACTGACACCAAGAATCCTGCAGGGCTGTCCATAAATTCCTGAGATATCTCTTTTGAACAGAATGTTGCAAGGCATCCCAGATTTCTCAGTAATGTTCATGTCAGGGGAGTTTGGTGGCCAGTGGCAGTGTTTAAAATCAGAAGAGTGTTCCTAGAGCCACTCTGTAGCAATTCTGGACATGTGGGGTATTGCATTGTCCTGTTGCAATTGCCCAAGTCTGTTGGACTTGGGCAATTGACTGCAGTGCCATATTTTGTCTGTTTACATATCTCTGTATCTGAATACGCAGGTGATCAGACAGGATGCTTACATACATGTCACCTGTCATAGTCATATCTAAGACACATCAGGGTCCCCATATCACTCCAACTACACATGCCCCACACCATTACAGAGCCTCCAACAGCTTGAACAGTCCCCTGCTGACGTACATTGTCCATGGATTCATGAGGTTGTCTCCATACCCGTACACATCCATCTGCTCGATACAATCTGAAATGAAATTTGTCCCACAAGGCATCATGTTTCCAGTCATCAATAGTCCAATGTCGGTGTTGACAGGTCCAGGCGATTTGTAAAGCTTTGTATCGTGCAGTCACCAAGGGTACACGAATGGGCCTGTGGCTCCGAAACCTCACATCGATGGTTGGCACGCTGACACTTGATGATGGTCCAGCATTGAAATCTGCAGCAACTTGCAGAATGGTTACAATTCCATCTTGTTGAATAATTCTATTCAGTCACTGTCAGACCCGTTATTGCAGGATCTTTTTATGGCAACAGCAATTTCAAAGATTTGATGTTTTACCAGATCCCCGATATTCACGGTAAACTCATGAAATGTTTGTATGGGGAAAATCCCCACTTCACTGCTACCTCAGTTGTGCACCAACTATAACACCACATTCAAACTCACTTAAATCTTGATAACCTGCCATTGTAGCAGCAGTAATTGATCTAACAATTGCACCAGACTCTTGTTGTCTTATATCGGTGTTGTTGACTGCAGCTCCATATTCTGTCTGTTTATATATCTCTATATTTGAATACGCATGACTATACCAGTTCCTCTGGCACTTCAGAATAAAAAAAAATTCTAAAATGATAATAACATATTTTTGAGGTTTTTTTTTCTTGACAGAATACTGCTTAGAAACTCTATACATCATATTTACGAAACTTGTGCTATACAATTACAAAACAAGGTCTTTTTTCTGTATCAGTAAGTGAAACAGTTACAAAACAAAAATAATTTTCTTTGTTAAAAAAATTTTTAGTAAGTTTTTAAAATCAAACTACAGCGATATTCAACTCCATATTTGAAGCTACCACAACCTATTTGAAAATTCTACCATTATAGGGTAACATATCATACTCAATGCACCAAAAAATTAAACACTGTGATAGCCTATGTTAGGGCCATGAACATTATGTAGGATGTCAACATAAAACTGTCAAAAATAATTACAGTCCGCATCTTGGATTGGGTACATGGGTGTCTGTAGCCAAAGAACATGAAAAACCAAAACGCAATCCTGACTCACAAACCTACAAAAGCTCATTTATTGCATTATATTAATAAGTTATGGACTAATATATAAATTAATGCCTTGGAATATAGTAAGGTAGCCAACCATCTGTCTTCATACATCAACTTACAAAAAGGCTATCCAATGTGGATGGAGACTCAACCCATAGGATATGCCACAGACCCAGCCAAGCCCTAAATAAATAATAAAAGAATACTTAGAGGCTTTCCTTAACAAACCTTTTGTTACCTACATCATCCTAAATGCAGCAGCATACAGTTGAAAGTATACAATATAGTTCATCTAGCAAATTATGGACTTCTCCTCTTCATATAGAAAGTGGTCCTGTTGCATACAGATGCTACGTATCTAGTGTGGTTAGTTCTTCCGCATTTTCAACTGTACGCTGTTGCACATAGGCCTCGAGTTACGGTGGTGTAATAAAGGAATTTACTGAGGGAAGCTTCTAAGTATTCTCTTATTAATTATTTTAGCTTACGCCAGGTCTGCGGCATATCCCATGGGTTATTCAAGTTTCCGTCCACACTGCATAGTTTTTTTTTAATTTGAAGGTTGATGCATGAAGACAAATGGCTGCAGGCATCCATGTTCTGTTATGTCATGAGAGAGATGTTTTGTCGAATTGTGATGCATATAGTAATTTTAATTCTGATGTGCCAACGCATCGCTCATTTCACATTTTATGTACCTGAAAATTCAATGGAAAGATTTTGCGTATAGCTGGGACAAGATGTTTTTAATAAACTTTATGAAAATATGTTGTCACCTTGTTCTTCTGTGGGTTAATGTTGCATTATTTATATAACAGTTTCTAGCACTTCTTGTAATTTTATTACAGATCTTAAAATAGTAACTTAGTTTTACTGAAACCGGTTATTTACACTAAAGCTTTCTATAGCGATCTCGGCTAAGAAGTAGTAGTTCTCCTACGTAATCACTACAGATCGCCTCTTAAAGTTCAACATGAGTAAACTAATGCTCTGCCACCGAAATGTAAGTCAACTCTTGACAACAGCGGCGTTCCATACGACATCAAAAGCAGAGGTTGAGTGGCTGATCAGGACATACAAACAGCAACTAAAGAAAACACTCCAGACGGTATCTAGAGAGAATGCCGTGTCCAGTTTTTTGGCATCTTGCTGAGCCACTCCAATCGACAGGCAGAGTCCAACTGAGGTGCTGCCAGACACACAGCCAAGGCATTTCTTCGATCTCTCATGGCTGCCTTCGCACACCGCTGGTCGAGGTCACAGTACAGCAAGGTTCCATTTTCCCGGCACACTCTTTCAGGCAGGCACTTGAGTGGTGACAAGCCATCATTGTTGGACTCAAGTGATGACAAGTTTATATAGTTGCAGTAGGTCAGCCATGCCTGGCATGCCACACTAACCATCTACACTCATATATCACTAAGCAACATGCACCACAAATCAGATGAACAGTGACATTAACATAGGTGGGAGGGACGAACTACCCTTACTCCAACTCCGAGCAGCACCCACAGAATTTTCACCAACTGTGTGCCACACGGCATATAATTTGTGCCCTCACCCAGCGAAACCCACCAGCCACTGCAGCCAGCACAAGTTGCTCGCCTGTTCTCACCAGTCCTTGACCACCAGTCTCTGGTGGCTCATCAGCCTGTCACCATCTCAAACATTATCCACAACATCTAAGCTGAGAGCACTCAGGCAGAATCCCTGGTGGAGATTCGTCTCCCCTCATCCCCTGATTCAGCAACTCTGACACAGGTCTTGTCATTTTCAGTCCTATATGCCTCTTAGAGAGGGAAGGGATTGATGTGTACGTCAGATGTAACGTCGTTTGCAATTGAGAGCCAGATCGATCAGGAACTCCACATTATGCCATGTTTCAAATACATTCTGAGCAGTGCCTCCAGAGTCGTAGCTTTCTTGGTTCGACCAAGCCGTCTCTGAAGTCAGTCATGTTCTAGGGTAACCCTGGATCTCATTTACTCAACCTACACTCACTCCTGCATACTTGTTAAATTCTTCATGCTGTCGCAATCTTACAGTTTTTATGTTTATCCCTGACCGTGGTTTCACATACTCTACCAACTGTTTACACTAACATCCAGTGTTTTTTGTGGTGGCACTTTTAGCGTCATTTATAGTTCAAAAGTTTATTTGAGATATCATATGCCTCTGAAGCCAACTGTGTTTGTAAATAATCAAAGAATTTAAAGGTTGTGAAAATTTGTCAGTTTTAATTAGCACTGTGTTTCCATTAAGAAGTGTTGAATACGCTGTCTCAAAGAATCACTGAAGCTGCCTTATTGGGACTAATAAAATTATGTACTGGATAATCTATAGCTCTATTACAATGAATGGACATTCACCTCTCTCTCTCTCTCTCTCTCTCTCACTCACTCACTCACTCACACACACACACACACACACACACACACACACACACACACACACACACACAGTTAATTTACACAAAAATGTATCAATCAGCCTGTAGCACCAGGAAAATGTAGCCATATATTAGCTCTGAAGGAGAACACTGTCCAAAAAATCAGGAACGATTTGAATCTCATCCGTGTGCCTGTCAGCACTTAACACCTTGACTGTAGATTGGATGATTACCATTACCTCCTATTATTTACACACCACCCACAATTGCCCAATAACATACTAACAGGTACGAGGGTGGTTTGAAAAGTTCTCGGAACCACCATCAGAGATCAGTGCTAGTACAACGAGTTGTTCAAGTGATATTTATTGGCCTGTTGCCTGTAAACACGTGCCACATCAGTGCTCTTGGAAGAGAGCTGTGGCAGTGACCTGGCTCTGCTGTTGTTCCCGCGTAGTGATTTGCAAAGATGGAAAAAACTGAGATTCAAACAGTGATTAAGTACTTCGTAAAGGAAGGTATGAAAGCAAAGGCTATATTTGGCTGATTTCCAGAACACACTGTGGGACTCTGCTCCTTCATATTCAACTGTTGCCAAGTGGACAAATGAATTTTTGTTCAGGAGAGCTTAGATGGTGATCCGCACAGTGGTTGGCCAAGATGTGCTACTAATCCACAAATCATTGCAAAATTGCACAAAATGGTCATGGAGGATCTCTGATTGAAAGTGCGTGAAACTGCTCATATTTGCCAGATGTCATCTGAAAGGGTGTATCACATGTTAACTAAAGAATTAGAAATGAAAAAATTATCTGCAAGATAATTGCCATCGCCATGGCAAAATTACACAAACTAGGGTACGAACTGTTGCCACACCTGCCTTATTCACCTGATATGGTTCTGCCAGACTTCCATCTCTTACCAAAACTGAAAATTTTTCTTGGTGGACGAAGATTCACTTCAGATGAAGAATTGATAGCTGGGGTTGACAACTATTTTTCAGGCCTGGAGGAAACTCATTTTCGAGATGCGATCAAGGCACTGGAACACTGTTGGACCAAGACTATTCTGTTTCGAGAACTTTTCGAACCACCCTCGTATCTTGTGAGATAAAATGAAAGGCACACCAAGTATCAAAATAAAAAAAACCACACACTGCATTAAAATGTGATACACAACAATCTGCAAAATGAAATACAGCACAGTGGTGTACCTCTCACCAAAGACAGAATCTAAACATTCCCTATTTGGAAGAGGACCAGAATCATTTCTCGTAAAAGTGGGAGAAAGGTCCTTGGTTTCAAAAACTGCTTCTTATTGTCCTTTACTGCTAGCCACTTCTCTACACAGTAACAACAGACAGTACAATTTATCCTGTGGAGGTTTCTTTCTCTGATGATTCTGCATGATCACTTCTCCTTTTCAAAGTACATGGAGGAGGAAGTCCTAGATGTAATGAAATGTTAATCTATTTGGTATGTTCACTGGAGAGACTGAAGAGCACCCTGGAGGTCAAGGCAATTTAATAATTTAACGGCACTTCAGAAACTGAAATATTTGGTAAGTAAATCATAGGAAATATTCGTAGAATACCGTGTACCAGCCATGCGAGTCCTCCTCCACAGACTTATTAGCTTATACTGCCACACAGTTTTTCACTCCAATAAAACAATTATTTTATAAAGATTCCTGCTCCGCACAGTTCCCAAATGACCTCATTTTTATGGTCAGTTTTCCTACCATTCTGCAGTTGGTAGGCAAGCAGAATTTCAGTAACTGAGAGGTGGACATTATCCTGCTTGGCAGGAGGACTTTAAGCCTTTCACTATCAGCCATTTATGCACACTAGCCAAGTCCTAAATTGGATCACCCCCCCCCACCCCGATTACTGATAGTTTTGGTACATTAATAGGTGTCATTAATATTTAGATATGTGATTCCTTTCGTAGAAAATATATAATCTGTATTATATGAATTATCCTGTAATCATTGACTCAGAGGTTAAAATTGATGAATCATCATTGCCAAGTCTCAAGGGGTAGAAGAAAACATCAAAATCATCCACAAACTAATACATGTAATGACTTTTTATAAAAGGAGAATTATTGGTAATAATAAAACACAATTATACTACCAAGTCTGAAAACACTCTCTACAAAGACATCATCAATGGTTTAACCTTAAGTTCAGAATGGATATTAACAACATTTCTATCTATTAGTATTCTTTGTGCCAACTGCCTTGCCGCAGTGGTAACACTGGTTCCTGTTAGAGCACTGAAGTTAAGTGCTGTTGGGCTAAGCTAGCATGTGGATGGGTGACCGTCCGAGTCTGCTGAGTGCTGTTGGCAAGAGGGATGCATTCAGTCCTTGTGAGGGCAACTGAGGAGCTACTTAATTGAGAAGTAGCACCTTCAGTCACAAAAACTGACAATGGCCAGGAGAGCAGTGTGCTGACCACATGCCCTTCCATATCCGTATCCAGTGATGCCTACCACTTGAGGATAACATGGCGGTCAATCAATACCACCGGGCCTTCCAAAGCCTGTTCAGACAGTGTGTTGATCAATTCTTTTTAGTCCAGTGCTTAGTGTCTTCATAGGACTTCTTGAAACTAATATGAAATGATGGGATTTCCACTGCTGTCCTTCCAAATATAAATTCAGTGTCGTACCACTGCACCACCTTACTCCGTCATTACTCATAAAAATAACAATATTGTAACACCACTTAAGATGTTCACCTACATCTCAAATTATCCTACACCACCAAGATAAAATGTGCTAACCACGGGAAAGCATCAGTAAATCACAAAAGCTTTTTAAATGAACATGGATTAATATACCTTGAGATCACAAGTTGTATTGAGTAGCAAGTTGCTGGGTTTGAGATCACGATGCAACACGTTTGCCGAGTGGATGTACTTCAGGCCTCTTAGTATTTGATACAGAAAGTAACAAATGTGGTCGTTGCTCAGTTTCTGAAACATCAGAATAGATCTCATTAGTAGACATGAAATGTAAGCTTATAAATAAAGAAACAAGATCTTATGAGCTGTTTTATAGGCAAAATAATTGCATTGATTAAATAAATAAACTACCTGTAAATTAAAAGAGTAGAGGAAACACACAGATTATGATCACATCAAAATATCTTTAGCAATAAAAGGCAATGTAGAAGAAAGCATTGAACCTTCAACTATGGAAATCATTACAGTTATAATCTTTGTCACCCAACTGGAAACAGAAAAGAAAATTTAAGGATATGACACTTTCCAAACTTGAGACTAACTAAAATAGGACCAAATACTTTTGGTTTAAAGGGCACCACTCACTGGAAAGTAGAAGTCTTCAGTTGTCGATCGACACACACAAAAGAAAGGAAACATGCTAGCTTTCGAAGTTGTCATTTGACAAGCTACAGTAAAACACACAGAGAAACCCCCCCCCCCCCCCCAAAACTCTGAAAGCTAGCAAGTTGTCCGTTTTGGTGTGCCTGTTGACAACTCAACGGTTCTGCTTTTTAGTGAGTATCTCCTTTTATTCAAGTGTATTTACATTCTACAAAAACTTTGTAGGAAAGTTTAAAATAGTATTAAAATAGAAAAGCACAATATAGCTGCAAAAATTAATTCCCTCATTGACATGCACAAATGGTGATGTAAATTTATAAGCTGTCTTTCCATATAGCCTCACCTGTGTTTTGAGGAGCTTGTAAAGATCAGTCTCCATAAGGCATTGCACAATGTACACATCTTTCATCTGATCTATGGTCACTGCTCGAATTATGTCTCTGATATCTATAATCTGTTGAAAATATTCATAATTAAATACAATACAAATACAACATGATAGAAACATAGACCTGAAAACCGAAAAACTGTAACTATACAGTATGTATGTTTGGAGCAATTTCAGATAAAATTTGTACGTATATTACTTACAACAAGGAGTGAGAAGAAAAAAAAAACACTGGATTGATTAACCCTTTAGGAGTGACAAAGAGAAAGGGCACAATGCAAAAATGAGTGAATCAATAAAATGCTTAATGCAATTTCAACCAAATTTTGCTTGTTTGTGAATTATTGGTTCAAATGGCTCTGAGCACTATGGGACTCAACTGCTGAGGTCATTAGTCCCCTAGAACTTAGAACTAGTTAAACCTAACTAACCTAAGGACATCACAAACACCCATGCCCGAGGCAGGATTCGAACCTGCGACCGTAGCGGTCTTGCGGTTCCAGACTGCAGCGCCTGTAACCGCACGGCCACTTCGGCCGGCTTTGTGAATTATTATCTGGAATAAATATTACTGGAAGGAAAGTTCATAGCACCCATAAGCATTTGAAAAATATGCCATTTAAATTAATTTTCAAAAAACAATTAATATGTGAAATTTGCAGTTTCAGGAGTCACTGGGATGATTGCTGACAGGCCTGATGGCATTAGCATACCATTTCAGTCAACGGAATGACTAGAGCTGTGCAGAACCTTGTAGGATAAATGAACTTGCAAATAACTCATTCTGAAAAACGGTTACATAAGTAACTGGAAAACAACAGAGAATAAATCAGAAACACCTCCGACATGAAAAAAATCACAGTACCGATTATCACTATACTTCCATTATATGTAATGGACAACGAGGGAGAAGAGGTGAGGAGGGAGGGAGGGTGGGGGGGGGGGGCAGCAACGACACTAAGTTACCTGCTAGTAGAACTTTCATCATATAAAAGTGCTGCAGCCCATCTGAGACTCCTTGAATTTTCCTCAGAGTATTCTTTCACTGCCGATCATTCTTACTACACTTCCACTAACACTACACCAGCCACTTGTTTTCTTAAGCTACATGTTTTTCTTGTCATCTCCTCTTGTGCCTTGTTCTCTATTATTTCTCGTTTCAAGGAGATGCCTTATCAGAGCTACCAAATCCAGTTAACAATATTGAAATGTCCTGCTCCTATTTGTATCTCTTCTTCCTCCATGCGAATTCAGTATCTGAGATAGTTTTATATTTGTTGTTTTTAATGTCTGAAGTGGCATTTCATCTGTGTTTTTAATAACATATGTCTGATACTATTCTATGAAATGTGTTCAGTTATTTAAATCAATTTTGTTTTCTGTTGCTTCATACAACTTCTGGAAAAATTCTGCAGATACTGCAGTATTCCATTCTAGAAGCAGTCGTTCTTCTGTTTCCATTTATATTAATATTTATATTATAAACATTTTATAAGCAAAATGTTACATTTACTTCTCCTTTTCATGTTTTCAAATTTGAAAAGCATGTTGGTGGCCACCAAATTTCAAGATACAAAGGAAAAATACAATAAATTACTAATTATTGCCCAGATATGTCCAGTACTCAAAATGTCATAATACTTACATTTTCATGCTTAAACCTCGTCAGGATTTTAATTTCCCTTAGTGTTCTCTGACAGTACGTCTGGTGTTCGAAGGGTGAGATCTTTTTAATTGCCACCTTCGTTTTTGTGACATTGTCGTAGGCAGATCTGAAAACCAAAAGGAGAATATTATAAAATCTTATCTGCAATGAGTTTTAGATTTGTGCTTAGAACTACCAAATGGAATGTAATCAACTACAATACAGAATACATCATACTAGTGTCAGCTGTACATTAGCCAACCTAGTATTCTCTCTATCCAGTGAAAGAAAGTAAGCACAAGAAAACATGAAGACAAGCGAAATATTTCTGAAACTGATGTCAGCATCTTCCAGGATCACCATATGCTCTCTTGATGAGCTTTGAAGGCACAGCTTCCGTTACACCTGAAGATGGAATCAAATTATCACAGGAAAAGTTCAGTTCTCACAACTGCATTTCCTTTCAATTTCACAGAATGTATGGAGGCAAAAAACAGAACAAAAATTTTGAATTTCTTGCTCTGTAATCCTGCAACACTTAACCACTATTCTTCTGTTTTGACAAATAGTGGGTCAAATAGCCTCATTCATGGCATGTTCCACAGTCTGTAGGTCATGTTCAAACACAAAAGTGACTAGCTGTGGCGTGTCTGTGGAATGTATCGCTGCAGAAAACATCAAAAAAGTAAGGAGACCTATTAGCTGGCTGCCTGCAGAAGTACTTTAGCTTTTGGTTCCACACAGAATCCATTTACCAAAACAAAACTGTTGTTGATGAGATCACAACACCACTGCCTTTGACAGAGATTTGTTCTTTTTGCATGCTAAATTTATACTTTCACTTCCATAAATACATATCACAGTGTTCCCGAGCCTTTCACCTCCATCCG
Organism: Schistocerca nitens; assembly: GCF_023898315.1. NCBI lineage: Eukaryota > Metazoa > Arthropoda > Insecta > Orthoptera > Acrididae > Schistocerca > Schistocerca nitens. The sequence goes on from NC_064614.1 coordinate 125,199,342, forward strand.
ACGTATTTGTACTGCATTGCTTATGTCACCTGTGTATGACTGTTTTCAGACTGTAAAATAGTATGGCATATCATATACTTGGTATTCTCTCCCCTTGCTGGGTGAACATTTCTTACTTCACAGCATCACTAAATTGCACTATCAGATGTGGAATTCCAGCCTCATTGTCTCCAGAACACATCTGACAAGCTAGCTCACTGTGGACAAAATTGGTAAGAAAATAAGGGCCACATACCATTATTCACATACTACACCCTAAAACAACTTGCAGTGCATTCTTCTTTTCACAACAAATGCAACATGTGCAGCCACTGCTTAGGAAAGCCATGCAAAATTCTAAAGCTGCATTGCTGCTTCTGCACTTTACTCTTATATCGAAAGATATGGTTAAAAGTTTTAAGTTTAACACACTCCTTTGTAAATCAATTAAATACACCATAGTAAGTATTTTCTAACTTTTGTCAGGAATGATGCAAGCAGAACATATACATACAAGTAAAAAAACGTTGCTGCACTTCACACAGGTATATACCCAGCTTTCTTGAAAGTGAGCAATGTACTGATCAATATGATAACTGTCTGTACAAGTGATCTGGGAATGTTAATAATAAAAAAAAAAAACTGTAATGATGTACTACCACTTCTGTTGCAGCCAGAAAATGGGAGGGTTGCAAATGTGTCGTGCAGAGTGAAGTTCTGACTAAAGAATGTCTACACGATACTGTGCAAATAACGATTGTGTTTCACAGCTACTATCATTCACTGGACTAAAAGAGATAAGGGGCTGGGGATGCATCAGCAAGAGCTATGCATGTTATCAGTGATTGGAAGTAGCAAAGAAATGCTCACTAAATGCCAGTCAGAGATGTTACTAGAAAGATAGCTTGCATCACATGAAATGAAGCTCCAAGAACTTATCTGCATCATTAAGAGTCGGAGAAATGGATCAGGTCGACGAAGGTGGAAAGGAAACAGGTCGTAGCTTTCATACAGATGTGATTTTGAATACCAGTTATCACCACAATTTTAGTCACTACACCAACTCATTTGGTTAAAGCAGCTCCTTAAAATTATGATTAGTTCGGTGCAGCAGAGTTGAACTTAAGGAAATTGTAATAGCTTCCACTTGCACATTGCACTGGTCACAACGAAGGGAAATCATCAGTGACACTAAACGTTCACTCTCGAATTCCTGTCTCCATATCTCTTTACTAGGTACTGAGACGTCATTGACTTCCAGTAGTATTGTTATGCTATTTTTAAAGATACTGTTGTTTCTGGCATTGGCAGTTCTGTTCACTGTAGAAAAGTATGTAAATGTCTCGCTAGAGTGCACTGCATCCACAAGTGTCAGCACCTACAGAGAGTTCTACGAGCGATTTGATGAAATAAGGACATGAAATTTTCATGTTTCAAATAAGCTCATCGCCTCCTAATGGCATTTTCTTGATAAAGCCCGTTATTTAAGAGGAGTTTTACTGCCACTTCTTGAGGTGCACTTTGAATGATTTTGCAATGTTTCCGTTACACAGAATGGCCAGAAACCACATATTTTGAGACATAATTGGGGGGAGGGAATGAGAGGGGTGGACTCTCCCCGGCACTCGCAAATTTGACTACATTGTTAATGGACTGGCAGCCTTTCGTGGACTGGAAATCATGTGCGGCATCTCTTCAAGACACATACTCCCAAAATCACAAAACACATAGACCAAAATGGGTTCAGTTTTTGACGGTATGGAGGAGGGAAGGTTAGGATCTATTCTATCAGAGAGATTTGTATTTACTTTAATCTCCTTGAGCAGGATGGTTGCCACGACAGCTCTTTGCTTGGCGATGAGTGCTGCATCTCAGTGTTTATAGCAGCAAAAGACGCTGAATGCATGTGAATGAGGTACAGGGGTTGAACAAAAACGTAGAAACATTGGGAGAAATGCATGTTTGAACATAAATGCAGATGCTGGGTATGTTTGTAGTTTGCGTTGTTGTATTTCATCATGAACGGCACCTGTGGGATGACGTCAATAAGCTGCAAGTATTAGTTGTGATCAGAACAATGTTCTGTATAGTTGTGAGTGTTTTATGTTGGACCTAAGTGAATTCGAACGTAGGCAAATTTTTGGTGTTTGTATGGTGAGTGCTTGCATAATGGCATACAGGGAAAGTAGAAAAAAAAATCGCCTGCAAAGTCACAACGCAGACGTAAGTGGGTGCCGAGTGATCGTGACAGTCGGTCACTGAAGAGGATAGTGACAAGAAATAAGAGGACGACAGCTGCGAAAGTCACTGGACAACCCAATTTCGCACTTGTAAATCCTACCAGTGCCGAAACAACTGAAGGGAATTCCATAAGCAGTGAATTGAAGGGTGAACTGTAATTCCAAAAACATTCATCCGTGACGCAAATGTCCCTAACAGGAAAATGTGGGTACGAAGCCAGAAACCTGGACTATGGGGCAGTGGAAGAAATACAATTGGTTGGATACGTCTTGTTTCACACTGTTTTCAAATTCAGGCCGAGTTTTCGTCCCAAGATTGACACGATTTGGGCAGCCATATCATGGCATCCCACGAACCTCAGGGTTACCCTGCAAGGTCGCAACACTGCCAACAATTGAGCAGATCATGTCTATGCCGTAGTACAACAGCTCATGTGGTGTTGATAGAATTTCGAACAGAGTTCTGAGAAGTTATTCCAACTTACTAGGTAGCGTCCTTAGTAATATATGCAATGCGTCACTGGCACATGAAATTTCCAGAGAGATTGAAATATGCAATTGTTAAGAATGACAAGGATGATTTAAAAAAATAATCGACCAATTTCCGTACGAACATCTTTTCCAAAATATAAAAAAAAGTAATGTGCTCAACTGTAATCTCTCACTTAAGTGGAAACAGCTTACTTAGCATATCGAAGTTTGGATAGCTGCTCGACTAAGAATGCTATTTAAGCATCCCACCAAATGGTACCGCCTTAAATAATAAAATACCGCTAGTTGGTATTTTTTCTAAACATTCCAAGATGTTTGTATAGATAGTGTTATTTTATTAGAAAAACTCAAATTTTATTGAACTCATGACTTTACACACAGATAGTTTGAATCATACGTCACAGACAGAATGCGAAGGGTTGAGTTGAATAATTCAAACAATGTCGGAAGCGTAAAAAAATTTAGTGACTTGCGAAAAATCACAAAGGGACTAACATTCAGATATTCCTTCGTAGGGCGTGTTGTCCCCCTCCCCCTCCTTTAGAGTGTATGTGGTGTTCAACCACGCACGTAATGCAGATACCTCCTCAAGGAGCTAGACATTTTAGCTGCGCCGTCATAAGAGAGACATCGGTAATGAAATTTGTCGCAAATAATCCATCACGATTTGAGAAAAACAGTTAGGTCAACACCTACAACACTAGAGAGAAAATTAACCTTTATTATCCATCATTAAAAGCCGTTAGTGGTTCAGAATGGAGCCCAACAGACAAAAGCAAAAACCTTTGATCATTTGCCCAATAACATAAAATGTCCGACAGGTAGCAAAGCAAGTTTTAAATCTAATTTAAAATCATTCCTCTTGGACAGCTGACAAATTTCTACATTAAAACTGGTAGCTTTTAGGTGTAGTTCATGAGTAGGACTAAAACAATGTGTTCATCAATGATGTATACGTATCTTGTAAACTGGCTCGTTCCACATCATTTATGGAATATGTAATTAACCAACAATCAATATTTGTTCCTCAGCGGTCGCAGGTTCGAATCGTGCCTCGGGCATGGATGTGTGTGATGTCCTTACGTTAGTTAGGTTTAAGTAGTTCTAAGTTCTAGGGGACTCATGACTACCGATGTTAAGTCCCATAGTGCTCAGAGCCATTTGAACCATTTTTTGTTCCTCAACGGTGACGCTGTATTCCAAGACGACATGGCCCATGTTCCCACTGCTCGCATCGTCCGAGACCGGTTTCGTACGCAAGTGGATGAATTTTCGTGTCTCGTGAACGTCAGTCACCAGGTCTAAATGTTATTGAGCCTTTTTGGTCTACTTTGGAGTGAATGATGCGCTTTCGTTATCCACTTCCATCACCTTTACCAGAACCTACATACGGGATCTGTATTTATCTATTCCAAAATGACTGGAAACTAGTTTGAATGCCAATGGTTTTCCTATACCGTTCAAATGGCTCTGAGCACTATGGGACTTAACATCTGAGGTCATCAGTCCCCTAGAACTTAGAACTACTTAAACCTAACTAACCTAAGGACATCACACACATCCATGCCCAAGGCAGGATTCGAACCTGCGACCGTCCTATACCGTATTAGGCAGAACAATGTGTTGTGTTTTTGGTGTTTCCACACTTTTTCCACCCCCTGTTACATCTCAGTCGGAAAGAAAGTGGTGAGCACTGTACACTCTTTCCTCAGTTACTGGAGTAACTGTGGTGTCACCGCCAGACACCACACTTGCTAGATGGTAGCCATTAAATCGGCCGCGGTCCGCTAGTATACGTCGGACCCGCGTGTCGCCACTGTCAGTGATTGCAGACCGAGCGCCGCCACACGGCAGGTCTAGAGAGACTTCCTAGCACTCGTCCCCAGTTGTACAGCCGACTTTGCTAGCAATGGTTCACTGACAAATTACGCTCTCATTTGCCGAGACGATAGTTAGCATAGCCTTCAGCTACGTCATTTGCTACGACCTAGCTAGGCGCCATTATCATTTGTTATTTATCTTGGGATGCATGTACAGTCAGACCGATGTTCACCAATTATGGATTAAAGTTAAGTATTCCAGCAGCTACGTACTTTTCTTGCTACTATAAAGACCTTGTCCTGTTCCAGACCTCACGCCAGTCTGCGTGAGCTTAAACGCGTGCCTTTCGGCTTCCTCCAAACCCCGTGAATTGGCTCCTGCCAATTCACAACAGTAACCACGGAAGTTTTATGATTATATGAGACGAAGAGAGAAACGTTCTATTAAATGCTCGAGATGATTCGCGGTGTCACTGAAAAGGAAAGTCACAAACATTCTGCTCAGTTCCAAATAAATTCGGCGGAACAGAAACCTGTCATTTAACCTTCAAAGACTGCCGTTCAGCGGTATGTGTGAAATGCAAACAAACTTTGGAGTAAGGTGCTCTGAAAATGTAGTGTATGTATCACTTTTCAGTGCTTTACGAGTTCAAACCACCTAACAGTATCACCATCCTACTGGACTTAACACACCAGCAAGCAATAATAATAATTCACGGATAGTTAATGCCCAAATATCACAACCCAAAAGAGATCCACTACAGTAATTTTCAGTATACGATTTGCCAACCTTCTCACTTGAATAAATTATTTTGAGGTTATAATTTACGCTTAAAATTTCTGACAAAGATTTTGCCTATTTTCGGTTTCCAATAAAGCTGCGATTTCTGTCCACTGGTTCAGAGCCATGTCCCGATTATGATATTTTTCATCCTCACAGTGCCGAAAAATCCTCCTTACTTGGACAAAAATTTTCAGTTTCTCACTGTCCATATTTCACTGATTCGACCGAAGAAAACAAAGTGATCTGAATTTCACTGATTGTCCTCCGAAGTCTGCACATTCGGTCGGTGCGATCGGCTGCATTGTGACCGTGCAGATAGTGGTGTACTGATTTGAAAAGATCGGCCGTTTTCGGCAGATGATGCCGTCACCGTAGCACCGATATCTTTTCAAATCAGTACGCCAGTACCTGCGCGGTCATAATACAGCCGATCGCACCGACCGAACGTACGGACTTCGGACGACAGTCGGTGAAATTAAAATCACTGTTTTCTTCGGTCGAATCAGCCGACGTTCTCATACGCGAAATATGGACAGTGAGAAACTGAAATTTTTGGTCCAAGAAAGGAGGGGGTTTGCGGTACTGCGATAACGAAAAATATCATAATCGGGATATAGCTCGATATCTATGGGCTGAACCCGCAGCTTTTTTGGAACCCCAAACTAGGCAAAATCTTTGCCGGAAATTTTAAGCGTAAATTATAACCTCAAAAAATAATTTGTTCAAGTGAGAATGGTGGCGTATCTTATGTTTAAGTTACTGTAGTGGATCTTCTTTCTGTTGTGGTAGGTGCCCATTAGCTACCTACAAATTACTGCTGCTGCTTCATGGAGTTTTTAACCCAGTAGGATATGGTTTGTAAATGTGGTGCATGTGTTTGCACTTCAGTGCTTTAAGCGATCAGAGCATCTTAATACAAAATTTGCCTCTCTCACGTACTCTAAATGACAATCAAGGTTAACGTTTTGCTGAATTTCTTTGAAGCTCTGCGGCAGAGTGTTTGAAACACAACGTTTCCATTTTCATCTCATACATTCGCAAAACTTCTCTGGTTATTCGAATAACTGAGGAAAGATTGTACATAACTCGCCACTTTCTTTTCGAGACAAATATATATAGTTCACTGATCATTTTAATAGCAACAGCCGCTCGTCTCCAAGCACAGAGGCGTCGGGGCATCCATCCCGCACTGGGAGGTTAAAATAGACTAAACTCCTTGATAGAATAGATTCCAATCTAAGGTAACCTGACGACCTTGATCCCGCCACAAATTGATACCGGAGATCGAACGCACTGTGAGCGGTCGGCCAATGTTATCGGTCGACCTCTGCCGACAGCGTATGGCGGTCGTTGTCGGTGCCACTGTGAACGCATCTTTTTAGAGAGGGAATGAAATGATGTCGAGCATCGCGCTGACAGCCAACAGGTAGGTGTGTGTATCCTTTGTTCTGCAAGACGCGGTCTTCCGTTCCGCGTGCTACAGCGTCAGGCATTGCACCCTCGGCGTACGCGCCAACAGCAGTACCACAATCAATAATGGCGGGAGCGGGCTGAGCGGAAAGAGTGAGGGAAGCGGCGAGGGAGAGAGAGAGAGAGAGAGAGAGAGAGAGAAGCGGAGGGGGAGGGTTGGGAACTGGAGGCAGCCACAACAGCCGACGAAAGGGAATGGCGACGCCGTCTCCGACAACCACATCGGCGTGTCCGTTGCGAATTTCGCCAAGTGCGTGCCACAGCGGAGCGGTGCAAGACACGGTCTCGCGACTGTGCCTAATTATTACTGTCACAAAATGCGAAAGACAGCAGGTTTAAAATAAAACGCAGTAGTTCTCTCTCTCTCTCTCTCTCTCTCTCTCTCGGTGTTTGTGTGTGTGTGTGTGTGTGTGTGTGTGTGTGTGTGTGTTCCAACACGCAAGCTCGAATTCATGCATAGCGAGAAAGATCGGGGTTCAAATACTCGGCCGGCCAATTCGATTCACCACGTGTTCTTTGTGTTCCGTAAATCACTTCAGGCGAACGTCAGGATAATTTATCCTCAAATACAACAACTCGCTCTTTCTCTCGGCCTAGTCCAACGGAACTAGTTTTCCGGCGTGAATCACGTCGATGTTAAGCTACACTATGTAATGAAAAATATCCGGACAACCCCAAAAACATACGTTTTTCATATTAGGTGTCAGGCACTCCATATCAGCGACCTCAGTATTCATTAGACACTGTGAGAGAGCAGAATGGGGCACTCTGCGGAACTCACGGACTTCGAACGTGGTCAGGTTATTGGGTGTCACTTGTGTCAAACGTCTGTACGCGAGATTTCCACACTCCTAAGCATCCCTAGGTCCACTGTTTCCGATGTGATAGTGAAGTGGAAACGTGATGGGACGCGTACAGCACAAAAGCGTATAGGCCAACCTCGTCTGTTGACAGTCAAGAGACCGCTGACAGTTGGAGATGGTCGTAATGTGTAATAAGTAGCCATATATCCAGACCATCATACAGGATTTACAAACTGCACCAGGATCCACTGCACGTACTAAGACAGTTAGGCGGGAGGTGAGAAAACTTGGATTTCATGGTCGAGCGGCTGTTCGTAAGTCACATATGACGCCGGTAAATGGTTGAAGGTGCCTCGCGTGGTTTAAGGAGCGTAAACATTGGACGATTGAACAGTGGAAACCGTAGTGTGGAGTGACGAATCGCGGTACACAATGTGGCGACCCGATGGCAGGGTGTGGGAATGGCGAATGCCCGGTGAACCTGCCAGTGTGTGTAGTGCTTACAGTAAAATTCGGAGGCGGTGGTGTTGTCGTTTTTTTTCAAGGAGGGGGCCTGCACCCCTTGTTGTTTTGCGTGGCACTATCACAACAAAGGTCTACACTGATGTTTTAAGCACGTTCTTGCTTCCCACTGTTGAAGAGCAATTCAGAAACGGCGATTGTATCATTCAACACGATCGAGCACCTGTTCGTAAGCACGGCCTGTGGCGGAGTGGTTACACGACAATAACGTCCCTGAATGGTTGGCGTGCACAGAGTCCTGACTTGAACCCTATAGACACCTTTGAGATGTTTTGGAACGCCAGCTTCATGCCAGGCCTTACCGACCGAAATCAATACCTCTCCTCAGTGCAACACCCCGTGAAGAAACCTTCCAGCACCTCACTGAACGTATGCCTGCGAGAGTGGGAGCTGTCATCAAGGCTACGGGTGGGCCAACACCTTATTGAATTCCCGCATTACCGATGGAGGGCGCCACGAACTTTTAAGTCGTTTTCAGCCAGGTGTCCGGATACTTTTCATCACATAGTATATAAGCATTGTGTCGTCGGTTGGAGAACCAAAGACTTGGATTGCATTTCCACTTACTATGCTGAATAGCGGCTCTCAAAAACGTGGATGAATTTTTGATAATGCACCATAACCCAAAATAAAAAGACGGCCTATCTGATAATACTATTAATCTTAATCTCATAGAAACTGCCGTATGGTTTAAATAACGACAGCTATACGATGACACTGTACGAAATGGAATTGAAAGATAAAATTAACAGTACGGAACGGGAATAGGTACTGTACTCCAGAGAACCGCTTCTCTTTTCCGTTCCCGAAGTAGGTGATCATAACATATCTGAGTAGCTCCCCCTTGCCAAAATCTCGCTTCTGCTTGGTTTTATGCGGTCTACCATGATTTTTCTCTCACGCGCCAACATCCTCGTCTCAGAATAACTGGCGCAGTGGTTAGCACACTGGACTCGCATTTGGGAGGAGACTGTTTAAACCCGCATCCGGCCATCCTGATTTTCGTTTTCTGTCATTTCTATAATTCGCTTCAGGCATATACCGGGATGGTTCTTTTGAAAGGGCAAGGGCGACTTCCTTTCCCATCCTTCCCTAATCCGATGGGACCAGTGACCTCGCTGTTTGGTAACCTTCCCCAAAAAACCAACCAACCAACCATCAACCAAACAAACAACAAACCAGCTCTCACATCCAACACTTACCTATAATCTTTGACCGAGAAAGAAAGTATAATATAAAAGAAAGGAAGATTAAGGTTTAATGTACCGTCGATGACGATGTCATTAGAGACAGAGTACAGGCCCGTGTTGGGTAAGGATGACGAAGGAAATCGCCGGACATTTGCCTTTCAGTGAAACCACGGACAACCTAAATCTGGATGGCCCGGCGGGGATTTCAACTGCTGTCCTTCCGAATACGAGCTCAGTGCTTTACACACGCGCCGCTTCGCCTGGTAGATACACAAGGGATTAACACACACACGTGTCTACAGTTATCGACTGCGGGACGGACATCGCACCTCTGATGGGAAGCTGGAACGGTTTCGGGCGAAATCCGAAGATGTACTCCGGACCTCCTGGGGACGGCCTTTCAGCCTGGTGTGCACAGTACCTACCTGTTACCTAACGACAAACAGCCGAACAATCCGTATGCGATAAAGCAATACGACTGGAACAATACTAAATCTGTGCGTTTTTTTCCTATAAACTGGATGCTACGAAAAGTCCGTTAATATTACACATTTCAAAGTGTTTAGCATTTACGTTTGATCTGTTACGTTGAGACGAAAAGTTGTTCTCGATAAAAAGAACACAGCGCTGATGCGAGTATCCCCAAAGGAAGTAAAGGCAACTATTTCCATCACTGATAGCGGGGGCTTTCCTCAAGTTCTGGGATCTTGGACACTGCCACCTGTATGTTCCAGAGTAAATTAACCAGAAGGCCACTTCAGTCTCGATAAGGATGTAGAAGGCAAAAGGCTGTGTCCGAAACTTCTAGCACTCGCCGTAAGTTATTCCGAGAAACCAATTAAAATCTATATAATGTTGCTAGAGCTGCTTTGAAACACAGTCCCTTCAACCTTCCTCCTACCACAATTTTTTTGTTCCATTGGGTAACACTGGGGTCATACGGACGCCTAGTAATTCACACGGCTTTTATTGGCATGAACTAACATAAAAACAGTCATCATTCTATTTTCACTAATGTTACATTCACGAAACGAACAGCTTAAATTGTGGTTGGGTTGGGCTCAGTGGCACTCAGTGGAAAAGACAATAATGTCATGAATAAATTTTAATGTGTTGCAAACATGAAATGGAACAGAAAATCGTTCGATACAATTATTTCGGAGGGATAAAGGCACATATTTTGAAGATAATTGCTTTAAAGCCAAGGGATACATATTTTTTCCATTGTGCTTAAGGGGCTCCGGAAAGGCTCAAAATCATGAAAAGTTCAATTTTTACTTTTTTGCGTTTTCTGAATCTGCAGACTATTACCTTTTAATAGATATATAATTTATTCAATTCCGAAGACTACAACTATTTTTAAATTTTTTTTGAAATGTGTTCTACATGAGCGTGACCCACTGTGGCGCTGTTAAACTGCTGTCAAATGGTATTATTAACGTCCGTGTTCATCAGGTACATTTTAGTGATGTGAGATAAAGTATGTGTTGTGGCTAACCTGTGATGGTTCAATATATATCGCTGGTGTGATTGTCGATTGTTTCATGTTTATTTACTCTGTCGTTATCTCGAAAATATTCGTAATTAATTCTGTTTCCTGAGTCTCTGTTTTGTTGAATGAGTAAAAGTAAAGTTATTAGAAATCCTCTGAAGGCTTTTAAGAAAAGGAGACATGTTGGAAAGCCAAAGGTATGTGTTATTACTGTAAACAATAAAGACGATGAAAATCCCCAACATAGCTTGTGTCCCAAAGAAGAAGACAGTTGGTGTAAATATAACAAAGGAATGCTAACTGGTGAAGTGTACACTCATAAGCATAGTCTGCCTCATGCAATAATGGAGGTGATAAAACCTATTTTCAGAGACTTAGCAGCACGTGAACTGTTGAAAAAGTGTATTCACGGAAAAACTCAAAACCCCAATGAAAGTGTAAATAGTGTTATATGGTCGAGAATCCCCAAGACTGTATTTGTTGGAATAGAAACACTTCACTTTGGTGTGTATGATGCTGTTGCGACTTTCAATGATGGCAACATTGTAAGGTGCAAGGTATTTAGAAATATGGGAATGAAGATAGGTTCTAACATGGTACGAGCTATGCTTGCTTTAGACAAGGAACGCCTTCGGGCTGCAGACAGGGCTGTAAAGAGTCTAGAAATACAAGCAAGAGTAAACAGGAGGAGGAACAAGAGGAAGCTGGAGGAGGAGTTTGCGGAGGATGAAGATAATCCATCCTATGGACCTGGAATGCACTAAAGAGTTAATCCAATCTTTGTCGCTCGATTCCCAAAACTTTTATTTTCTCATACTAATTACATGTTTTCTAAGGATCTTCCAAACATATTTGTTTCAAACTTTCAGTAAATGTTACACAGTACCTTCTGCACAATTTAACACAGCCTTTTTCCAAAAAACTGTATATTTTTGAATATATAAATAAAAAATTGCAAAAAAATGTTGTGAATTTTCATTACAATTGAAAAAAATCATCTTTAATAACTGAACTAAAATTTTGTAAAATCCCTGTGTTAAGTTGTAGCCCATATTCCAATAAATAATCTGTAAAAAGTTCAACTTCCTACCTCAAATACTTTGTGAGGAAAGATGTAATTTATAAGCGTTATTTTAACATTGCAAGTATACGGCGTTCCGGAGCCCCTTAAGGGGTCATATCGACCCCGGTTGTACTAGGAGTGCTAAGCAATTAACGTATCTTTCAGTAGTGTTGCCAAATTTTTACAACTAATTGTGAGTTCATATCCATAATTCTAAGTTGTGTTAATAATTTTCCATCCGAGCTGTGTATTACATTTCCAAGAACCTTTTTGGAAAGATTGATTAAACGGTTTTGAATGTTTCACGACGAAATGATCTGCCTTGTGAACATTGGTTGTACAGAAAGTGAACGAGTGCTGTCATTTCCTCCTCAAAACCCTTAAATCTGTTTTCATGGGTGCATCGTTACCAGTATACAGCGGAAGTTTCTTTTCACAATATACTAATGGTACGCCGTATTTTAAGAGGAACGCTTGTCTTCTCCCCAGTATTGAACATTTAGATTATTTGACTAGATATGCTTGTCTTGTATGCTGAGGTGATTCTTTAAACTCGGAACTCAAAAACAAGAAATAAGCATAGTAAAATTAAATACTTGGTATTCCAGTCAGTAGTAAGTCATAACAATCAATAGACAGCGGAACGCCATAAAAACAGGATTCCACTAATTTTCCTTCTTCAGAATACACCCTTGACAATCATTGGATAGTGTATTTTTTAATACTCAGAAGTTCGAACAAATTCTGCATGGTTGCGCTGCTGCTAGAGTAAGTCTTTTGCACTGCTTCATTGCCATGGTGACCCCAAAAGACATATCGTCGTGTGTTGCATTTCGCAAAACATTACAATACAAGGTAATTATAAATTATTGAAACTATTTCACAGATTTGCTGTAACTATTTGTTCGACAAATTGTCACAGGGCTTTGCACACATGGGAAAAACTCCAAAAGGGTTTTTTTTTAATATTAAAAGTGCTCCATATGTGCCGCCCCTTAATGATTTTACATATATTAAGTCCACAATCAAGTCCTCCTTATAAGTCAGTCAAAAGTACTGTTGATGTGAACTCGCAGTTCTGGCAGGTTTTTTGATAGAGCAGGTGTAAACACTGAATCTTTGGCGTCGCAAAGGGTTGGATTGGGAGAGCGTGGAGGCCCTGACATGAACTGCTGATCATCAAGCCCACCACGACCGATCCATCAGTTTCTTAATTTCCTGTTTAAGAATTCACTAACATCGTGATGTAAGCGGGGTGGAAAACCATCCTGCTGCTAGATGATGTCCACACTATAGGTCTTCATTTGTGGCATGAACCAATTTTCCAGCATGTCCAGATACAAGCGTCTTGTAACGATCTAATCACAAAAGAAAACGGGACTTGCACAGAACACAGTAACTTTTGGTGCACCTCGTATGTTCTTCGCGACTGCGTGAATATTCTCTGTTCCCCAGATTCACATATTGTGGTTGTTCACTATTCAATTCACAAAAAAATGTCGCTTTTTCAATGAAGATGATTTTCTCACAAAACTCATCCTCTTCCACAACATGTTGTAACTGTGCCGCAAATTCAAAGTGTGTAATTTTGTCATCGAGTCAGGGCTCGTAGTAATTTCAAGGCTTCAGCTTCAGTAGTTTCCTCCAGATCCTCCAGGCGGTCGGTTATGGTATGTTCAGCTCTCTGCTTGCTCTGTTCGTCGACTTCTGTGGACTACGTGCGAAACTCGCCTGCACGCGGTCAACCGTTCCTTCACTCACTGCAGGTCTATCAGTTGATTTCCCCTAGCAGAGGCATCCTGAAGCTTTGAACTGCGCATACCATCGCCGAATGGAGATTACAGATGGAGAATCTTTGCTGAACTTCAGAGTTAAGTGTCTTTGCAATGATATGACAGACCGATGTGAATGCATTTCACGCACAACATACGCTTTGTCGGCATCTATCGCCACGTTGCCTTAATGCTCACTGCTGCACTATCGCAACAGAGATCTGAAGAGCGGCTGCAACAGTACAAAACTGAGTTTTTCTGTGTGTGTGTTGAGTTTTGTGACAGTGCGTCAGTTAATATAGCTATAGAGAATGTATGGAACTGCCTTCAGTAAGTTATAACAACTTTTTATATCAAATGAAATACCAGTTCCGCTGACAGCTCTATAATGTGCCTCCTAGTTTTTGGTCTGCTTTGTTACATAGGACTGCAGTTCTACCGTCATCAGCAATGTACGTCCGCTAACATGCCAAGTCGTCGTCGAACAAATTTGTGTTGCCTTTCGAGCTAAAACGCATTGTCAAACGAACACATAACCAATTTGCTCAATAATTAATTCTGATTTCCCAAAACAACAGTATAAAGCATCCTTCCGCAACGTTTACATTTAGAGCCACACAGATAATGCATTGCTCCCTGAGTACAGTGACCACCGATGACTCATGCTGCTATTTTGTGAGATTCGGAAAATTAAAAGTTTGCACCTCTTAGGTTTTTAGGATGAAGCAACTTCGTATCAGTTACGGTCTACCAGCAGAATGCGGCTAAACAAGCACGAGCCTCGCCAAAACAAGTGCCTTTTGCGCCACTAGTTGCAGCAAGTTTACAGAAATTCTTCTCCGTGCACGATATCAAGCGGAAGACCATCCCTGAATCGTGTCTAATTTCATATTTTTGTTTACAAACAAAATTTACAATCTGACCTTGAAACATGCTGTACTCGGCGCTAGCACTGGCTGCCAGGGAGTGTGGCATACGACACGTACACACACACACACACACACACACACACACACACACACACACACACACACACACACCGCGGCCGACACTGAGTGATCGCCGTTCCGTGTTTACAGGAGGTCGGCACGGCGCGGGCGCGGCGCGTAGAGGCTCTGATAAGTCACGGCTCAGCTGCCTGCCTCGTGGGAGCGTTGGGCGCGCAATTTGTCTCCGGTACTGCGTCTGCATGCTGAGACGTACAGCGCACTCAGCTCAGATACAAACAACAGATAGGACTACCGAACCATCCAAACGTGACAGCAGGCTTCGAAACTGGCAGGCAGCATTTGAAAGCTGTCTTACTTCACCTAGTACTTTGGAAGTACACACAACAGTGCTTCTCCTCCCGATCTAGTTCGTTACATAGGGTCAATTATTTACATGGTCCTTCGATTTATTTCAGCACATTTTCAGAATGAACCACACACTCGGTGAATCTTAATTCAACATAAAAATTTTAAAAATCAATTATTCTTGAAGTATTTCCCGAGGCACGCTCCAATTTTCGCAGAAATGCAAAGAAAAGGGAATATTTTTGAACACTAATCCCCCAGTTCCAATTCTTTAAAGATTCGAACCCTGGATGAGCACAGTCTGGGTAATTAGTGTTCCGTTGAGTTCCGCTGCGTCAAGATATATACAGGGTTATTACAAATGATTGAAGCGATTTCACAGCTCTACAATAACTTTATTATTTGAGATATTTTCACAATGCTTTGCACACACATACAAAAACTCAAAAAGTTTTTTTAGGCATTCACAAATGTTCGATATGTGCCCCTTTAGTGATTCGACAGACATCAAGCCGATAATCAAGTTCCTCCCACACTCGGCGCAGCATGTCCCCATCAATGAGTTCGAAAGGATCGTTGATGCGAGCTCGCAGTTCTGGCACGTTTCTTGGTAGAGGAGGTTTAAACACTGAATCTTTCACATAACCCCACAGAAAGAAATCACATGGGGTTAACTCGGGAGAGCGTGGAGGCCATGTAAAGCCCTACACCCCATTATGCTATTCCTGCTTTGACTCCTGACAGGTAGACCTTGTATTCTCCCACTTCCTGGCCTGGCGGCAGAAACCTGAAGTGCGGCTTCAGCCGAACAAAACTTTATGAGTTTTTCTACGTATCTGTAGTGTGTCATGACCATGTCAATGAATGGAGCTACAGTGAATTTATGAAATCGCTTCAATCATTTGTAATAGCCCTGTACGCTGTTTCCAACTGCAACACTTGACTTACTGTGTTAAACGTTTAACGTAAGATTACACTTCCTACACAGCTGATTACGACAGCATACTAAACTTTTATACTCCGTCAATAATTATATGAAATACCCAAAATCAAATTTTTCTTGTCCCTGGATGCCGCTGGTTAGGCAACGTGCAACTGGAATGGGTGACATTTCAACCGTTTAGTAACAGATAACGAGAAAATGGTCAGAATCGTTAAAATTTTGCTGTTAGGCGTCGCTAGTTCGCACAGTGGCGGGAAACGAGCTCACAGCTGCGAACATTTACATATCCACAAAGTGACAAGTGCGCGCCCATCCTTTCCCGTGTCGAGTCAGTTGGTATCTTTCCAATTACACCTGGCAGGAAAACTAGTTTAAATGGCGACGGCAAACAGTTATCGACAAAGCGCCTACGTAGGCGCCCTAGTTCAGGAAAGTCTCAAGCGCGAACCGGCGGTGTAAGATGAAATTATACTACCAACAAGTTTACGTATCATCAAATGCTCTCCCTTCCATATTTAAGTAAAAAATTGTTAGCAGCACTGGTAATATGTTCGAACAATTGAGTTTTCTTTTTTTGTAATTGTACTTTTGCATCACTCGCCATTAAATGGCATACCACCTTTTATAGGCACAGTTAACTTTAAGCAACGTGCTTTTAACTAAGTCTTAATTCTTTCTGGAAGACCTGGAGGGAACAACCGGGTGGGAAAGAGATTTAATTTCCTTTTTAATTTATGGTGCGTGTTACATCTGTACCAGCACATTTACAGAGAATAAAACACACATATGCTTGGAATTCATATATCTTAAGAAGGCTTTAGACTCAGTTTCATCAAAACCTTTACCAACCGTTCTCGAGGAAAGTGGAGATCAGTCAAACTGATCGCTGTTTGCCATGGTTCCACTTAATGATGTGTTGGAACAGCTGGATCGAATTTTTACTGCCGATATTTCAGAACTCTTTAAGTGTTGTTTGACGACCACATACTTGAAGTGGAATGAACAGTTTTATGAGCAAACGGATGGCGTGGCTATGGAAAGCCCCCTAAGTCCCGTAATTGTAAATTTCTTTATGGAGAAATTCTAAGAACAGGCCTTAGGTACTTCCAGCAAAAAACCAAATGTATGGTTCCGATTCGTGGATGACACGTTTGTGTTGTGGAGACATGGCAGGGAGGAACCAAGCCGGTTCCAAGAACATCTGAATAGTATAAACTCGAAAATTCAGTTTACAATGGAGGAGGAGGTAGAGGCCAAATTACATTTCCTCGATGTGCTTGTTTTTAGAAACGAAAATGGTAGTTTGGGCCACTCAGTATACCGCAAACCCACGGACACGGACCGTTATTTGCACCTGGATTCGAACCACCACCCACAACAGAAGCGGGGTGTTATCAAGACATTAGCGGACAGAGCTAGAAACATTTGTGAACCTGAGTTGCTCGACGCTGAGATGGAACATCTCCACAATGCACTAATGAAGAACGGATATTCGTCCGCCGAAATAAAACGTGCGTTGAGGCAGCCACGCAGAGATCATAGTGACGTACAGGCTACTGCAAAATCTAAGGTTGTCCTGCCGTTTGTTAAAAATGTAACGGAAAGAATAGGGAGGATCTTGACGAAGCGGAATATTACCGTAATTTACAAGCCCACCAGGAAGATACAGGAATACCTTAAGCTTGCCAAGGACGCTCGCAAACCATTGGAAAAAGCTGGAGTGTATAGGATCCCATGCAGCTGTGGAGATGTTTATGTGGGTACCACTAAGAGGACTGTTTCTAAGCGTTTGGAAGAGCACAAGGGCAATTGTAGAAGAGGAGAAACGGAACGACCAGCTGTTGCGGAGCACGATTTCCAGCCAGGGAACCACAATATTCGTTTCGAGGAGACGCAAGTACTAGCGGCCACAAGCGGATATTACGAATGGATCTACAGGGAGGCAATCGAAATCGCTAAACACCCTAATAATTTCAATCGAAAGGAGGAGGGCGTGAAATTAAACGGTATATGGAAGCCGGTGTTAAAGAAGATGTGTACCACCCGTCCACTGCTGGGTTGACGGCAACGGCGATCGACGGCGACAGGCAGCGGCCAATTGCACTGACGTTTTCAAAACACGTGACGTCACGCCGCGGCGCGGGGCGCGCGCGGACACGGAATTTAGCAGCAGTCAGTAGCGAGCCAGTGGGTGTGTTGGACCTTCCATCGAGCTACGGACCCCCTTGAAGATGTCTCCCGCAGTCGGAGACGAAACGTTGGGAATTGACATAGAATTCATCAACCGACCACGGCATAACAGCCCAGATAATGTCCATGGTATTTCCAGCCGTGAAAGTCTACATTTTAATTGTATGGGTATGAAGTGGAACGAACACAAAAGGTGAATGATAGGTAAAGCAGGTGGCAAATTTAGTTGCAATTGTAGGATACGAGAAAAACGTAATTATTCTGCGTAGGAGAGCACTCACAATGGTTTGCAGAGTGAAGATGTAGAGTAGAATACACACGAGTCGTTGAACGTCTATAATAGGAGGAGAAAAAAGCAAATTTTGCATGATAGTTTCGGTTGGATACTTCTTTCACGTTTTTCGTAAAGTTTTACTATATCTTCAGCCCCTCGGACAGTTCCGTTCAACTTCTGGTAATAAATCACCTCAAGGAAAGTCCTCCTTCAACTACTACGGTATAGTCGCCGTGGTCATCGGTCATCCTTTTGGCAGCGACGATTTCGTGAAAGTCACGCTTTCAGCAACATGACTTAAGAGAATCAGCTGAGATCTACCATGAGACACACACATCTTTAAGCGTACCGATTACTGCAGTACATTGTATTTTGCAGGAACATTCAGCTGCGGAAAAGACCTGCTCCCGACGCGTTCCGCACAATTTGACCTAAGCTCGAACCAAGATCGTGTCAAATTCCCAAAAAATTCAAAGGATAAAATTCACAATCCGTATACAACATCAAAATGGAAGACAAAACTTGGATACAGAAATCGTTTTCGTCTTTGTCTTCAGTCCGAAGACTGGTTTGTTGCAGCTCTCTATGCTGTGCAAGCCTCATCATCTCCGAATAATTACTACAACCAGCATCCTTCTGAATCTACCTAATGAATTCTTCTCTTTGTCTCCCTCAACGATTTTTACCCTCCAAGCTTCCCTCCAATACTAAATTCGTGATGCTTGATGTCTCAGAACGTGACCCATCAACTAATTCTCTCTTTTAGTCAAGTTGTGCTACAAATTTCTTGTCGTCCCAATTCAGTGGTTATACTTGATTTACCCCTCTAGTCTTCAGTATTCTTCTGTAGCACCACATTTCAAAAACTTCTCTTCTTGTCTGAACTGTTTACAGCTCGTTTTTCACTGCCGTACAAGGCTACCATCCGGGCAAACACCTCCAGAGAAGACTTCCTAACACTTAAATTTATATTCGACGGTAATAAATTTCTGTTCTTCAGAAACGCTTTGCTTGCTATTTCAAGTCCGCACTTTACATCCTCTCTACCTCGTCCATTGGCAGTCACTCTGCTGCGCAAATAGCCAAACTCATTACAACTTTTAAGTGGCTCATTTGCTAATCTAATTCTCTCAGCATCGCCTGATTTAATTCGATTACATTCAATTATCCTCGTTTTGCTTTTGTTGATGATCATCTTATATCATCGTATCAAGATACCGTCCATCCCCCCCCCCCCCCAACTGCTCTTGCAAGTCGTTTGCTGTCTCTTTCATAATTACAATGCCATCGGCAAAGATTTTTATTTCTTCTCCCACAACTTTAATCCCTTGTTCAACTGTTTCTTTGATTTCCTTTACTGCTTGCCCAATTTACAGATATACTCGTACGTGCCGGAAATTACGCAGTGGTCTACGGCTTTTCCCCCCTGTGTGGGTGGGTGGGTAGGTGGGCCAAGATAAACCGAAACAAACGAAAGTTATTGGTTCGCGAATTATTTTCACGACAAAGGCGGCTTGTTTCTTTAACACTACACCTATGACGATGGATTATTTGAGACATTAATCTGATGTTTCGTCCACCACTGCACTTATTCACTCTATTCTCACCAATGAATTCTTTTTGTTCCCTTATGTCAGACGGATACGCATCGCCTCCGAAAGGAATGTCTTTTAGGTATCAACATCAGAGTGGAAAAAATAATCCCAAATTTGGTTCGAACGTTGCAAAATAGTATAAATTTTAATGACGGAATATTTTGAGAAGCAATGAAACTATTTGTATAATAAATTTTTTCTTTCATTGTATTTGCAAAAGCTTTAAAGATGACTCTGCAATAACACACACGAAAATATCTCAAGCACAGTACATAAAAGTGAATAAACGAGGGAGAAAAAACTTGACAACGATTAAAAACTGTATCGAACCTAAGCTCAGGATAACTGGGAGGTAACTGAATAGCTTAATCGAGTTATAATACGCTGTCCGTGTCGATGAAGCACTGAGTCATCGGTTGTGACAAGATTCTGATGGTCTGATGTAGAACGTTGGAATTGGTGACGTAATCCTGCCGTGGATGGTAGGCTGGAATAACTGCAGCAATTACGTGAGTGCTCATTATGAGCTTTTCGAGCAAACTTCATAAAACCTAAATGATCTGTGCCGTATTTTATTTCATATCACAGCCGAATGAAAATTTCATGAAGGTTGTTGCAGACAGAAACATCGCAGGAATGTTCTAGGGCTAGAGATAAAATGAAGGGGGAGGGAGGGAGGGAGAGAGAGAGAGAGAGAGAGAGAGAGAGAGAGAGAGAGTTGGTGTCAAGATGGCACAAAAGTAGTGAATTACTGTGTGTAAGTCCACAAATCCGAAGATTCGTGGTGTGATTACCGAAAGGTTGTTCGTGTTTTCTTCCTTAAATCTGTTCTTTCACAACAGATGGTTTGAACCTGTAAAAAATTTGAAGTTGCATAGTGGATCGAATTTCGCGTGAAATTCAAAGCGCGCAAAAAAGAGGCGGTGAGCTATTTCAAAAGGTACACAAGAAGCAAGGCAAGAGCATGAAATCTCAAGTGAGAACTTGTCTAGTAGAGGATGCGGAGTTCAAAATCACGTTCGCACTGATGAACGCTTTGTTCTTATTTAACTTCACGTTGACAAGGTGAGCGCAAGATGCTACGTAGAACGCACAAAGCTCTCTCAGGTAACGGAATATTCGTCATGCCATCGTTGTCAATATTAGTTGCTGCTGTGACATCACAGCGCGTTGAATACTTTATTACGAATGACTTTCTTGAATAAACTGTTATCACAAGTACGCTTTTAGTGTAATTTCTAAAATTTATTCACTTTATCCGTGTACAGCCGCTAACATTACTTATATTCTAATGTCCTTCGCTCGTAAATTATTCGTATAACTACGACGGCGGGCTGAAAAGCAATGCCCCCGAATTTTTAATGTGGAAACTCAAAGCTTTTTAAATAAAACAAACGTTCCTAACGTCCTACATCTTTATGCTTCATATGTGCATATTTATTTCTCGACATGGCCACCCTGATGACGAACACATCTCTCCCATCCTGAGACTAGTCTGTCACTGTAGAATGATTGACGTTGTTGACGGAGCCGCCACACCTCTGCTTGCACTGCTTCACCACTATCAGAAAGAAGTCCTCGAAGGCGTTCTTTAAGTTTTGGAAACAAAAAATCGAGTAGGGTCTATAATATAACAAAAAAATAACAATAAATATTTGTTTAGATGTATGGAAATAATGAGATTAATTTTTCGGCGTGTCGTACAAGCACAATAAGATGAGCTATGCCTGTAAACGGGTGAAGAATCTTTTCATATTAGTTCCACATTAACGAAATAGTCCCTCTCTTGTGGTAGATTTATGCTTACCAATTAATAATATTACGTCCGATCACAGTATCCAGCTACAAAATCTTGACCGTGTCCATCATTCCTTTTGTAATCGGATCTTCGTAATAACTCCGAAGTCCCCTAGACTAACTTAAACCTAACTCCAGCACTACTTCAGACATTGGTTCAAATGGCTCTAAGCACTATGGGACTGATGACCTCAGATGTTAAGTCCCACAGTGCTTAGAGTCATTTGAACCAATTTGTTGACTCATGTCTGAAGATTGCCTTCAGGAAAGTGTCGCCGTCCTCCATCCGATGCAGCATTTCCGCGTACAATTCCCCTTGAGGAACCTTGTCTGCATCAGTATTGTGCTGTGCCATTGTAACTCTGTATGGTTTCAAGTGTAAACGTCTACGCAGTAGTCGCTGAAGAGTCTATGTGGAGTGCCAGTCTCTTGTGGACTGCGGAAAAAGTTCTCCCTCACCTGCTCGACATAATCATCAACAAATTGGTTCAAATGACTCTAAGCACTAAGGGACTTAACATCTGAGGTCATCAGTCCCCTAGACTTACTTAAACCTAACTAACCTAAGGACATCACACACATCCATGCCCGAGGCAGGATTCGAACCTACGACCGTAGCAGCAGCGCGGTTCCGGACTGAAGCGCCTAGAACCGCTCGGCCACAACGGCCGGCATAATCATCAACAGGCGGGCGACCTGGTGATTTAGCATACCGCAGTGAGCAACCCGTCTAAACAAAGTTCTCGTGCCGAGAGTAAATTGTAGGCCTGTTCGGACATTCTTTAGCGTATATGGTACGAAATTTACACCGAACAGTTGTTGCAAAATTCGTTTCACAGCGAGCACGTTCCGCACAAGTGTAAGTAGCCAATTTAATTGTGCACTAAGCTGGCGTTCCCGGTGGCGGAATGGGGTACTGGTGCACTACGTGAATCAAACTTGAGGTTGTTTGCTATAAAATGACACATCTACCGATTCTGTAAGTTATCTCAATAAATTTATGTATCATTCAAAAGTTGTGAAGTCCATTTCGACTGTTCCAGTATTAACAATTATGGCGACCACTTTTTACTTACTTTTTCCCATCTGTCTCGTTTTCGTTTGACGAGGGTCGTGTCAATAGGAACAGGAGGAGAAAGACTAACAAGAATAGTAGTAGAAACAGGGGTGTACAGAGAAAGGGGAAGGGAAGGAAAGGAAAGGTAAGGGAAGAAGAAAGAGGAGGAACAGGAGGAAGAAGGAGCAAGAGGAGGAGGAGCAAGGAAAAGATAATAAATTAGCAAGTTAGTGAAGGAGAGTGCTACTTGAGTGGGTGTGGCGTGGGATGGGGTGTGATAGGTGCGCTTATTGCAAGTTGGTGTGATGTCAAAGTTCAAGTTTGGACAGTAACGATTCCAAAACGGGGCCAACCGAGGGTGGCGGAGGCGCTAGTTAACAGCCGCTCGTGATGAATGTAATGTGCAGATTTGCACAACGTCAGGACGCGAAACTAGAGCCAGGACGGGCGCGAAGTTGCCGGCGACGCAGAGGCGGCTGCGGCCAACTATACAGGGCGCTGTCTGGGCGGTGGGTGTGTCGCGGCGGGGGCAGCTGTCGCGGTGATGGATGGCAGCCTGAGAGCTGCTGCGTGGGCACACCACTCATCGCCGCCCCAGACAAGGCGCCCTGCGAGGGGTGAGCAGTCATTGCACGGGGACAACAGAAACTCCATCGACAAAGTTTCGGACCTTGTTCAGAGATAACGGTGTAAGGAAAGCTCATTACGAAGTCATTTATTCTTATTATTCTTTTGATTCCTCTCTCCCATTCACCTTTGCAACTGTATTGCACTGAAAATATCTGCACTACAGTGCAAATGTCGACGGCATGCGCTGTGTGTCCTGTATGGAAGCAAAGGCCTGCAGTTGACAACAGGAACGCCCACCTCACCCTTCGCCCTAAAGCTTGCGTTCTGTACTGCTATGGGTTGTTTCTACGACAGTATCACGCCCCTCGTATAGAATTCCTGAATCCAACGGAAGAGCTGTATGACGACTATGTTCAGCTGTTGCCGCAGCGACGACCACATCTCATTACTTTTGCATCTGCCTGAGGGTTGTCGCATTATTTTGTGTTTTAGGTTGAATACGAGGGCTGTCCAGTAAATAAGTTCCGATTGATGGCGAATTTGAAACCACAGTGAAAAATCACAAATGTTTTATTTGTAACAGTTAGCTACACCTTCCAGTTACTTCTCTACGTAGTCGCCGTTCTGACTTAAGACATTTGTCGTAGTGTTGTACCAACTTTCCAATACCCTCATCATAGAAGACAGCCGCCAGTGCTTTCTCCACGCTGGCCTACATCTCGTTTTCTGTGCCAAAATATTGTCTTCATAGCCAGCGGTTCGTGTGAGCAGAGATGAAACTCAGATGGAGACAATTGCGGGCTGTATTGTGGGTAATCAAACATTTCCAATTGAAAACGATGCAGGAGTATCTTAATTGCTCCCGCACAATGCGGCTGAGAATTGTCTTGAAGAAGAAACCGCACGACAGTTATCTAATGTTGGCTGCATAGCTTCAGGCGAAATTTCTCACCAGGCCCTCGTACTTCTAGACATATTTACGCGCTCACTGTGAGCTCAGAGAGACACTGCCCAACACATCTGTGCAAAGCTTTATCGGATTATCTTAGTGGTTCCCATTTCGCGACCGATCGGAACATACCTTCTGGACACCCCTCGTATCTATATCATTACAGGATGCGTCTTTGTTGTGGAGGTATTGACAGAAAAAGTGAATTCGGGTAACGTAACAAAGAAAACGAAATTAATTTATTACTCTGAAAGGAGCCACCGACGGTTACAGATCCCTTTTACCAAAATCCGCAGAAAATATTCCTGTACAACCTGCGATATTTTGTAGGTGGAGCTCGGCTTGATCTCATATACACAAATCGCGTAAAGGGTGTAACACAGTGACAGCGACAAACGTCGAGAGATCTTGAGGAAGAAACGGAGAGGAGAGAACGAGCCCAAGTTCGGAAATGTCATCCGAAGAGAAGCGTTCAAGTTGAAGGGGTCAGTCCCTGCCACTTGTCAGCGAACTTGAGTTTATAAGCTAGTGGTTCGCAAGCGGAACCCCTCGGAATTGACCTGACAGCATTCAGAGTACGTCAGCTGGCACGGAACGCGTCCAGCTCAAGTTTATTGGCGTCGTCTGATGAGACACGGTCCTGTATACCGGGTGTTTCCCCTTACCAGCCGTCAGTGTATTTTGCAGACGTTTGCAACTTTGCTTTTTCAGTACAGGAAGTCAGCCCAAACAAGTAACGCTCATCACGTGTTTTATGCTACATAACAAAAAACGTTATTTATCCCTCATTACAAATGAAATTTTAGTTGTCCATTTGTTAGAGTGGTGGAGTGTGACACCTTTTAACGGTTATCTCCTATAGCAGTTACATCTGCAAATGATTTTTACGCCATGCCTACTTCTCCGGTGCGCCGATACGCGCCGCAATGACTGTTCTTCCGCTACCGCCAAGCAGCAGCGACGCCCTTGTTTATACGTATAGTTAAATCGAATAGCGCACGAGACTAACTTTGGACACCTCTGTCGGCTGGGCGCATAAATAATACGCTTTAGAAACATTTCGTTTGTAACGAGAAACGAACACTGGTCGTCGCGTAAAACACCTCATGAACATTACCTGTACGTGCTGACTCCATCTGCGCAATGCAGAACCTAAATTACAAACATCTGCTTATGCATCGCAGAAATCGCGCATGACACGGTGTAAAATCACTTCAGAGTATATACCTACAAATGAATGTTTACAACGACACTCTGCATCGTTCTTTTACCGTTAAATTCAGGCGCACATGCTAATCTTTAGCAAGGCTCTCTTAATACAAGAATGGTAGCATGTGCGGAGGGAAGGCAGGGGCAACCAACCTCGCACTGCACACTCGAAGAGCACCTGTCAAAAATATAGAGCTGTAGAAGCACTCCTTCACTCTGCACCGGAGAAAGCGCTGTTGTCACTAACTATGACCCGGACACTTGCCTTTCATTTCTGGATGCTCAGGTGACAATAGCATTGCCCGTGAAAGACCAGGAGAACAGCCATCGCGAATTCAGTGACGCACTACAAGGATCGTTGCAGGCAGGTACAGAGTGTTCATTAAGTCCGGAAACACTATCAATTATTTATTGCACAAAAACTAAACACTGTACAGATGTCATACATACTGCATTTTGAAGAGAAGCTGTAAATTTTTCTTACAAACATTCGATATGCGAACCATCAGTGACCCGGGAGACGTCAATATAGTAATCGAATTCTTGCCATATCCGTCTCAGCATGGCATCGTCGACTGTGGCAGTCGCTTCCTGTATTCTTTCCCGGAGCTCTGCTACATCACGTGGCAGAGGCGGTATATACACCAGATCTTCAATGTGTCCCCACAGAAAAAAAGTCACACGGAGTGAGATCTGGGGATCGGGGAGGCCACTTCATGAAACAGCTGTCCCCTTCTGTAGCACGGCCGATCCATCGATGCGGCAGCTCCGTGATCAGGTACCCACGAACTTCATGATGGAAATGGGGTGGAGCTCCAGCGTGCTGAGAGATGAACGGTGAGTCCGACTGCATTTGAGGCACCAGCCACTGCTCCAACATGTCCAAATAGGAATATCCAATGACAGTGCTCTTGGCGAAGAAGAATAGCCCGTACAGTTTTCGACGTTACAAGGCACAAACAACGTTTACCTCTGGAGAATCACGCTCAAATTCAATGCATTTGTGTGGATGCTTTGTACCCCAGATTCGACAGCTGTAGCAAACTTATTTTTGTCGAACTCCAACACACAGAAAGCTCGCTCCACACCTGAACTCGTCATATTTGCGACTAGCGCTCACTATCGGCAAATTACCAAATTACGCTGTGGCGGTATACATGAAGGAAAAAAAAAACTTTCAGGCTCTGTCTTCAAAATGACATATCTATGATATCTGTACAATACATAATTGAAAGTGTTCCCGAAATTTATGTACATCCTGTTGTGGCGTAACAAGCTAGTCACGCCACACTGAGGAGGAAGCCGAAAGGCACGCGTACACACACGCCGACTGGCGTCAAGTCTGGAACAGGATACGTATTGAATACTATAAACAAAATACGTATCTTTGGAATATACTTAACTTTTAATGCTTCCTTTGGTACATCTCTCTTGACTATACAAATGAGACTCGTAAGATACATGCACTGATACAATTGGCGCCTTGCTAAGTCGTAGCCATTAACTTAGCTGAAGGCTATTCTAACTGTCTCTCGGCAAATGAGAGCAAAGGCTTCGTCAGTATAGTCGCTAGCAACGTCGCCGTACAACTGGGGCGAGTTCTCGTACGTCTCTCGAGACCTGCCGTGTGGTGGCGCGCGGTCTGCGATCACAGTGGCGACACGCGGGTCCGACATGTACTAATGGACCGCGGCCGATTTAAACTACCACCTAGCAAGTGTGGTGTCTGGCAGTGACACCACACATCCTGTACAGCCCTTACCACAGCGTAACGGAGAAGCCCGTAGGAACTAGGTATCCTTCGGAGGAAGACGATGTAGTTCTCGCGAAACCCAGCAAACTGTGCTGGGTAAATTTAGAGTACCCATATTAGAACAAGAATGTGCGGTCACCATACTGCCACTGTAAGAATAATGAAAAATGGTAATAGTAATTAGGCGCGTGCAGAGGCTTACGCATGTACATTTTCCGCTTAATACTCGAATGTAATAGGAAAGTAGATCAACATTTTCGGTACGATAAACCATCCGTCTTGCAAAGTAAACGAGCACATGTTGATGTAGTCTCTACAAGCAGTTCCATTGCAGGATTTCAGTTGGCCTGCACTGTGGCAATTACGTTCGTCTTTGACAGCAACGGCACGTTACGCCGTAAGATTCCTGCAGTGTTATTTACCTTTGCCCCTTCAGTTCAGTGCAAATACATTTTCGCTGCAGATGCGCTTGAACAGTTTACAAAAGCAGTCGTCTGGAAAACAGTGCTACCACTCCGACACGAAAGCCGAAAATGTCAGACTGAGAGAATACCTTCACTCCCCTTAAATCTACATCTACAAACATGCTTGCTTACCCCGTGCCATTAATTACTAGTCGTTCCCTTTTTTGTTTCATTTCCAAAATTAACTAGGGATAAACGACTGTTTACAAGACTCCCTATGAGCCCTGGCGCAGTCACCTTGAATTACCGGTTCTCTAAATTTTCTGAATAGTGTTTCACGAAAAGACCGTCCTCTTCCCTCCACGGATTCCCATTTCAGTCCTCGAAACATTTCCATAATACTCCCGTGTTGATCCACGCTATCGGTAAGGAACATACCAGCACGCCTCTGCTTAGATGCAGGGTTCCCAAGCACTCCAGCAGCTCTCAAAAATGGCTCGCACTATTGTCCTATATGCCGTCTCCTTTATAGATGAGCTACACTTTCCTTTAATTCTGACAATAAACCGCAGTTGACCATTCGCCTTCCTTGTTACCGCCGTTAGGTGTGCTCGTTACATTTCATGTCACTTTGTAACGTTACTCCCAGAAATTTAATCAACGTGGCTGTGCCAAGCAGCAAACCACTAATCGTGTGTTCGGACATTACAGGATCGTTTTTCCCTTCTCATCCGCATTAATGTACACTTTTCTACATCTTGATCAGGCAGTTATTCACCACATCAAATAGAAATTCTGTCTAAATCATCTTCTATACCTTCCGTACCATCAGCAAACAGCTGCCCACCATACCCGTCGGATCAGTAACTCCTGACGATCACCTCGATCCACTCGCCGTTGAGAAAAACGGCATTTGCTCACACGTAACTGCTTCCCCATGACAGACACGTGATACGAAAGAATAACGCGCCGCTTGCGTCATATCTACGCGGGCCAGTCAGTAATGCTTAACCAGAATGAGATTTTCACTCTGCAGCGGAGTGTGCGCTGATTTGAAACTTCCTGGCAGATTAAAAGTGTGTGCCCGACCGAGACTCGAACTCGGGACCTGGTTCGCAGGAGAGCTTCTGTAAAGTTTGGAAGGTAGGAGGCGGGGTACTGGCAGAAGTAAAGCTGTGAGTACCGGACGTGAGTCGTGCTTCGGTAGCTCAGATGGTAGAGCACTTGCCCGCGAAAGGCAAAGGTTCCGAGTTCTAGTCTCGGTCGGGCACACAGTTTTAATCTGCCAGGAAGTTTCAGTAATGCTTAAGTTTTTTCTCCTTCAGTAAGTTGGTAACACAGTAATAATTGATTTCTCGCACTTCCGCAAACCATCTGCAGGCCATTCAGCGTCCTACACCAGCAGATGGCAGCCAAGTATAATTAGACTTACTTTTAAGGCATCGTTCTGTGGTTAAATTCCTTACTGCAGACGATGAAATACTCAGTCGCATTCGTGAAACGCTGGAGATGCTACATCGTCTGACCGCGGGTTCGTCCCTGCTGAGTAACGCAGCGGCCGCATGAGACTAGCGCCCACCACACAGCCCTAAACTCACACCATTAGACTCGCATCTGTTCGGCCCATTCATGAATCATCGGGGGTATCGCTTTGAAATAATTCTGTGCACCAGTAGCTCAGGAATTTGGACCATGATTTTCATCGCATTGGTGAGTAAGCTCTTGTTTCAAGATGGAAGCACAGTGTGGACAAAAGTGGTGATTATTCTGGAGAGAAAAAAAAAAGAAAAAAGTGAATGTTGTACATCCCCTACGTGAGAAGGAAAGCAAAAAGGGACTTCTTGACGGAAATTTTCGATTTTGAATTAATAATATTTTCAAATTACGCATTAAATTCTGAATAATTTGGTGCAACAATCGTGACTTCATTTTTTTGTTTGAGGTACAAACATTTAAAGTTTATCAAATGAAAAAAGTCATTTATAGAAAAACTCATTCAAAAGTTCGAAGTAATACAGAACCTTCATTTTTTAACGTTTAAGAAATAAATTTAATATCGGATCATGGCTTTAAATATCCTCTCTTAAAGAATATGAAAATTGTTTCACATCTCTTCAGTTTCACTCCTTGAGAGTTTTCGACGCTTCTTTGAGGGTTCAGAAACTGGTTGTAGTTCATGAGGTTCGGAATCGACAGCTGCTTACTGTTGGTTATAGCAATGAGCTCAAGTTCAACTTGAGAACATAAAAAGACTTTGAATTTGTCTTTACAATATGATCTGGTTCATGGTGTGGGTTCCTGTTGTCATGTCCTAGTTCATGAACCACGCGCAATGTATGAGTGGCCAAGTAAGTGGTCCTGACAGTCAGGAAACCAGTTACTTTGGATTAAGGCTGGCCATCTCGGACATATTCCGAGTCGTGGTCACCTTTGTGCTCAGACGGCAAAGACTACCAAATCCACCGGTTAACCCCTCAACCGTTAGGGGTAAAACCCAATGGGACCCGGGGCAAGTAAGGCTAGCAACCTGCTTCCCTGGTACTTTAAATATGATGCTGGCAACAATCAGAGCAAAATGCCTCGGACCTTGGGAGGTGACGGAGTCCCACCTCTATTTGACAAACCAGGGACTCCTAAGATACGACTCGGCAAACGAATGGTGACGAGATGGGGAGCTATTAATATCAATGGAGGCTACTCTGGGAAGAAGGTAGAGTTGGCAGAGGCTGCAAGTAAGATGGGGTTGGACGTTTTAGCTATTAGTGACATTCGGGTAAGGGGTGAGAAAGAAGAGGAAGTGGGAGTATACATGGTTTACCTGTCAGGAGTCAAAACAGGAATAACACAATGGGGTGTAGGGCCTTACATCAGGAAAGAAATGGAATCCAGCGTAGTTGCAGTAAGATACGTAAACAAACGACTGATGTGGATAGATTTGACAGTGTCTAACATGAAAATTAGGATTGTGTCAGTATATTCGCATTGTGAAGGGGCAGATCAAGATAAGATGGAAAGTTTTTATGACGCACTCAGTGACATAGTTGTTAGAGTAAAGGACAAGGACAGTGTTCTGCTCATGGGTGATTTTAATGCCAGGATTGGAAATCGAACAGAAGGGTATGAAAAGGTTATGGGTAAATTTGGAGAGGATATGGAGGCCAACAGGAACGGGAAACAACTCTTGGATTTCTGTGCCAGTATTTTTTAAACATAAGAACATTCACCGGTATACTTGGGAAGGCAGGGGAACCAGATCTGTCATTAACTATATAGTAACAGATCAGGAATTCAGGAAGGCTGTGAGGGACACACGTGTATTCAGGGGATTCTTTGATGACACTGAGAAACTTCAGGATAAGGAAATCAGGCACAGGTACATAACAGTGATCTCAGAAAGGTACCAGTTAGTTGAATGTAGTTAATTACAGTCATTGGAAAAGGAATGGACAAGGTACAGGGACACAGTACTAGAAGTGGCTAAAGAATGTCTTGAAACAGTAGTGTATAAACATAGGATGAAGCAAACAGCTTGGTGGAATGACACAGTCAAGGCAGCCTGTAAAAGGAAAAAGAAGGCGTATCAAAAATGGCTACATACTAGAAATCAGGTAGACAGAGAAAGGTATGTTGAAGAAAGAAACAAAGCCAAACAGATAATTGCAGCATCCAAGAAGAAATCTTGGGAAGACTTTGGAAACAAGTTGGAGACTATGGGTCAAGCTGCTGGAAAACCATTCTGTAGTGTAATTAGCTGTCTTCGAAAGGGAGGTAAGAAGGAAATGACAAGTATTTTGTACAGGTCAAGAAAACTGCTGGTGAATCCTGTTGATGCCTTGGGCAGATGGAGGGAATATTTTGAAGAGTTACTCAATGTGGGTGAAAATACGATGAGTAATGTTTCAGATTTCGATGTACAATGGGATAGGAATGATGATGGAAACAGAACCACATTTGAGGAAGTGGAGAAAATGGTCAATAGATTGCAGTGCAATAAAGCGGCTGGGGTGAATGAAATTAAGTCGGAACTCATCAAATACAGTGGAATGTCAGGTCTTAAATGGCTACACAGGATAATTGAAATGGCCTAGGAGTCGGGACAGGTTCCATCAGACTGGACGAAAGCAGTAATCACACCAATCTTTAAACATGGAAACAGAAAAGATTGTAACAACTACAGAGGTATCTCTTTAATCAGCGTTGTGGGTAAAATCTTCTCAGGTATTGTTGAAAGGAAAGTGCGAGTATTAGTTGAGGACCAATTGGATGAAAATCAGTGTGGGTTTAGGCCTGTTAGAGGTTGTCAGGAC
The DNA here is from genome assembly GCF_023898315.1 of Schistocerca nitens. Lineage (NCBI taxonomy): Eukaryota > Metazoa > Arthropoda > Insecta > Orthoptera > Acrididae > Schistocerca > Schistocerca nitens. Next base: position 125,231,312 of record NC_064614.1, read on the forward strand.
CAGATCTTTTGCTTACGGCAAATAATGGAGAAGTGTTACGAGTGGAACAGGGAATTGTATCTATGCCTTATAGATCTAGAAAAGGCATGTGACCGGGTTCCTAGAAGGAAGTTATTGTCTGTTCAACGAGATTATGGAATAGGAGGCAAACTTTTGCAAGCAATTAAAGGCCTTTACATAGATAGTCAGGCAGAAGTTAGAGTTGACGGTAAATTGAGTTCATGGTTCAGAGTAGTTTCAGGGGTAAGACAAGGTTGCAACCTGTCTCCACTGTTGTTCATATTATTTATGGATCTTATGTTGAAAACAATAGACTGACTGGGTGAGATTAAAATATGTGAACACAAAATAAGCAGTCTTGTATATGCGGATGACTTAGTTGTGATGGCAGATTCGATTGAAAGTTTGCAAAGTAATATTTCAGAGCTAGATCAGAAATGTAAGGACTATGGTATGAAGATTAACATCTCCAAAACGAAAGTAATGGCAGTGGGAAAGAGATATAAACGGATTGAGTGCCAAATGGGAGGAACAAAGTTAGAATAGGTGGACGGTTTCAAGTACTTAGGATGCATATTCTCACAGGATGGCAACATAGTGAAAGAACTGGAAGCGAGGTGTAGCAAAGCTAATGCAGTGAGCGCTCAGCTACGATCTACTTTCTTCTGCAAGAAGGAAGTCAGCACCAAGACTAAGTTATCTGTGCACCATTCACTCTTTCGACCAACTTTGTTGTATGGGAGCGAAAGCTGGGTGGATTCAGGTTACCTTATCAATAAGGTTGAGGTTACGGATATGAAAGTAGCTAGGATGATTGCAGGTACTAGTAGATGGGAACTATGGCAGCAGGGTGTCCACAATGAGGAAATCAAAGAAAAACTGGGAATGAACTCTATAGATGTAGCAGTCAGGGCGAACAGGCTTAGATGGTGGGGTCATGTTACACGCATGTGAGAAGCATGGTTACCCAAGAGACTCATGGGTTCAGCAGTAGAGGGTAGGAGGAGTCGGGGTAGACCAAGGAGAAGATACCTGGATTCGGTAAAGAATGATTTTGAAGTAATAGGCTTAACATCAGAAGAGGCATCAACGTTAGCACTGAATAGGGGATCATGGAGGAATTTTGTAAGGGGGACTATGCTCCAGACTGAACGCTGAAAGGCATAATCAGTCTTAAATGATGATGATGATTAATATGATCTGATGTTTTTGAAGGTTTGACGTTTCCCCGTAATTCCTTCTGGAGTCACTTCATCGGGATGCGTGAGGTCCATCTTCTAATTGGAATATCCGGTGCACTAAAGGGAATATCCGGTGCACGAACACATTCCCTGCAATGTCGTTTTTGCAATGCACTTTACTTTGGTTCTCTATACTGAACTCCTAAGTGGTTGTCCTGACATAGAAGAGCAACATTCTTGGTACCATGTTCTGAAAAAACTTTAACCAGTCACGTATTTTTGCAAGAATTGCACCTTTTGCTGTTGCAACCATCACAACGGAATCAACATTAGTTGCTAGTGTTTATTTTTCAATGCAATCAACGGAGACCAACAAATAGGAGGTATAAGCTACTCTGAACTTTCTCAAAAAATTTTTGAAAGCTCGAAGGCCCAATCACAAACAAATTTTGTGTGACCTACAGGCATGAACGATACAACGATTTTCTCGTTTATCTTCTGCAAATCCTCCGTGCCAAGTGCCCCTTCAAGATAGTGTTTTTGTTCTGTCCAACGCAATTGTTGCCATGGACAAACATTGTTTCATTTTCTAAATGACGGTGTAAAAGGCTAACGATAAGATTAAAATCTTTAGTTGCTCTGGCAGTCTCGGGAATAAGATAATTTATTTGTAACACCCAAAATACCAACATCAAATGGCACTAAAAATAAAGGACCCCCGACAGCAAAGGGTTGCTTGGTATTGTGCACTTGTTGTCCCATATCGACACTGTACTGCAACCAAGTTTTATCGCCATTTGCAAAGTTCTCTCTAGTTTCTTTTATGGTATCTTTATAATACATTCTCTCCTCTGAAATGTTCTGTAGGTAGTACCTCATTTTCTCAATCATTCGTAATTTTGTCTCTTCAGAAACGAAAGCCATTTTCGCACACATGAAATGTTTTTGTCACACAGCACACAAATCTGGCCTAGGTTTCGTAACTGTTATATTAAGGCAAACTTCTCTCCAAATGCTGGAAAATATCTCTCAATATACAGGTTTTTGCAACCTGTCATCTGTAAACGAAAGGTTTGTAAGTTTGATAGATTATAAGTTTTGAATCGCTAGAAGGTAGTAATTTTAAACCTTGATTGGACTATTGTGCTGCTTCTACCAGACAATATAACAGCGTGCTCTTCTGCGTAATTGTTCAGAACTCTTTTTATAAACTCTTCAACGTATTCATAGTGCAACTTCCTGGCAGATTAAAACTGTGTGCCCGACCGAGACTCGAACTCGGGACCTTTGCCTTTCGCGGGCAGGTGCTCTACCAACAGAGCTACCGAAGCACGACTCACGCCCGGTACCCACAGCTTTACTTCTGCCAGTATCTCGTCTCCTACTTTCCAAACTTTACAGAAGCTCTCCTGCGAACCTTGCAGAACTAGCACTCCTGAAAGAAAGGATAATGGGGAGACATCTACAGCCAGTTTCTGGAAAATTCATCACAAGGCTATGATCGTGCTTTTTTTTCCCACCGTCATTATCATCAATTACCTCCTGAACATCATGACTTCCTCCTATTTCAACTTTAACATCGTCAATAGTAACAAGATCGACGAAGTTACTTACTGAAAGTTCATCCACATTTGGAATGATTTTTAACAATGAGGCTTCTGAAAGATTATCTGATTATTCTTGTTCAGATAGGTCTTCATCTTCATTTAATTCGTCCCTGCTTAAACATCTTTCCGAAAACATAATCTGCATGCATATTATAATCTTCGTCACTGATATTGTTGATATTATCGAAACCAATCTTATTTGCTACGTATATTGAAACTTTTTCTTCACTCTACTGGACAAACATCAGTCAATCAGAGGTAGTTACGTTAACATTTATAATCGTTTTTAATTTTAAGTAGACATTCAACAAACAAGTCTGAAATAAACGCAATCAGCTATGTTGTTCCGCTAGTCGATTGCAATTGTTTGCATGGTACCAATACTTGGTTACAAAAGCTAAATACAGCACGATATACATTTAAAATAAATAACCCTTTATAATGACTAACAGTTAATAAGAAACGCGCAGAGCTAGAGTTTGAGTATGATTAATGTTACTGGTTTGCTTCTGTCGAGAGAAACCAGTAATAGTTGGCTCACTTGCCGCTAGCATTCAGGAGGGACTAGTTTTCAAAGTGATAAATATTGGCCAAGTGCAATAATGAAGAGGGATCTTTTGTCGTCCCGTGTTACTTCTCCATAAGCGACAACAGGTATGTTTTTCTGGGCTGACATTCACTAGTTAAACGAAGGATTGGAGTCTTTACCTATTCGAAATAGTTAGTTATCGACTGTAGCTCGTAGAGGACAAAGTAACGTGCTTTAAATTGCAAAAGAAACCAAGATCTATAGGCAAACAACTTTTTTTCGGCGATACTAAACAATTGACTCTGCCGACAAGAGGTCCCTTTATGGTTTCCGCGTCACGTAAATGGGATTTACTTTTCTTGTAAGACAAAAATAAAAAAAGGACGAGTTACTTTGTGACTGATACTCGTAGCAGGCGCTCGTAGCAACGTATGTGTGAGCAGTGTGTGCAGACAAAGGAAAACAGCAGACAAGTGCACCTTGGCTATGGCGCATTAAGGAACCTCAGAAACGGCCGTTCCTAGGAGCAGGATGACGCAAACCTAGCCCGCCGCCATGCCAGTGACGTCGTCAGCGTCTTACACACAGCTCGCACAAAAAGCCTTAAGGGGCTCCGGAACGCCCTATACTTGCAATGCTAAAATAACGCTTATAAATTACATCTTTCCCACAAAGTATTTGAGGTAGGAAGTTGAACTTTTTACAGATTATTTATTGGAATATGGGCTACAACTTAACACAGGGATTTTACAAAATTTTAGTTCAGTTATTAAAGATGATTTTTCAATTGTAATGAAAATTCACAACATTTTTTTGCATTTTTTATTTATATATTCAAAAATATACAGTTTTTTGGAAAAAGGCTGTGTTAAATTATGCAGAAGGTACTGTGTAACATTTACTGAAAGTTTGAAACAAATATGTTTGGAAGATCCTTAGAAAACATGTAATTAGTATGAGAAAATAAAAGTTGTGGGAATCGAGCGACAAAGATTGGATTAACTTTTTAGTGCATTCCAGGTCCATAGGATGGATTATCTTCATCCTCTGCAAACTCCTCCTCCAGCTTCCTCTTGTTCCTCCTCCTGTTTACTCTTGCTTGTATTTCTAGACTCTTTACAGCCCTGTCTGCAGCCCGAAGGTGTTCCTTGTCTAAAGCAAGCATCGCTCGTACCATGTTAGAACCTTATCTTCATTCCCATATTTCTAAATACCTTGCACCTTACAATGTTGCCATCATTGAAAGTCGCAACAGCATCATACACACCAAAGTGAAGTGTTTCTATTCCAACAAATACAGTCTTGGGGATTCTCGACCATATAACACTATTTACACTTTCATTGGGGTTTTGAGTTTTTCCGTGAATACACTTTTTCAACAGTTCAGGTGCTGCTAAGTCTCTGAAAATAGGTTTTATCACCTCCATTATTGCATGAGGCAGACTATGCTTATGAGTGTACACTTCACCAGTTAGCAATCCTTTGTAATATTTACACCAACTGTCTTCTTCTTTGGGACACAAGCTATGTTGGGGATTTTCATCGGTTGAAGAAGTATGAAAAAAAAAGAGCCCAAACAGCCTTCTTCATTTCGTCGACACTTTGTGTATTTTGCCTAATAGCCATTCCATAATAGTTCTGTATTTTGTAAATTACACTGTCAGTTAACCTTCCCTTCCCATCCAACCCTTTACCATCACTGAGTTTTTGTTTTTTGTACGAAGCTTTCAGTCGCCGAAGTCTTGTTCCCATTCGCTTCTGTACGTGTCCAATACACTCAAATTCTGCACTACAACATCATCACCATAGGGCTTCACTCCTTGAACATGTTTGAAACTTTTAGAATCACCGTCACCAAGGTAATTAACATATCGCACTTTATCACACGCCTCAGAACGCTGGAATATACTGGCAACACCAGCCACTTCCATTCCTCCACTACTGCCACTATAGTTAGCTTTGCAATTATTTTCATGTGTACCTTTATATTTTTGTGGACATCTACAATACTTTGACATTACTGCTACATCTAAAACTTTCCCTGTATACATACTGGTGGCAGATACTACACCATGAAGAGATGTGTGTCCCCGTTTATGCCAGGTACCATCGAATGCTGCAGTCAAATCTCTGTTACCATTATTTTCCATTACTGCCTCTTCCACAGCGTTCTTCATAGACTCTATACAGACATCTTCTACTTTAGACCCTATTAATTTATTATAGGTCGTAAACTTGGTTGGGGGATTTGGAAGATTCATGATGCCACAGAAAATTGCACCTGCAGTAGCACCCTTACCAACTGAACGCAAGGAATAAACAAATCTAATGTTGTGTTCGTAGATTTTGCTACCATTTTCTTCAGTTGCAGTTACTGCAACACTGTTCCAAAAGGTGGTCATGTATGAACACTTATCACATTTCAGTTGTATTTCACTAGCAAGTCCTACGTGCTTTATTATGGAGAGTTCCAGACCAACTTCACTACAATGAATACATCTTACACAGTTTGAAAAAATTCCTTTGAGAACCGACATATCAAATATTTCATTCACATGCAATTCGCCCATAAAACATTCATAGTTTTCACTCATTGAACCAAGCTTCTTCTGTGAAGTATTTTCTTTCCCACTTTGACTGCTATGGGCAGGTGTACTTGAGAGGTTAGGTTCACTCACTTGGTTATCGTCTTTATTGTTTACAGTAATAACACATACCTTTGGCTTTCCAACATTTCTCCTTTTCTTAAAAGCCTTCAGAGGATTTCTAATAACTTTACTTTTACTCATTATTATACTTCAACAAAACAGAGACTCAAGAAACAGAATTAATTACGAATATTTTCGAGATAACGAAAGAGTAAATAAACATGAAACAATCGACAATCACACCAGCGATATATATTGAACCATCACAGGTTAGCCACAACACATACTTTATCTCACATCACTAAAATGTACCTGATGAACACGGACGTTAATAATAACACCATTTGACAGCAGTTTAACAGCGCCACAGTGGGTCACGCCCATGTAGAACACATTTCAAAAAAAAATTAAAAATAGTTGTAGTCTTCGGAATTGAATAAATTATATATCTATTAAAAGGTAATAGTCTGCAGATTCAGAAAACGCAAAAAAGTAAAAATTGAATTTTTCATGATTTTGGGCCTTTCCGGAGCCCCTTAATGTGTACGCTGGGGCAGCCGGTAGGTACGTTGCGTAAGTAGGTAGGTAGCGCTATCACTGCTGTATTGAATGCTGTTTGTTGTAAATCAGAGGATCCTCCTCATGGCGGTTAGACACGCTGACAATTCGGATAAGGTGAAGGAAATAAAAAGCTTCAATCAAGTGGTAAGACACCGTAAAAAGGCGGTTTGTGTACGAGATTGCTTCAAAGACTTCTGCGCGTCTCACACTGGAATGTTAATGAAGGAAGAAGTGAGGAAGATTAAGGTTTAAAACTATTTCGCCGAGTGTTGGGTTTCGTCACACTTTCGATGTGATCCAACACGGAATGCGAAAAGAAGATTAAGACTTTATGTCCCGTCGAGGATGAGGTCACTGAAAAGGGGCGCTAGCTCGGATTGGGAGAAGGATTGGAAGCGAATTCAGACGTGTCATTTTCCAAGGAACCACCCCGGAATTTGCCTCAAGCGACTGAAGGTAACCACGGGACGTATAAATGTGGATCTCGGACGGGTCTTCGAAACCGCACCCTTGACTTGAGGTCTGAGGGGAAAGAGAAGCCCACAAACGAGCAGCGAGAGACATTCGTACACAGCCCGCATCTCGTGGTCGTGCGGTAGCGTTCTCGCTTCCCACGCCCGGGTTCCCGGGTTCGGTTCCCGGGTTCGATTCCCGGGGGGGTCAGGGATTTTCTCTGCCTCATGATGGCTGGGTGTTGTGTGCTGTCCTTAGGTTAGTTAGGTTTAAGTAGTTCTAAGTTCTAGGGGACTGATGACCATAGATGTTAAATCCCATAGTGCTCAGAGCCATTTGAACCATTTTTGAACAATTCGTACACAGTACAGTGACTAATCTTCCTCTCAAAATATTTTATAGTGAAATATATGACGGTGTGCAACAATATTCAACGCAACTATTCGATCAGAGAGAGAGAGAGAGAGAGAGAGAGAGAGAGAGGAGCGGGTTGGGGGGGGGGGGGGGGAGTTGCTACTAACTTATTTGCCATTGAGGAAAAAATCTTGCACACGACCGTCGAGGGGGGTGCGCCTATGTGTAGACTACGCCAACCACAACAACCACAAAGAAAACTATTCTGCATCGTTCTATTGTTGTTTCACAACTGCAAACCCGAACCAGTTCCTTCATTATTGCTCCAGATAACACAGCAATAAATTGTGTTGTCATACGTCCAAGTGCGTAGCAGTAATATAAAATTAGCGGCGAGCAAGATATGAAAAAAAAACCACTGTCCATGCAAGAGAATGGCCCAGATTACGAGCTAAAAGAACAATCCCACAATCAGGCAGTTGTCTACGTGATAATCGGTAATGGAATAAGCGGTTGGGTGGGATCTGACGTAACTGCGCTGTTGGATGCTCAGAGTAGGACATTACAGAGGGGTAGCACCCGTCCGCAGTAACAAAGTGAAAGATTACTGCATTATTGTTTAATTAAACAGTGCTTTAGCTCATACTGTATAACTTTATTTTATCGCTATCACCCATGACTAATTTTTTTACAATTGTCAATACCTTTTACCCAGACTGACACAGATTCAGATTCATTTATTTTACGATGATTCCTCGTCCTCAGAACGAAAGGCATCGACGACAGGTAATGTGATTTACCCATATCTCTATTGTAGACCTCTCCGATGTGAAATGTCCGATAAGCAATGACGTCACGGCTGTGGTTCTGCTCATGTATGTTTACCTTGGTGACAAAGACAGCTGTTCTTTACAAGTGTGCGAAGTATGCCTAAAGCCCACTCGTGTTATGAAAAACGGCACGCTTGCTCGAGGGTTAGACGTAAAATTGTGCATTTCACTAAGCGAAAAAGCATAGCATCCTAAGACTACAGTCAAGTCGTACAAATACTACAAATAACTGAGTGAAACATTTTGTAGCGACATGAAATGAAACTATCACACACGCTCAGTAGTCAGTAAAGCAGGTAGTAGTTTTCAGTTCACTAACAAGACAAAGAAGGGAAGGCAGAAAGGTGGAAGGAGTATATAGAGGGTTTATACAAGGGCGAAGTACTTGAGGACAATATTATGGAAATGGAAGAGGATGTAGATGAAGACGAAATGGGAGATAAGATACTGCGTGAAGGGTTTGACAGAGCACTGAAAGACCTGAGTCGAAACAAGGCCCCGGGAGTAGACAACATTCCATTAGAACTACTGATACCCTTGGGAGAGCCAGTCATGACAAAACTCTACCATCTGGTGAGCAAGATGTATGAGACAGGCGAAATACCCTCAGACTTCAATCCCAAAGAAAGCAGGTGTTGACAGATGTGAAAATTACCGAACTATCAGTTTAATAAGTCACAGCTGCAAAATACTAACGCGAATTCTTTACAGACGAATGGAAAAACTGGTAGAAGCCGACCTCGGGGAAGATCAGTTTGGATTCCGTAGAAATACTGGAACACGAGAGGCAATACTAACCTTACGACTTATCTTAGAAGAAAGATTAAGGAAAGGCAAACCTACGTTTCTAGCATTCGTAGACTTAGAGAAAGCTTTTGACAATGTTGACTGGAATACTCTCTTTCAAATTCTAAAGGTGGCAGGGGTTAAATACAGGGAGCGAAAGGCTATTTACAATTTGTACAGAAACCAGATGGCAGTTATAAGAGTCGAGGGGCATGAAAGGGAAGCAGTGGTTGGGAAAGGAGTGAGACAGGGTTGTAGCCTCTCCCCGATGTTATTCAATCTGTATATTGAGCAAGCAGTAAAGGAAACAAAAGAAAAATTCGGAGTAGGCATTAAAATTCATGGAGAAGAAGTAAAAACGTTGAGGTTCCCCGATGACATTGTAATTCTGTCAGAGACAGCAAAAGACTTGGAAGAGCAGTTAAACGGAATGGACAGTGTCTTGAAAGGAGGATATAAGATGAACATCAACAACAGCAAAACGAGGATAATGGAATGTAGTCAAATTAAATCGGGTGATGCTGAGGGAATTAGATTAGGAAATGAGACACTTAAAGTAGTAAAGGAGTTTTGCTATTTAGGGAGTAAAATAACTGATGATGGTCGAAGTAGAGAGGATATAAAATGTAGACCGGCAATGGCAAGGAAAGCGTTTCTGAAGAAGAGAAATTTGTTAACATCGAGTATAGATTTAAGTGTCTGGAAGTCGTTTCTGAAAGTATTTGTATGGAGTGTAGCCATGTATGGAAGTGAAACATGGACGATAAATAGTGTGCACAAGAAGAGAATAGAAGATTTCGAAATGTGGTGCTACAGAAGAATGCTGAAGATAAGGTGGGTAGATCACGTAACTAATGAGGAGGTATTGAATAGGATTGGGGAGAAGAAAAGTTTGTGGCACAACTTGACTAGAAGAAGGGATCAGTTGCTAGGACATGTTTTGAGGCATCAAGGGATTACAAATTTAGCATTGGAGGGCAGCGTGGAGGGTAAAAATCGTAGAGGGAGACCAAGAGATGAATACACTAAGCAGATTCAGAAGGATGTAGGTTGCAGTAGATACTGGGAGATGAAGAAGCTTGCACAGGATAGAGTAGCATGGAGAGCTGCATCAAACCAGTCTCAGAAGTGAAGACCACAACAACAACAACAACAACAACAACAAGACAACGGAAAAAGTAATCAGTCTTACAAAACGGTTTGCGAGGTATCCTAGGATATCGTTCGCATGTCTGGAACCCGTACCAAATAACACTAACCATGATACTGAACGTAGATAGAAAGGCAGTACGGATGGTCACAGGTTTCTTCGAACCACGGGAGAGCGTCACTGGTCAATAACCAGTACAAAGAGAGGTATCTAGAGCTATATTTCAGTCCTCTATAAACTATTTGTCCAACGGCAAATGGTTCAAATGGCTCTGAGCACTATGGGACTTCTGAGGTCATCAGTCCCCTAGAACTTAGAACTACTTGAACCTAAGGACATCACACACATCCATGCCCGAGGCAGGATTCGAACCTGCGACCGTAGCGGTCGCGCGGTTCCAGACTGGGCGCCTAGAACCGCTCTGTCACCCCGGTCGGCGTCCAACGGCATCCGGATACATATTAGAGGACATTAATATGAGCTATACCCCCCTTCGCCTTTATGACGGCTTGAACACTACTGGAGACAGTTTCAATGCAGCGTCTGATGCCTATGGAGGGATGGCTATCCGTTCCTCCTCAGGGGCGAAAACAGAAATGATACAAATGTTGTAAGCTGACGACTGGAGGGAAGCCGACACTGTAACTCATTCCAAAGGTGATCCATTGGGTTCAGGTAGGTGGGGGCCCTGGGCAGGCCAGTCCATTTCAGGAATGTTATTAGCCACAAACCATTGCCGAGATGCTGCTTTACGAAAAGGTGCATTGTCATGCTGGTACAATTAATCACCGAGTTGGAATTGTTGTTCTCCAGTGTGTGCAGTACAAAAAGCGGGAAAACGTGTTCGTATCGTTGCGCATTTTAGGTTTTCATATGAGCAAAAAGGGGGGCACTAACCATGAAAAACTCTCCCATACAGTAAACACCACCCCGTCCGTACTTCACTGCATTACAGGCGACGACAGCTAACTTACTCCTGGCACTCGTCAACCCCAAATCCTTCCATCGGATCACAAAGAGTGCACCGTGATTCATCACTCGAAATCGCTTGTTTCCAGTCATCCACTGTCCAGTGCCCCCGCTCTTTACAACACAGCATCGTTTAGCACTGAAAATGTGTGGCTATGAGGAGCTGCTCCATCATTTCTTTTTAAGTACATACGCATAGTCATTATGCCAGCTGGAGTGGTGGTAGCACTTTGGAACTCACAAGTGATTCGTTCCACCGATTTCCATGTGTTTTTTTACGACCACCCTTCCCCATGGTTGACAGTCCTCGTGCGTCAGTACGTGAGGTCTGCCTGACCTCTGTTTAGCTGTGGTTGTTCCTGCGCGTTTCCACTTCACAATCATCTACAGCTGACTCGGGCAGCTTCATGCCTTTCGACGTAATATGCGTAACAAATCCTTGTTCATATTCGAAGTCACTGAGCTCTCCTGACCGACCCGTCCCTCGACTAACACCACAATACTCACCGCTTCCATTTATATTGGCGGGGCGGTCAATTTCATATTACACAGGGGCGTCCCAGTACTTTACATCAGATAGTATATATCGCTCAGGTAGAGACCGCGAAGTCAAAATTAGAGTAATTGCAGAGCATACAGAAGCATTTCAGTACTCTTTGTTTCACACATCTATGGTGAAAGGAAAGTGTAGAAGCTCTAACAAGTGATACAATGGAAACTACCCTCTGTCGTCCACTTCACAGTAATTTGCAGAGTTTTGGTGCATGCGGACATGACACATCCAAACGCAATCACATAACTGCAAGTAAATTGCCCGCGGATGCATGTGCGGACCTGTATGTAAACACGACGGTCGGCAGTGGCGGCCGGGGTGACCGGCTTTCGCAGTGACGCAACCAGCGCCTGTTTGAGGAACGCCGCGGGGCGGCGCTGAGGCCTGGTCTGCCCTGCCCCGCCCCGAGCCGGCCGGGCCGCGCAGCGCCACCGGTTGCTAGGCGACGGCGCGCGCAGACAATGCGCTGTGACGTCAGCGCGCGTCATCTATCAAAGCGGCGGGCCCGGCCTGCCATTAAAACTGCGCCGCGCGTCACGGCACGGCACCTGCTCGGCGCCCAGACACCGACTGCTGCTATTTATAAGTAGTCTACTAGCTCTCAATAGGCGTATGACGCAAGTGCGAGCGCACTGGCGCCCCCCCCCCTCTCTCTCTCTCTCTCTCTCTCTCTCTCTCTCTCTCTCTCTCTCTCTCTCTCTCTGAGTCGCTGCTTGCATCTCATTTTATTTTGATAGCCTAAGGGCTTTTCTGAACAGATCTGAGAACCCGTTTTCCTTTTCGCATAGGTCGGGCGGAGTGGTGCCAAATTTTCGTGCAGTACCGCGTGGAAAACCGAACGGGGCACAATTCTAATGGAAGAAACCTGTAATCGGCCGTTAGCAAGTAGCGCCATACCGGTAGCAGCAAAAATTTACATACCGGGTGATCAAAATGTCATTATAAATTTGGAAACTGAATAAATCACGGAATAATGTAGATAGAGAGGTACAAATTGGCACAGATGCTTGGAATGACATGGGGTTTTATTAGAATCAAAAAAATACAAAAGTTTAAAAAATGACCGACAGATGGCACTTCATCTGATCACAATAGCAATAATTAGCATAACAAAGTAAGACAAAGCAAAGATGATGATCTTTACAGGAAATGCTCAATATGTCCACCATCATTCCTCAATAATAGCTGTAGTCGAGGAATAATGTTGTGAACAGCACTCCAAAACATGTCCGGAGTTGTGGTGAGGCATTGGCTTCGGATGTCGTCTTTCAGCATCCCTAGAGATGTCGGTCGATCACAATACACTTGCGACTCCAGGTAACCCCAAAGCCAATAATCGCACGGACTGAAGTCTGGGGACCAGCGAGGCCAAGCATGACGAAAGTGGCGGCTGAGCACACGACCATCACCAAACGACGCGCGCAAGAGATCTTTCACGCATCCAGCAATATGGGGTGGAGCGCCATCCTGCATAAACATCGTACGTTCCAGCAGGTGTTTATCAGCCAGGCTGGGGATGATGCGATTCTGTAACATATCGGCGTACCTCTCACCCGTCGTGGTAGCAGTTTTGCTGTCCAGCGCTATCTGGCGGACATTTTGTGAACTTTGTTCTTTTGTTTTTTTTGTTTGTTCTAATAAAACCCCATGTCATTCCAAGCATGTGTGTCAATTTTTACCTCTCTATCTACATTATTCCGTGGTTTATTAAGTTTTCAAATTTATACTGACTTTTTGATCACTTTTGGTTATGAACTGTAGATTAAAACTGAAGAAACTGCAAAAAGGTGGGAAATTAAGGAGATGGGACCTGGATAAACTGACTAAATCAGAGGTTGTACAGAGTTTCGGGGAGAGCATAAGGCAACAATTGACAGGAATGAGGGAAATAAATACAGTAGAAGAAGAACGGGTAGCTTTGAGGAATGAAGTAGTGAAGGCAGCAGAGGATCAAGTATGTAAAAAGAAGTGGGCTAGTAGAAATCCTTGGGTAACAGAAGAAATATTGAATTTAATTGATCAAAGAAGAAAATATAAAAATGCAGTAAATGAAGCAGGCAAAAAGGAATACGAACGTCTCAAAAATGAGATCGACAGGTAGTGCAAAATGACTAAGCAGGGATGGCTAGAGGACAAATATAAGGATGTAGAGGCTAGGGGTAAGATAGATAATGCCTACAGGAAAATTAAAGAGACCTTTGGAAAAAAGAGAACCACTTGTATGAATATCAAAAGCGCAGATGGAAACCCAGTTCTAAGCAAAGAAGGGAAAGCAGAAAGGTGGAAGGAGTATATAGAGGGTCTACACAGGGGCGATGTTCTTGAGGACAATATTATGGAAATGGAAGAGGATGTAGATGAAGATGAAATGGGAGATATGATACTGCGTGAAGAGTTTGACAGAGCACTGAAAGACCTGAATCGAAACAAGGCCCCGGGAGTAGACAACATTCCATTAGAACTACTGACAGCCTTGGGAGAGCCAGTCCTGACAAAACTCTGCTATCTGGTGAGCAAGATGTATGAGACATGCGAAATACCCTCAGACTTCAAGAAGAATATAATAATTCCAATCCCAAAGACAGCAGGTGTTGACAGATATGAAAATTACCGAACTGTCAGTTTAATAAGCCACAGCTGCAAAATACTAACGCGAATTCTTTACAGACGAATGGAAAAACTGGTAGAAGCCGACCTCGGGGAAGATCAGTTTGGATTCCGCAGAAATGCTGTAACACGTGAGGCAATACTGACCCTACGACTTATCTTAGAAAATAGATTACGGAAAGGCAAACCTACATTTCTAGCATTTGTAAACTTAGAGAAAGCTTTTGACAATGTTGACTGGAATACTCTCTTTCAAATTCTAAAGGTGGCAGGGGTAAAATACAGGGAGCGAAAGGCTATTTACAATTTGTACAGAAAGCAGATGGCAGTTATAAGAGTAGAGGGACATGAAAGGGAAGCAGTGGTTGGGAAGGGAGTGAGACAGGGTTGTAGCCTCTCCCCAATGCTGTTCCATCTGTATATTGAGCAAGCAGTAAAGGAAACAAAATTAAATGTCGTGTGGCTAGGGCCTCGCGTCGGGTAGACCGTTCGCCTGGTGCAGGTCTTTCGAGTTGACGCCACTTAGGCGACCTGCGCGTCGATGGGGATGAAATGATGATGATTAGGACAACACAACACCCAGTCCCTGAGCGGAGAAAATCTCCGACCCAGCCGGGAATCGAACCCGAGACCTTAGGATTGACATTCCGTCACGCTGAGCACTCAGCTACCGGGGCCGGACAAGGAAACAAAAGAAAAATTTGGAATAGGTATTAAAATCCATGGAAAAGAAATATAAACTTTGAGGTTCGCCGATGACATTGTAATTCTGTCAGAGACAGCACAGGACTTGGAAGAGCAGTTGAACGAAATGGACAGTGTCTTGAAAGGAGGGTATAAGATGAACACCAACAAAAAGCAAAACGAGGATAATGGAATGTAGTCGAATTAAGTCAGGTGATGCTGAGGGAATTAGATTTGGAAATGAGACGCTTGAAGTAGTAAAGGAGTTTTGCTATTTGGGGAGCAAAATGACTCATGATGGTCGAAGTAGAGAGGATATAAAATGTAGACTGGCAATGGCAAGAAAAGCGTTTCTGAAGAAGAGAAATTTGTTAACATCGAGTATAGATTTAAGTGTCAGGAAGTCGTTTCTGAAAGTATTTGTATGGAGTGTAGCCATGTATGGAAGTGAAACATGGACAATAACTAGTTTGGATAAGAAGAGAATAGAAGCTTTCGAAATGTGGTGCTACAGAAGAATGCTGAAGATTAGATGGGTAGATCACATAACTAATGAGGAGGTATTGAATAGAATTGGGGAGAAGAGGAGTTTGTGGCACCACTTGACAAGAAGAAGGGACCGGTTGGTAGGACCTGTTCTGAGGCATCAAGGGATCACAAATTTAGCATTGGAGGGCAGCGTGGAAGGTAAAAATAGTAGAGGGAGACCAAGAGATGAATACACTAAGCAGATTCAGAAGGATGTAGGTTGCAGTAAGTACTGGGAGATGATGAAGCTGGCACAGGATAGAGTAGCATGGAGAGCTGCATCAAACCAGTCTCAGGACTGAAGACTTCAACAACAATTTTGATCACCCAGTATAACGGTAGAAATGGTTCTCGGGCGAAAGGTCGGACGTCGTCGTGAAATCAGAGCAATATTTTATCCACGAAACTGACCAACCTCTCCGGATGCGACGCTGAGTCATTCTAAGTTGGAAACGAGTAAACGTGTCAAATTCGGTGGGTAGTAGGGAAGAATCCATTATCGGTAACGGGGACGACCGCTAAACCAACTGACAGGCCATGAACCGAGGACTTCCTCTTTGCACTGGCGCCAAGCCGTCCCGACGAACTCTGTTCGAAGCCACATCCCTGAAGATGTCGGTGAGTTGCGCCAACGGAACACTGTGGGGATTTCGTGATAATCATTTCTTCAATTAGTCTGTCAGGAAAGCTTCAAGCGAAACACTTTTCCCCTCAAGCCAACCTAAAAAAAAACACTTTCTGATCAACATCAGAGCTTCACGGCATCGTTATGGCCTTGTTGCGTCTCCAGGCTCGACATGAAAGGTATTGGTCGTTCCATAATCCTACTAAACTAGGGTGATCAACTGCTAATATGCTGGATTAAGGGATTTACCACGACGGCAGGCGTTTTCCATCACACGCTAGAGATAAACTTTTGTAGCAGCAATTTGCTGAGGAATGATGTTAACAGGCGCACGAAAAGGCTAATAAAAGTGGCTGTATTCAGCTCCTGATGGGGAGTGGTTGAAAGGCATGGACGTTGAAACAATGTAGTGCACCGGTTTTGGGGCTCGCGAAGTCGGTCGGCCAGCAGCCCTCGTGGGCGAAGGCGACGTGTTAAGAGAGTTGACAGTATCGAGGCGTGAGTGAGTGATCCATCAGTGATCAATCACGTTGTTGTGTCAGTCCGGTAAACCTCGGAAGATAGTGCGTTCCTGTGAGCAAGCACGGGATTCTGCTTAATCTGCCGGTTTTGCTATGCGAGTGTTGCAATTTAGAGTGTGCGTGCAAGTGTCCAGTAGGGAGAGCTGCGGAGTCACTGAAAAACTGGAAATGGAGCTTAAGGAACAACGCAGACTCTGCGAGGTCTTATTCAGACAATGCATTGTTTCTGTTAAAACTCAGTCTTTGTCATGGCCTCGTCCCCTTTACAGCGTCGGCACGTTAATCTGGATTTGGCAGTGTTACTGGTAGCGGGATGGGATTTGTGTACCGCATCTGTCTGCGCTATGTCTAGTGGTACCCCATGTGAAAGTGTGGCAACCACATTCGGAACGGTTGCGAATCGTATCGGCGTGCTAACGCGCGGCTGTCCTGTGAAAACTCAGTTTCTGCCGTTTTTGTGTGGCGGGAGTGGTAGGGGCTAGAAACCAACTCGAGGTGGTGCAGCCCTACGCTTTCCAATCTAGACGTCGCGTATGGCAGTTTTTCGGAGAGCAGTTCGACTGCTAATGGTATTTGTGTGTGGCATACGAGTAGTGATTTAATACTCTAGCAGTGCACAGCATTAATCCTTGTCCGTCAATAAACGTTTCCGTCGCACGATTTGTCTTGAGCGCAGCGTGGTTTCTAACCGCGACTGGGAGTGGAATTCAGCGTGATGGCACAGATGATCCGAGGACGGTAAGGACGGTACGGAAGAAATGTTACAACATAAAATCAGAAGTCCACAGGGCCTGCCTCTAGGTCAACATCTGAACGAATAAAGATAAGAGAGTAAGAATGATAGATGAAGAGGTGATGGCCATGGAAAGTGATGTTAGGCTGTTCAGTCTTCTTTTACCTTGGTACTGCCACTGCAATCAATAATGTTGGCAAGCAAGGCTTACGATGCAGATGCAATAAAGCTGGAACTGTATTCGCATTTCTACGACCGGCTGAAGGCGTCGAAGAAAAGAATGTAGCTTAGAATCTCCTGGAACAGCGTACAATCCACACTTCTATATGACTGAATGACAGATGGCAATAGTCATCTACAGAGTACACTATAGGCGCAATAATAAATTTCGCGGCTCGTAGTTGGTGTTAAAGAGACTAAACTGCTGCAAAATCAGTCAAAGCAGACTTTTTAGCATCAAATTGAAAGCTTGGAAATAACACTAGATTGGTCACTCTATTAGAAAAGTAAATGAGACCTTAAACAAACGCGAGACGACTACTTCGTGCTGAAGTAGGAGCCTGCCATGGATTCAGCAGTTCGTGAAACTAACACTACTCGATTAATTAGACGCACACTCTCTCAAGATCTTTCAAGAAGTCTGATGGTATGTGTTCTGAAATCGACAATATCTTGTTTATCCCGGCTTCTTGAGATCTCTTGTGAAGAGACACGATACATCAACTTCCGTAGTGGTGTAGGACAATCAATGAAGTTACTCAACAATTAATAATCGAACTTTTGAAACTGCCGGTTTATTGGCATTTACGGAAAGAATAACACTCTCATACGGTCAGCAAGCTTCGTGTAACACTGTGTGTGTAATGGGCCTTACTACGTCGCAAATCGTTCTAATGTACTAATTACGCTGATTTACAGTGTTGCTAGGCAACGTAATCAACAAGGTGATACGTCTCTCAATTAAAACTGGACCTCGATATTTTGAATAAACTTTCGGTTAATTTTTTGTCAAAATCAGCACTTTTCTCAAAATTAATTTACAACTTCGTGCATTAAGCCCAAACGCATTTTAAACTACTGTACGCGATTTACTGGACAGCTCGATCACGCACTGGCGTGTAACGTATTTCAAATCGAGCGCGCATGTTTCAGTTTTCCCTAATGGGTTAAACGACTCTTTTGTAATAACGTGATGTGTCTATTTCACGTAAAGTTTAAATGGAACTGGATTTATTCTCCATTCGGGTCAAGATCACAAAATAAAATTCAGCACATAGGCCAGCGAACTGTACATGCGTACTTTTAGCACTCTAAGTGATACCTCGTCTCAGAGTAAAAGCCACACATAAATTCACACTTTTTATGCATACAAAATTCAAAACACCTTCATATTAAACAAATAAACTATGACATGTAATTACTAATTAAACGTTTTCCATTCTGAATAAACTTCAAGAACTTGTGTTTCATAATCAATAAAATTATATTGCCTGAGAAAATATATTAGTTTGCTAAAACGGATTCAGATTCAGTCAACTCGTGTCTGGACGATGACGTCACGAATCAACACTTGCTTGGAATGAACGAAACACCTGTACTGAAAAATACTGTCCGTTGAGTAATTTACTGACTTTTATAACAAATTTGGTACCTCTTGCATCGCTACACTACGACAGTCGAAGTTAGTGGCCTAGTTTTAACAAATGTAAACACCCTTGGACAGAACCAATTCGAGAGGTTACGTTTTGAAGCTACTCCATGTTGCACTGAAAATTTAGAGAGAATAACTATGAAGAGACATGTTACGGCACCCTACGTCCTCCCGAAGCACGATGAAATCCTTTCTCATTACGCTTAACATCTGAACGCTTCCCTAACAAGCTCCCTTCTCCAACTGACATCTCGAAAGAATTAGCTCCCTATCCACATCCTATTTGCATCTTCCTCCTTGTCATCTAGTTTCTTCCAACCATGCAACCCACAGCTTCTTATAATGCCCTCAGAAGAACGCTTCGTTTATTCAAACAACTGCATCAAAATCAGCAGAAACTCACCATCACCAAGATAATCACCGATCGTAGTATAATACGTATTTCTCATCTTTTAATGTTTTGTAATGAATCTATACAACTCAAACATAGTCACTGTCTCGCTAGCAGAATGTCCCCCACGGGGGACATAAATTTAAAGAGAATCCAGCGTCACAAATAGCACTGCGGTCGCAAGTAATTCCAGCTAATGAAGGAAGGTCAAAGGTTAAGTCTCGTCAACATAGCGGTTATCGGAAATGGAGCATTAGCTCAAATGGACACGGGTGTGTATGTTAGGAAAGTAACTTGACTGTAGCCCCCCCCCCCCCCCAAAATTATATTCCACGTCGTGTTTTTCAAAAGCTGTTACACAGCGACGGTGGCGGTTTCTTTTTCCCACTTTTCGTAACAGATCCGAAAAGCTTTTACTGAAATACCTTTCAGCTCATCGTTTAAGTTTTTGGAGTACCAAAGTGACTCAGAGAAATAAAGCATAGTCACTAGAACTGATATTTGGCGAATAGTGGGAGCTGAGGAACCTCGGACATGGTATTCCTCGCCACAAATTCATTGACGTCGTCACATAGCGTCGTAGCACCCAAAAGTCTACAATGCCTGCAAGGACTACCCAAAAACGTTTGATTAACATTGTGTCATGTGTAGTGATATATGCACTAAATCCTATCACGGATACAGTGGCATTCACGATGCATGGTACAGTGTGTCACTGATTTTATTTGACTGCAGTAACGTTGTTTGCTTCTTAAATAATGCAACGTGTTTGTGCTGTTTGTTTTATGTACGCCGGCGGCATCTGTGGGGAGCGGACGACTAAACTTGGTGTGGCTCGAGAATCACACAGCACCGGATACAAATCGTAGCTGGTCTTCGTCCATCAATCGCAAGAAGCAGTCGAAGCGACACCAAATCTCCCGCGACTATTGTGATGTCAGAATATGAAAAATGAACTGCTACTCAAATTGATGAAATGAGTGAAAAAACGGAATTCAGTCTCGTTTTTAGTCTTGTAATGTACACAAATTTTTTTGTGACTTCTAATCTCGTCCATTTAGTAGGTCAAAATTCAATGCATTCAATTAGGAACGAAGTACAATAAATAAATAGTGTTCACGTGTGTTATTGAAAATTAATCAACTGGTTTACTAGAGTAATTTCGTTCCCATTACTAAGAAATACAAGTTTTACTTGCTGTGATTAATGGAGGAATGATATTTGCTTGAATATTCGGAACAGAACTTACTTTAATTACAAGTAACAAAAAATGTAAGGTAACATGTATCTGATCCAAAATATTACGATGACTTAAATTAGCTAAAGCACAGTGGATTTATCAGAGGAAAGATAAACTTATGAAAAGTGTATATTACAAATAGACTGAAACTAGTATGACTGAATAATTTATAAGAAAATTTTATTTCTAGTGAAGTTATTTGAAGACGAAGTAAGACTTCACTGACAGTCTTGAATGTCCGGCTCAAACATTATCGGTCGCTGTTAGGGCAACGGCAAGGAATATGCGTAATTATGTCGACTATTGAAAACTATATTCATAACTTCTTTGTTTCCAGTTAACGTACGCTCGAATGGGCCGAACCTGGACAATTACAAAACGTTTATGTAAACTGACATACTGAAAGCAATGGAACTGTTACGTCTGATACAGTAATTCGTGCGAGGTCTAAGTTAAATCGTCGACGGCGTACGTTATTTGTAGCTCTTTATAAAAGAAGCACGTTTTACGCAACACATCAGGTATCAATTAAGTTTTCATGTTGTGGTTACGAGAAGGTACGCAGCCACAAAAATTATAAACTCAAGTTGTCTTCAGTCCAAGCAGAATAGAGGTTCCCAGTATCACGATACATTGAAGCGCAAAGTATTTGTTGAGAATCCCCAGACTGAATAAAGGGACAGGTTTGATTTTGGATCAGCTCTTGCTCATTTTCTTGGAATGGGGAGAATTTGCAGTTCTTCCCCGAATTTGGTCTTGTGTCTCGGGACTGTACTGGAAAATTCCTGATTCGTCACCTACGATGAGGCGACAGACAATCCTGGCTCCCTTTGAAGGCGAACAATTCTTTGAAGGGAGCCATGGCCGTGTGGCTCGAATGACCCACTTTCTATCCAAAGCGACAAGTTTCTTCCAATTATGATGATACTCCTGCAGAAGCTTTCTACGCACATCTGTTCAGCTTTATCTTACATTAAATGCGTATTTACACTTTCCTGCAATGATCAATGCTTCATCTTTAACAAATCTGCAAACAGCTCCAAAGTTGACAGCTCGTTGACGATTGTGTATCGCTTTAGAGGTACAGCCATAAATATCGATATAGCAGCCAGTTGTTTCTCTTGTAAAATAAACATTTTACCAAGATATGCCTCAGGCGCAATTGCGCATTCAATGCTTTGTACTGGCTGAAACAATTAGTCGTTCCTTATCCCGAATATTCAGTTTACAATCACTAGTCTATGTGTAATTTTGACCCTAAGGGTTGGGGACGACTCTTTTGTCAGGCGTAGCACTACTGACTTCTTCAATCACTCCTGGCTTATTGTAGAAGTTGATGCCCATCATGTGAAACATAGTACGTGGTTTGATGGCCGGGTTATTCTGCTGATTCGTGGTATTCATGCTTGGGCATGAGCTCATCCTCCGCTCTCTCAGGATGCTGTTCCGCGCAGCAGAAGTGTTGCGAGGTGCTACATAACAGCAAGGCGTTCTCCAACGTAACCGTGACCGTAGGGAAGACGGATCCCAATACATCGGAAAAGATGCAGTGTAACGTATTTGTACAAATTTTGTTGTTACTAATATGTATTAATTATGGTTGGCTGTATAGTCATGAAACTAAAAGACAATAAACGAATAAAAATATATTAAATAATGTTAGCAGCACCTCCCTTAACCTACAATGCTTGCTGACTTCCAGTTGCAGTCGTCCCAGGTATTACATTTATACTAATTTATTAACGTGAAGCATTGTAAGCACTACATTTTTTCTCCACTTTTGTAATGCGAAGTAAAGAAGACGTGGAAGGAAACCATCCAATGGTAGTAAGAGGACGAGAGAAGACAGGGGACAGAACTTTAACTGGAATTAGAAATTATAGTGAACGAGGAAAAGAAGGGGCACAACAGTCTAAGGAGTTAATTGGAAGCAGTTCTTCAGGACAGGAGAAACAGAAAAAAAAAATCACGGGGATTGGTGAGTTGTCAGAAATATTAAAACCCTTTGAAGGGAAGAGAAAGAAGATGTTTTGGGAGTACGCAGGGAAATATATTCAAAAGAAAACTGGCTAACCATTTCATGGGACCGATCTTAATACTTCTCCAAAAGCAAAATACGAAAATGTGAGAAATACGCAACTTTCAAGTCAGACAACATATGCGGCCAAAGCTTTGCCGAGTGTGTTGAACAGAATATATAGAAAGCTCAAAAGTGCCATACAGAAAGAGCAATGTGGTTTATGAAGGGGGGTAGGCGCGAGAAACGCTCTGGTCTTTTTATGAGTCCTAGGAGAGAGGCACAATGAAATGAATAGCAAGGTTTATGCGGTTTTTATTCACGTGGAGAGAAATTAGATAGACTCGTGTTTATCCTAATAAATCACGGCATCGACTGGAGGAAAATAAAATTGATTGGAGTTAGAGTTGGCGTATAACAAACGAAGGGAATGGGAACAGAAAGAGGGGCGGGGGAGGCCAAAATCACCATACCTGGACAAACAGAGAAGGGTACAAAAATTCAAATACTTGGGGAAATAATATAAAGAAGGATCTAAAATTGATACAGACATAAGTGCGATAGCAGTAATAGTCAAGGAAGCGTTCAATAGAAGAGGAATTTGATATGGAGGCCACTGAATGAAATGCAAACAAAATATTGGTCAAATGCTGCACATGGAGCATAGTTTTTATATGGTTCAGAGACCTGAATATTACGAAAAGTAGAAAAAAGGCTGTAGGCACTGGAAATGTGATTATGGAAGACACTGCAGGATGTGAGTTGAGAAGAAGTGGGGAGAAATAAAATATCTTAAGATCTTACCAGGAAAATAAAGAAAAAACTGGGTAGGCCACTTCTTGAGGACAGTGCTTACTCTGGCACGAAACTGTGGGAACAGTAAAGGAAAAGAATGTCGCGGAAAGAAGTGATAACTACGCGGAAGTGAAGGGAGAAGCGCATGGCAGGAAGAGTTGACGGCCGGCCGAAGTGGCCGTGCGGTTAAAGGCGCTGCAGTCTGGAACCGCAAGACCGCTACGGTCGCAGGTTCGAATCCTGCCTCGGGCATGGATGTTTGTGATGTCCTTAGGTTAGTTAGGTTTAACTAGTTCTAAGTTCTAGGGGACTAATGACCTCAGCAGTTGAGTCCCATAGTGCTCAGAGCCATTTTTGAAGAGTTGACGGAGATCAGTGCCTGGACATACCGCAAGGCAACAGCTACAGGTGATGAATTACCGCTTCAGCCAAGCGCTGAAGTAGTCGCCACGAAGCAAACCGGACCCGAATAATGGGAATACACTCGCTACTATCGGCAAACCTATTAATTTTATTACAGTAGTAAACTGTATACACGACTATGACCGGAAGTGCACGGTCCTGGGCGATGCAACGCAGCGGCAAGTTAATCAGCGTAGCGGCGGATGCGCGACAGTCGGCATGCTTGATACTGCTTATCTGGGCTCCACAGGGTCTTTACAGCTGCCGCCACATTGCTGCTGTCGAACACAGCCGGTGCGTCCAGTTGGTGACGCATAGCTTCCGCGCTGACAACACGAAGTCAGTCAGATGAGGTCAAACTCCAGCTCAAATACAACTGAGTGCGTTTCAACTTAAGGGGCTCCGGAACGCCCTATACTTGCAATGTTAAAATAACGCTTATAAATTACATCTTTCCTCACAAAGTATTTGAGGTAGGAAGTTGAACTTTTTACAGATTATTTATTGGAATATGGGCTACAACTTAACACAGGGATTTTACAAAATTTTAGTTCAGTTATTAAAGATGATTTTTTTTTCAATTGTAATGAAAATTCACATTTTTTGCAATTTTTTATTTATATATTCAAAAATATACAGTTTTTTGGAAAAAGGCTGTGTTAAATTATGCAGAAGGTACTGTGTAACATTTACTGAAAGTTTGAAACAAATATGTTTGGAAGATCCTTAGAAAACATGTAATTAGTATGAGAAAATAAAAGTTTTGGGAATCGAGCGACAAAGATTGGATTAACTTTTTAGTGCATTCCAGGTCCATAGGATGGATTATCTTCATCCTCTGCAAACTACTCCTCCAGCTTCCTCTTGTTTCTCCTCCTGTTTACTCTTGCTTGTATTTCTAGACTCTTTACAGCCCTGTCTGCAGCCCGAAGGCGTTCCTTGTCTAAAGCAAGCATCGCTCGTACCATGTTAGAACCTTATCTTCATTCCCATATTTCTAAATACCTTGCACCTTACAATGTTGCCATCATTGAAAGTCGCAACAGCATCATACACACCAAAGTGAAGTGTTTCTATTCCAACAAATACAGTCTTGGGGATTCTCGACCATATAACACTATTTACACTTTCATTGGGGTTTTGAGTTTTTCCGTGAATACACTTTTTCAACAGTTCAGGTGCTGCTAAGTCTCTGAAAATAGGTTTTATCACCTCCATTATTGCATGAGGCAGACTATGCTTATGAGTGTACACTTCACCAGTTAGCAATCCTTTGTTATATTTACACCAACTGTCTTCTTCTTTGGGACACAAGCTATGTTGGGGATTTTCATAGTCTCTATTGTTTACAGTAATAACACATACCTTTGGCTTTCCAACATTTCTCCTTTTCTTAAAAGCCTTCAGAGGATTTCTAATAACTTTACTTTTACTCAGAGACTCAGAAAACAGAATTAATTACGAATATTTTCGAGATAACGACAGAGTAAATAAACATGAAACAGTCGACAATCACACCAGCGATATATATTGAACCATCACAGGTTAGCCACAACACATACTTTATCTCACATCACTAAAATGTACCTGATGAACACGGACGTTAATAATAACACCATTTGACAGCAGTTTAACAGCGCCACAGTGGGTCACGCCCATGTAGAACACATTTCAAAAAAAATTTAAAAATAGTTGTAGTCTTCGGAATTGAATAAATTATATATCTATTAAAAGGTAATAGTCTGCAGATTCAGAAAACGCAAAAAAGTAAAAATTGAACTTTTCATGATTTTGAGCCTTTCCGGAGCCCCTTAAGCACAATCGGGGACGTCGTAAACTTCACATCACATGGCACGCAATACAATTAGCAAATAAGACCCATCCAAAATATCTCTGGTCTACTCTGAGGTACAACGCGAGAATAAGAGAATGAAGGTGGAAGTCATAAATAATATACTTCGCAAGATCGCTGGAAGCACATGGGGCTCTCGACCACAAACCCTGAAAACGACGCCACTAGCAACGTGTTACTGTGCTGCGCAGTACGCGTGCCCAGTCCGGTACAAATCCACCCACACAAACATAGTTGGCAGGGCGCAGAACGCAATGTGTTTGCTCATTAGAAGTTGTTTGAAACCAACGCCACCAGACATTAGGCGTGAAGGAGCTGCCAACGCAGAGAGAACAAATCAGACTCCTCACGAAAACTTTCAATTACATGGACATCTTCCAGCACCGTTAAAGCTGAGGTCTAGAAGAACTTTCCTCGAAGACCACTTCAGTCTTGCAAAAAACTTCAGCTACAACAAGAAAACATTTGTGGATTCTTCGACTTGTGAATAACAGTACCTGGCCTCTCCCTTCGGAAACCCTTCCAACTGCGTATGAACAGAATTGGATCGTGTCAAGGTCATTAATTGTCTTCGCTCTGGAGTTGTTGATTCAGGAGTAATCGACGGAAATGACACTTCTCGCGGAATTGTGAGTGTGGTCTCAGAGATTTGGATCACCAGTATTATAGCTTCATAGTGATTTCCTTCATTTGTTTTTCATAGTACTAAGTATTGTATTTGTCTCTGACTCGAACAAAAAAAAAAAAAAATGCGGGGCGCCAGTGTTACCTGTCTTCTCCTACCGCAGATATTCCCGACTGTCGAGTAGCAGTAGTAGTAGTAGTAGTAGTAGTACTTTTAGCCTTGACCATGAAGACTGCGCAGGTGCAGCTCTCAACGCTAGTCTCCTCTTCACCTTGGCCTAATTACTGCAACCTACAAACCGTTTGAACTTGCTTCCTGTTTTGGAGCTTTTGTCTCCTCCTCCATCTCTTACCCACAGTCTTTCCTCCTGAACCAAATTGACAATTCTTTGATGCCCCAGGATGTCCTATCAACCGACCCTCTCTTTCAGTCAAATTGTATCTTTAACTTCTTTTCTTCCACATTTGATTCAGAAAATCTGCATTAGTTAACCGAGGTGCCATCTAATCTTCAGTATTATCCTTTAGTACGAGAGCCGTCCTCCCCTCATGAACCATGGACCTTGCCGTTGGTGGGGAGGCTTGCGTGCCTCAGCGATACAGATAGCCGTACCGTAGGTGCAACCACAACGGAGGGGTATCTACTGAGAGGCCAGACAAACGTGTGTTTCCTGAAGAGGGGCAGCAGCCTTTTCAGTAGTTGCAGGGGCAACAGTCTGGATCAGGCTGTTCCAACCGAGCTCCAGAGAGCCGGAGCGCTCCGGAGCGCTCACTGCGGCAGCTCGGAGCCCGCGTGGAGGGGGAAAGCGAACTCACTGCCCCCTGGCCGCATACAGCCGCAACTGACGCAATGATCCTTGTTCAATGACAGCTATGACTAGCCGCGGGAGCCTTGTACCTCTGTTGGAGGATACCTTTCTATTCATTGAGAGGGATGGTCGTCCGCAATGTCTTGTATGTCATAAAGTATTCAATTCTGCGAAGAGGTACAATATACAACGACATTATACACGTCTTCACGCTGCGCACTACGATCAGGTAGAAGGCGTTGCACGCAGAGAACTGGTAGCCAGGCTTAAGAACGACATAGCAGGAGACGTAAGTTCAAAAACAGTTTCGTAATACGGAGGGTATCAAAACATGCAACATAGTTCGTGTTCCGTAATGCGTTTATAATTTTCAGGTGAATGAGAGCGGAGAAAACACTACTGAATCTGCACTTCGAGCAAGCTACAGGGTCGCTCACATCATTGCGACAAGTGGCAAGCCATTTTCGGTGGGACCACTTGTAAAATCGTGCATGGTAGCTGTTGCAGAATGTTTGTTTCCAATGGAGGTGCAGGCAATTGAAGGGGTTTGCCTGTCGAAGCAAACAGTGTCTCGTCGAATCCTGGACATGGCAGCGGATTTAGAGACACAGCTCAGGAAAAAGGCGGAGAGCTTTGTTGCATTTTCGCTAGCGCTTGACGAAAGCACCGACATATCGGACTGTGCTCAACTTGCAGTCTTTGTGCGTGGTGTCGACATGGAGCTGCAAGTAACTGAAGAACTCTTGGATGTGGTACCACTCGATTACACCGCAATAGGACATGACATTTTTGAAGCTGTTTGTGAATCAGTGGACAATATGAATTTGCCGTGGGATAAGCTCCATTCTGTAGCGACAGACGGTGCACCACAAATGATCGGGCGTCACCAAGGTTTTGCTTCTCGTTTGAAAAATAAACTCAGGGACGAATTCGGGAAAGACATTTTGACTCTTCATTGTTTTATTCACCAAGAGGCACTGTGCTGAAACAGTAGAGCTAGGTGGCGTAATGAAAGATGTCGTGAAGTGTGTGAATTTTGTGCGGCGTCACGGTATGAATCATCGCCAAATCAAAGGATTCCTGAAAGATATGGAAGCGGAGTATGGGGATATACCTTACCACAGTACAGTTCGTTGGCTGAGTCGGGGAAAAGTTCTTTATGTTTTCTTTGCCATTCGTGAGGAAATATCCCTTTTTCTCGAAATGAAAGGGGAAGAATTGTGTTGTATGAAAGATATAAAATGGGTATCGGACCTGGCGTTCCTAGCTGATATAACTATGCATCTGAATAATTTAAATCTGTCACTGCAGGGCAAAGGGCAGCTAATCGTTGACATGCACGACCAGATCAAAGAGTTCATGGAAAAGTTACGTTTATTTGAGAGGCAGATGAGTAATGGACATTTAACGTTCTTCAGTCGTCTTGCTTCTTTAGAAATACCTGAAGGTACTACTTTCGGCGATTACCAAGCAAAGTTAAAGCAGCTCATCGCGTCGTTTGAAACACGATTCCGAGACCTCACTAGTTTGGAAATGGAACTTAAGGTGTTCAGCACTCCTTTTTCAGTTTCCCCCGATGACTTGTCACCGTCACTTCAATTGGAGATAATTGATTTGCAAAATTCAACTTTGTTGAAAGAGAGGTACTACAACACGTTGGATTTGTCACGATGGTATCGTTCATTACAGCAAAAAACATTTCCCAAGCTTCACAACAATGCCGCTCAGATCATGTGCATGTTTGGATCTACGTATTGTTGTGAGCAGCTTTTCTCAGTAATGAAAAGAGTAAAAAGTAAGGGACGATCGTTTCTTCAGGATGCAACAATGAAGGCCATCCTCCGCATTAACTCTGCGAACACTTTGACGCCTGATATTTCCGATCTTGTAATGAAAAGAAAATGTCAAGCTACAGAGACCCAATAAAGTTAGTATGTAATTTCTTGTAAAACAGTTGTTTCATATTTATTTCCTGAACATCGTATTTCCTGGTGTAGCATGTCACCACGTCTTAGCAGCTAAGAGTATGAGGTTGTCGATCTTGTAAGACGCAGCTGGCACATCAAAACGCTTGCCTTGCCGCCTGCCTCAGCCAGCCGTGCCACGTGCCGGCCCACTTGAATGGTCACAGCGAGCGTCACGGCTCCCTGGAGCAGGGAGCGCTCCGCAGCTCACAACGGAGCCGACGAGCTGGAACAGCCTGGTCTGGATGATTGACTGATATGGCCTTGTAACATTAACCAAAACGGCCTTGCTGTTGTGGTACTGCGAACGGCTGAAAGCAAGAGGAAATTAGGCCTACAGGCGTAATTTTTCCCGAGGGCATGCAGCTTTACTGTATGGTTAAATGACGATGGCGTCCTCTTGGGTAAAATATAGTCCCCCACTCGGATCTCCGGGCGGGGACTACTGAAGAGGACGTCGTTATCAGGAGAAGGAGCTTGCACAGGATAGATTAGCATGGAGAGCTGCATCAAACCATTCTCAGGACTGAAGACCACCACCACAACAACAACAACAACAACAACGAGAGCCTTTCAATAAGTAATGCTTTTTTTTGCGACGGTCTTACTCTTCTTCACTGGGAGGGCCAGTCTGCCCGCATGCCGCCACCGTACTGATCGACGTGGAAGCCAACGTCTTACTGCATCAATAACCTCCACATCAGCCATGTGCTACATCCCGCGGAGTGCATCCTTCATTGGACCAAACAGATGACGTGGGCAGGTGCGAGATTCAGGCTCTAGGGTGGATGAGGAAGAACACGCCAATGAAGTTCTGCGAGCTGCTCTCGGGTGCCCAGCACTATCAACAGGAACATCCAGTTCAGCAGCGAGATGTTTGATTTTGATCGGTCGATCGCCTCTAATGAGAGTGTCTGCACGTTCCAACACGGCAGGTGTCACAATTGTGTGCGGCCGGCCGGCACGCGGGAGATCGGACAAGGTGTGCGCGACGTTATTGCTTATGACGACAGACGCCTCGCCCAACGACTAGCCGTGCTTTTGTTCACGGTCAGGTCTCCGTAGATATTCTGCAAACGCCTACAAATCTTGCGACGCTCTGTTTTCCGCTAAAAGAAACTCAATGACGGCTCTCTGCTTGGTATGTACCTCCGTTTCAGACACCATTTTGAAGACTATGTAGAGCGCCGCCACCTATCGGAACTGATAGGGGGCTGAAGCGGGAATATTCCACGACGCCCCACAACAAATTACGAATTTTTTCAACTAAAAATGGCCGACAAAAAAAAATTTTGCATTACTTACTGAACGCCTCTCGAACATTTCAAATGATTTTATCCTCGTCTAGCCTGAACTGGTAACAGTCTACGTGTCATTTCTATACAAGTATAACGCTACACGACAGGCATATACTTTCAGCACAGACTTCCCTAGCGTCAAACTTATATTCGATGTTAATGCACTTTTCTTTATCAGAAACGCTACTCTTTCTACTTCGAATATTGACATTTATTTTACTGACCAAATAAAAAAACTGGTCTACTACTTTTAGTATCTCATTTCTTAATGTATTCCCTCAGCATCGCCTGATTTCTTCGACAATACTCAGTTACCCTTGTTTTAATTTGGTGATGTTTGTCCCATAACCTCTTTTCATGACACTATACAGTCTGTTCAACTGCACTAACACGCCTTTGCCTTCTATGGCCTCTTTCTCATAGGTATTACCTTGCACTTATTCGAATTTAAAGACAGCTGTCAACTACTCCACCAAGTAGGAACTGTGTCTCAGTCTTACATTTGCTTGACATCGTTCGACGACTATACTTCCTCGTAGACAACAGCACCTTCAGAGCTGCTGATCTTAACTTCATGCGACGTTTACGCATATCGACAGTATCAGACGAAGCTTCCTTTATTACCGGGCACGTGGTGCGTTCCACAGGTACTTGGAGCTCCAACAATCAACTGTATTCAATGCACGTGTTCGCTTCGATACGAGTCAATGTGGCCGCAGGAAAGGTTGCAAGGCAGTTTATTGCTTCGTCAGTGACAACGTGAGGCAACAAACGCCACTGGTAGTGTTTTGAAATGAGTGCGCACTCGCTTCGAAACAACGGGAAGCAGTCGATTACGACGGGTGGCAGGCCGTCCGCGAGCAAACTGCGGCCAGAAACGATCGCTCCCTTCACCCCGCGCCACAGGAACCGACGACGGCCGAGCTGCATGCTTCCTCTCCTGCTGCCGGCAGGCACATCCGTTTACTGTGAAAGTCATCCACGCCCACTTTCGTTATGGTCACTAGGAGTTGCGCCGCAGTCTCAACGGCAGTAGTGGCACTGGGCACGCGTTTACAAATAATTGAGCAACTCCAGAGTGAATTTTCTCTCTACAGCGGAATGTGTGCTGATATGAAACTTCCTGGCTGATTAAAACTGTCCCTCAGACCGGGACTCTAACCCAGAATCTTCACCTTTCGCGGGCAAGTGCTAAGCAAACTGAGCTACCAAGCACGACTCACCATCCCTCCTCGCAGCTTTACTTCCGATAATACGTCGTCTCCTATCTTCCATACTTCACGGTTTCGCAGGAGAAATTCTGCTTTGAGGACAGGTCTTGAGTCGTGCTCGGGTAGATCAGTTGGCAGAGCACTTGCCCACAAAAGGCAGGTACGAGTCCCAATGCGCCACACAGTTTTAATCTGTCAGGAAGATTAAATCGAGCAGTTTCTGACACGAGAGATACTCCTTCGGCGTAACAATCGAGAAAAAAAAAAGGTCGGTATTGCTTCAGTTGACTACACCGAAACTATCACCATTATAATTTAAGTATTAATGGGTCGGACGATATTCTTCGAATTCAACCCCGTGCTTACGATCCTCACTACATGTAGTGTATATTCCTTAGCCAGCTCTTTTTTCCCCATTTGAATGTGACCGATAAGTTTCGTCTATTTACTTACTAGAAATCTGTTGGTTCCCTCTGCCACCATCGCCTCCATCGATCCGTCATCTTCGAGCTTCTGTGACCCGCACGTAACAGTTCTTTAGCAATAGTAAGAGTCTTGCCCTTCTTCTGCGCCAAACTCCAGCTTGCGCCACAAGAAAGTTCGAAGAAGTTTTAACAAGCTTTTTAGTTGCTCCTCATTTGCTGTTTACGGCTCGATGCCATCCAAGAAAGTATCAAGTTTTCCGTTACCAAATCATATGGCAAGTCATGTACGCCGGATTTTGGATTGGAACAGGATTCATATGTAACATCGACAACAGAGCACTCACCAAATCGCCTTTATCAGGCTTCTGAAACACTTTCTGTTTCAATTCTCTATGCATTATTACTATAGGGTGGGGCAAATAAATGTGGCCCGGACGAGAGCATACAATTGGGTGTGAATGTATGCATATAACACCACCCCATGAAGCGCACACCACGTGAACGATTCCCACGTGATCCACACCGGTTTCCTGGAGCACATTACACAATCTTCACGCCTGACAGTTGTTTCGATAGGTCAGTCTGGTCGGGGCCCTAGCTGGCCACCCACCTCACCTGAAGTGTCAGTGTGCGATTACTTTGCGTGGGGAGCCGTCACGTCTAATGTGTATCGCAACAACAGTCATAGTCTTCAAGAACTGCAACATAACATTTCAGGTGAGACAGCAGCAATTCCAACTTAGATCCGCTTTCAGCAACTTGCTGATCAGGTCCAACCAAAACTGCTAAGAGATGAATGGAGGGCACTTTCAATATGTACTGTATTTCCTTTCCTCTGCTGTGTCAGTCTGTCTGGAACTCGATTTTCCGGGCCATTTTTATTTGCCCCGCCCTGTACTACTACCGCCAACGGCCTTGCCGCAGTGGTAACACCGGTTTCCGTCAGATCACCGAAGATAAGCGCTATTGGGCTGGGCTAGAACTTGAATGGGTGACCATCCGGTCTGCCGAGCGCTGTTGGCAAGCGGGGTGCACTCAGCCCTTGTGAGGCAAACTGAGGAGCTACTGCATTGAGAAGTAGCTGCTCCGGTCTCGTAAACTAACAACGGCCGGGAGAGCGGTGTGCTGACCACATGCCCCTCCACATCCGCATCCAGTGATACCTGTAGTCTGAGGATGACACGGTGGCCGGTCGGTACCGTTGGACCTTCATGGCCTGTTCGGACGGAGTTTAGTTTTAGTTTTTTTAGTACTACTACTACTACTACTACTACTACTACTACTACTACTACCACCACCACTACCACTATCACCACGTATTAAAAACCTTGTTTGCTTACTTGATGTTATCTAATCAAACTTTCGTTGCTCGCTCGTCCTTCACCCATTTTTTCCTTCAATAGTATTTCGCACTACTACTACTCTTGCTAGTCATCTTTCAATTCATTTTCATATTTTATTATCTATTGGTTCTATCAAATACACTTATTTATTCTCGGATGTTTATTTCTTTGTGTTTCAGGCGACAGAGAAACAGTGATTGCTTTTCCCTGATGGCGGCGTCACAATGTATTATGTTCTACCGCGTTCACCTCCCTTTTATGTAGCTTCGCCGTTGGAGTCTCGTTTCATCATTAGACGACCATTTTGAATCCATCGTAAATTATTATATAACACTTATAATATAATTTCGAGATAGTCGTCATATGTGACGTTCTTCGGCTGGCACATGTGGAATTTGTGCTCCCTGGCGATCAGTAACAGAAAATTACCCAAGTTTTAGTTACCAATCTAAAGGTCGGTTTGTGATGATCCCCTTTCCTCTCCCTTCTCGGCATGCTCATCATTTCAGTTTGCATCTCGCATTACCGCTACTCCCTTATATACTCATATGTACCTCCGCCTCTGTATTCTTTTCGTAGTCGTGCACGATTAAATATCACATTACACCTTCTACGGACCAAATTTAGGTTTATTAAGCATCTGGAGGGTGTGGATCGCCACAAAAACAAAACTTTCTCTCTTCGATTCATTATGTTATTTATTAGGCATTCTTCTCTTTGACTCGCTGCAAAGCGTCTTCATTTCTTACTTAATCAATACGTTCAATCCTGAGCATCTCTGTTTAAAAGCATGTAGTACTTTGATTTCTGTCGTAACAGGAGACTTCACAGACAAGTTATCTTCGATTTTCTTCATACGTGCCGAACTTTAAGCTTAGCATCCGTGTATCAATTTCCTAAAGCATACGACGTAATTCACTTAAAAGAACTCGAAAAAATTATCTTTAGAGACTATGTTTACCAGACTTTTTTTCCCTCCCCCCCCCCCTTCGAATTATCGTTCCTGTCATACCCACGAACACTGACCATTCCTCCCGAGATAACTTGCATTAATTTGGTGTACATATTTCGTACTGACAACGCTTGGAAGTATTCTTAACTGCAAAGTTGTTTTTTCTATGTCTTTTTAAATGTGTCGTACTGCTTCAGGAAACTGTTGTTGGGTGCTGAGCTCCAGATCCAACACGTATGGAGAAAACGGAAGCGGGAAGGACACGGCAGTCCTGCCTGCAACGCCCCTTCGTTGCAAGCTTCCCATGTGTCGCAGCCTTACATGGCTCTACTGCCAACTTGGCCTTTCATGGATCTTTACCTGATCTCAACGTTTACACTTTGGCTGTTTCCCGTTACAGAAAGCTTACTGCCACGTCTTTGTTCCATCTTCCTTCTTAATCCATTCTGAGGACGTTTAACAGTTCGCCATTAAACAAGCCCACCTGCTGCACACAGTCCTATCTCGCTTTATTGTAATATATGCATCGGCCAGCATCCGTGCCACTAAGCACCCGACTCAGTTCCTGTTCGCTGCTGGACATTAGCAAACATTTTCACTGTACTCAGGAGTAGCAGTAAGTAACAATGGTTAAGCAGCAGTATCAGATAGGCACGACGACGCACTGGGAAAGTGGATTCTGTAGTCACATTTATTAACGATTTAAGAAAAATTGGTATAAGAGGTCTGTTCAAAAAATTCCGGAACTCTGACCGCAAAATTTTTCTACGCTCCTTCGAAATACTCTCCTCCACAATTGATACACCGCTCCCAACGCCTTTTGCACTCCCGGAAGCACTCTTGGGACGCCTCTTGCTGGATCGCGCGAAGCGTCGCCTGCGAGTTTTCTCTTGTCTCGTCTATCGTTGCAAATCTTCGCCCTTTCAACAGGATTTTCAACTTTGGAAATAAAAAAAAAGTTTGCAGTAGACAGGTCTGGAGAGTACACAGGATGAGACAGCACAGTGATTTCGTTTTTTCGGCAAGTCACGCACCAACAGGGATGAATGTGCGGGTGCGTTATCGTGACGCAAGAGCCATGAATTGTCTCGCAACATTTCATTTCAGGCCGTTTCCTTCTCAAATTTTCTCGCAGGCGGCACAACACGTCCCGATATCGACATCGATTAACAGTTTAACCCCGTGGCCCGAATTCATGATGAACAAATCCTTCACAGTCAAAGAAAACTATCAGCAAAGCTTTGACATTTGACCTGACCTGACGAGCTTTTTTTGGTCTTTGAGAACCTCGCGGACCCATTGTGAAGACTCAAATGGTTCAAATGGCTCTGAGCACTATGGGACTTAACAGCTGAGGTCATCAGTCCCATAGAACTTAGAACCACTTAAACCTAACTAACCTAAGGACACCACACACATCCATGCCCGAGGCAGGATTCGAACCTGCGACCGTAGCGGTCGCGCGGTTCCAGACTGAAGCGCCTAGAACCGCTCGGCCATTCCGGCCGGCTGTGAAGACTCAATCTTGGTTTCATCATCATAACCAGTTATGATTCTCTTAAGGAACATCATCACCAGATGATGCTGTGTCAGGATTCCATAACATGATCCAACTGAAATGCTACAGTCGTCTGCAATCTCTCTCTGACAGTCTCCTGTTGGCACGCACAGTTTCGTTGACGTTCCTGACACGCGCGACGTCGGTAGACGTCGAAGGGCGGCCTAAACGACGGTGATTATTCACTTCCGTAGGGAAATTTTTAAACCGTGTGAAACATTCGTAACATCGAGTAAGGCTTTAGCACTCATCACTGTAGGCTTCCTGCATCATGTGGTGTGTCTCTGCAAATTTTTCTGAAGTTTCGCGCAAAATTTAATGCAGACGCATTGCTCCTCTAACTCCGCCATCTCGAAATTTGCGAACTATGCGACACAACGTTCTACTTAATACAGCACTGAACAATAACTAACATGCATACAACGATGAAAATTCCGGCAGTTACACATTAAACATAGGCGTGCGCAGGGACTCAAACCGCATTTCGCTCAAACACATCATTGGTGCGAAATTACGAATATTTCGGAATTTTTTGAACAGACCTCGTTTAGCGAGTTAAGACTGATCTTAAAGCTTACATATTGTGAGACATCAATTCGTAATGTGAGAAAGAGGCGGTCTAATGGATTCCATATATGAGAATCTACGGGAAAGTCCGTATTTTCGATGCATTTCTCGGCAGGACGAATAACGTAACCTTTGCTGAAGCCGCTATTTTGAAACGGCATACATTTCTGCTGAAGAGTTCAAATGCCGAGACGAGGGTCTGGAGACGTCTTTGTGACAAACGAGCAGCCTAATTAAATTCCTGAGAGAAATAACCTCTGGCGCCGCAGGCTTTTGCCTCGTCTCACTTTCACGTCCCCTCTGACAAAGTCATCGTTCCTTTGAGGAAGGTCTGACACGCAGCCAGCACATAAAAAAAAAGATGGAGAAAGTTTAATGACAGTCGGTTGATGAAAATAATTCGATAGGAACGAACGAGTCTATCCGCTGTATGGAAGGCAGCATGTGGTTAAAGTTCCTTCAGAATTTCGCGCCATTATTGGTTAATGTAGCTGAACTTAAACAGAGAATTTGTCTAGATTGCGTAGGTTTATTATTCCCTATGAAAGTTCCCGCCAAACCATCATGAAGTTTAAATAAAGTGAAAGGAAAAATGAGGAGCAACTTATACAGTAAGAGGAACGTCATGTAGTTCACCTTAACCGCACAGGCAAAGTCTGACGAAAGTTTAGCGTGACTGACTGTACGGAGTGGGGAAGAACCGGGCAGCGCGCGAAGCGTCGAGCCGGGCAAAATTTTCCGCATACCCGCAGGTCTGAAAAGCACCGACATGGAGTTGCGGACACAAAACAACAGCCAGCCGGTGAAGATTGTGCATCTGAACAGCTTGTCCCAGTTCACACATGACGAGCTAATTACGAGGCAAGTTCGTCACAAAGTAAGTTACACATTATTACTACAAGTCAAGTAGTATTTACTGAATGGTGCAATACGCTTGGAAGTGACACAGATAAGTGACACTATTTTTCAACGTAGTTGCCGAATCTCTGTAAACAAAGATCGGAACCTTCTACCAATCGCCCAGTTCCTCGAAGATAAAAATCCGTTCCTTAGGCACAGAGCCATTCGAGAACAGCTGCTCGTCGTTCGAAAATCTCTTTCCATCCACATGTTCTTTAAGCCTGCCGAGAAGACGCAAAACTAATGATGCAAGACCTGGACTTCCCCCGATCGGCGTAAGTCTGTGCGGCCTTGCTCAAACTGTTGGTAACATTTCGCTACCGCTGGACACGACATGGCATTTGGTCCATATAGCGCCGGAATTTAACGTTGAACCTGTGTGCAGTTTACAGGTTTTGCTCACAAGAATCGCGCTGTCCCGCGCACTTCAGCTTTAGAGTACGTTTGCAGATGCCGTCATTTCAGTCTCTCACTGTGAGGCAGCTGTTATCCGCACTGCAGCAGAACTGTGTGTGAACGAAACACGGAACACGTATTGTCTTCAGACAATCCGTCACTCTTGTTGAACAATGGTCTTAGCGTGGTAAGACGTGTGTCTCTTTCTGAAGTTCTACGTAAATTATGCAAAGATAATAGTTTCAGCAGACTATTCAAAACCAGGCAAATTCCTATACAATGCTTGTTACCTTGGATACGAATTTCCTGTGATGTTTACATGGTAAAGCTTGACCAACTACGCTAGAAGTACTGTAAGGCACTTTTTGTTAAGATGATAAATTGTACTGCAAAAACACAATGTAATACATGTCGTACTCTACAGTTAAATTTTGTTTATGACGAAATCTAAATACAATATTGTAAAGCCATACTGACAGTTAATGCACTGTAAATATCTGTTTCAAAAATACGAAAGTGTTTTTCAGAGAACGCAACCAGTCGCAAATCTGTTGACTGTTTAAACTGCTTAATGAAGCAACACATTTCGAGATATAAACCGGTTCTTCAGGCTACAATGACAATACGAAAACATGTAACAAAAGTACACATAGGAATTAAAGTTGTTCTGTACAGCTTTGGCATGTGCTGTGGTCATCCAGTAGAGAAAGAGAAGGATAAGGTAATTTGAGGACACATTCACTTCGTATGTTTGTCTGCTATTCACATAAAACATTTTGAATAATTTTTGATAATGTACCCAAAGCATGAATGAACTTTTACTCTGACAAGTACAGCACATCAAAAAATGTGAACTCGGCAGATTTGTCGGACGCAGCGTCACTGCAAGACACACCCAGACACGTTCGGTTACCCGAGAAACAACCCGTGTTTATTTCTGACTAGCTGTCGTTTTACGCTCTTAGATTCACAACGATGCGTTTTCGGTCCAGAGCCATTCGGAAAATTTTGTACGGTTCGACATCCGCCATCCTGCTTTGACTTGACAATGCTTGACAATGCTGAAGATTTCATGTGTTGGCAATAATTTCGCGGCAAACAACGCATAACGGATCATTTTTTCCGAAAACTGGCGCTTGCGACTGATTATGAAAAAAGATACACTGCAGGAATTTTACCGAAAACAATTTCTAATATTTTTTCATTTTTTTTAATTTACTCACCAGATTGAATTAGTAGACGAATAAGGACAACGTTATCTCAACATACACTGGACAAAATTCGAGTAATAATCTTCTTTGGACATGGGTAGGATAAAAAGGAAAATAAAAACAATGATTGGGTTTCGAGCAACGGATCAAAACCGTGAAACCACGAGGCTAGCAACTATATCACCGCTTCGGTAGTACTTATCGTGCGCTAAAACGTAGAGTACCTCGAAAACTTTGACTTGTTTTCTCAGGAACGGTCGTGTATCTACGGATAAGACGAGACACGAGTTCGCTTATTTTGCTGCTCTTCCACTGAGAGAAGTTTCTGGGAAACAGGGTTATGGCACATGCCGTGTTCTCCTCTCGTTAGTCGACATCTACATTGGCACTACTCAGGATGTACTCTGGTTTCAAATCCTTGGCGAATTTCAGGCTCTCTTAGGAGTATAAGGACACTGTGTGTGCCAGACGAGAAAGATTCAATACATAGTCACAACACTACAGTCAGGACTTTGAAGTCACATCTGTCTGCAACGGAATAAATAATTCTGCTCTACAATACGAGTCTCGCCTCTATTAATACAATAATAAGGTGGAAAAATGTAGGTAAAGTGCTGAAACAGTACGGACTGCGTCACCAGCAGAAGAGCAAATACGCATGTCACGCAACAGCAACTGATGATACTTCTCAATGAACTGAAAAGATATGCGAATGGTGAAACAAAACTTGCGTTATACAACTGTCCACATACTTTCCTCCATTGCCGAATTAACTATTACAGCTTTATGCGACCTTCATGTGACAGTAAACGAGTACATAATATCCTATCCCCACTTGAACACTTATTATCGTCAGTTCCTCTAGCATATGTACACACAGATCGGGACGCCTAAAAACTTTCCGTAAAGTTGATAAGCAATGTCACCAGGAAACCGCATCGGCCAACCAATGGGCGGAAGGAACCTTGAGCCAGTAGGCAAGCTTATCTCGGCGAGCACCGACCGAGTCGGAGGACCCTGACAGTTTGAGCACTGGCCACAAAAGCTGCAACACCACGAAAGCGGCGTGCAGCGAACGTCAAATCGGCACGAAGTGTATTGCGTACTTGGACATGACGACGATCAGTATATGTCAGAGCGACAGCGCGAATTGGGTGGTACTGACGCCACCTACGAAGTTGTCTGTCTGAGTTGATAGTGTTACGCCTCTATGCCTCCGGTAAGGAGGAACGCCCAGCGGTACGTGCCACGATCGTGGCCTATCGACAAAGCATTTCACCGACCCACGGCATTGCTGCTCGCGTAGGAATCCCATACTCGACGCCACGCACGATCTCAGCAGGACAGGCATAGCTCTCACCCGGCCGTCACACACCTCCATTAAGGAATGGGCTCGTTTGCACTATGAGGAGTATCAACATGGACATGGTGACGACGTCTGGAGCGGCACGGACTCTCAGCGTGAGGACCACTGCTGCGGCAGAGAGAGAGTCGCGCCGACGGACGACACGGAACTCAGGCGAGTTTGGCGCACAGTATCACGATGGAAGTATGCGTGTGTAGAGGCTCCGTGGCGAACGAATGTTGCCAGATTGCGTCCGTCATCCTCACGCAAGCCTAGCACCTAGTGTGATGAATGGAGGTGCCACTGGGTACTCAACAGGACCGCGTCCAATTCACATAGGCGGCACATTTAGAAAGCAGCAGTTGCATTTCTGATACATTACGGCCAATGGTCGTGCCCTATCTTCGAAGCCTCCGATGTATTTCAACAAGATAGCGCAAGGTTCATAATAACCGACTGGAAGTCATCGAGTAGAACAGAAGTGATATCTAGAAGTGTAATAGGCCCTCTGCTCATTCAGTTTAGGAGAAAATCTGAGCAGATATCTTAGATAGTTTGCAGGCGATGCTGTCGTTTACAGTCTTATAAGGTCATCAGACGATCAAGATCAATTGCAAAATGATTTAGACTAGATACCTCTACGGTGTGAAAAGTGGCAACTGAGTCTAAATAACGGAAAGTGTGAGGTCATCCACATGAGTGCTAAAAGGAATCCGTTAAACTTCGGTTGCACGATAAATCACACACCTCTGAAGGCCG
The DNA here is from genome assembly GCF_023898315.1 of Schistocerca nitens. NCBI lineage: Eukaryota > Metazoa > Arthropoda > Insecta > Orthoptera > Acrididae > Schistocerca > Schistocerca nitens. The sequence goes on from NC_064614.1 coordinate 125,272,341, forward strand.
TCGATTCAACGTAATACCTAGGAATTACAATTACAAACATCTTAAATTGGAAAGAACTTACACACAGATAATGTTATGCGGAAAGCAAACTGAAGATTGGGGTTTATTGGCAGGACACTTACAAGATGCAACAGACCTACTAAAGAGGCTGCCTACACTACGTTTGTCCGTCCTCTGCTAGAGTACTGCTGTGCAGTATGGTGTCGTAACGAGATAGGATTAACGGAGTGCCGGCCGCGGTGGTCTAGCGGTTCTGGCGCTGCAGTCCGGAACCGCGGGACTGCTACGGTCGCAGGTTCGAATCCTGCCTCGGGCATGGGTGTGTGTGATGTCCTTAGGTTAGTTAGGTTTAAGTAGTTCTAAGTTCTAGGGGACTTATGACCTAAGATGTTGAGTCCCATAGTGCTCAGAGCCATTTGAACCATTAACGGAGTAGATAGAGAAAGTTCAGAGAAAAGCAGCACATTTTGTTCAGTCGAGAAACAGAGAAAGAGAGGAGGGAGTGTCAAGATATGATAAGAAAGCTGCGGGTGGCAATCATTAAAACAAAGGCGTTTTTCGTTATGACAAGATGATCTCTCACGTAATTTCAATCTCCAACGTTCTCCTCCCAATGCGAAAATGTTTTGTTGGAACACAATTACATTGACAGAAATGATCATTGTAACAAAATGGAGAAATCAGAACTCGCACGGAAAGATCATGCTGGTTTATCCCGCGCGCTGCTAGAGTGGATCGGTAGGGAAACTGTGTGAAAGTGGTTCGATGAACCCCTCTGGCAGGCACTTCAGTGTGAATTGCAGAGTAGTCACGTAGATGTAGATGAATACCGCATGTCGCTCTGGCTGTCCTGACAGATCTCGCTGCAGATGGTGCTCTCGACTGTTGTCCCGACCACCGCGTTCTCCAAATATCTCACCAACTGAAAACTCACTATCACGTTCTCCAAAATCTCCCACAAACTGAAAACTTACGGTCAAGGGTTGCCGAGAGAACAGCGCGCCACTACTCCCCAGCCACTACAAAGGACACATCAACTCTGTGCAGCGGAATGACGTACCCAGAAACGTCATTTGACTCTACGTCAGTTCAGTTACAGCCGATGCTGCTGTTAGAAGCGTTACAAAATTTCGTATACTTTAACGCCCCGCCCCCACCACCACAAAAAAGAGCCCGCTAACTACATTTTCCTTATATGCACACTCGCTCGTGTTGCAATCTTAGTGCAAAGCAGTGCAGAAGAAAGTCCACAGCTCGATTGAAATTAACCAGAATTATGGTGAAACAAGCAGAAATTACTGAATCACTCGTCCACTGGGACGTAATGAGGGCGCTTAACAATGAGAACACAAAGAAATGGTCGACATTAGGGAGGGCTATATCTGGTAGCCTATTTATAGCCCTAACTTCTAGCCTATTTATAGCCCTAACTTCTGTACCCGAATAAATAAAACAACTAAAAATGGAAAACATCGCGGGGGCAGACAACGAGCAGAACACAAGGCCCCCCCGCAGAACATGTGTTGACACCGTGACGGAGATTACGCTTATCTCGAGGCTGGAGCCGCGATAACAGGTTTCTCAAGCCTACGTTCCGTACGGTAAAGGTGCAGCCAGCGCGGCGTTAATGCGACTCCCAACCTACTGCGGGGCTACACGACCAGGAGGACACCAACTCGATGCCCAGTCCCGCGTCGCCACTGCGTCACCGACGCAAACCACAAAACAATGCAAGGAGCAGCAATCGAGCCTAGCACCTCGCGGCATGTGGAGAGCCGGTTCTTTCTCTAACGTTCCACCACTGCTAAGTACAGGCGGTCGAAATTTTAACAATATCCACGCACACACGTTTTCCAAGTAATCAATTCTGCCGACAGAAATACACAGTTCTTCGAAAGCACACAACATTTGGGTCGAGATGCAGACGTCAATGAATGGTTACTTTTTATTCCCCCCTAATTCCCCGGCACAATCTCATGCAATTTCGACGAGGAAGTAACGGTAGGGGCCATCACCAGCCATCTTCAGATCGTAAGAAGAAGCACTAGTTCACTCACAACCACACTGAGAATGTGGTTTTCTTGTGCCAGTCACTCCACAGTGTTCCCAGAATGTGCCTTTTGGCGTTATCTGTGGCGATTAGTCTGAATCATTTCACCGGCATACTTCTCCCACTTTGTGAGAATTAGCTATAAAGACTGCTGGTGAGCTTTCGGTTGAGTTACATATCGTATATATTATGTCCCTCGTGTTAAGAACTTTTATCCTAATCTGAGTGTTGTTGAATTGCAGTTCTCTCTCTCTCTCTCTCTCTCTCTCTCTCTCTCTCTCTCTCTCTCTCTCTCTCTCTCTCTCTCTCCCCCCCCCCCCCCCCCTCGACAGCAGCTCGGTTTATTTTACACTTTTTTCTGTCTAATTGCAGCGCCCTCGATGTTGAGCAAAGAGGTTCCCAATTGAAAATATTTAGGAAAGTAGGAGAGTATTTCCAGTTTAAGCATTCCGGCCTAGGTATTCAGACGGTTTTACTGGCTTATTAGACCTAGGTCCATATCGAGGGACTGAAGGTACAGGGTGTCTCAAAAGGTACGCCAGAACTTCAGTGATTTATAGCCCTCAAACTAATTAGATATCAGAGCATGTTTGGATTATGTGACAAATTCGCAACGTTTTATTTGCTAGTGTTTCAGGTTGTCGTGAGTAAAGCATAATGGCAACGTTTCACGAAAAGACTAACTGTGTGGAATGGTTTATTCCGACTAAGTCGGACACAGGTTCAGAAGATTTTCCAAAGGCGGTATAGAAAGAAACCACCTTCGAGAACGACGACACGCCGGCGGTACAGGAATTTTATGCAAACAAGTTGAGTTTATGTCAAGCATCACACTGGACGACCTGGAAGAAGCGAAACCGACACACAACGGATACGGCTGGCTTTTCAATTTTCACAGCAGAAGTCTTTTCGGAGGGCTTCGGTGGAACTCCGTATCCCTAGGGCGACCATGCAACAGGTCCTACGGAAAAGTTAACAGATGTCACCATAACGACTGCAACAATTGCATGCACTGAAACCAGACAAGCCACAACGTACGCGAATGCAATTCGCTGTGGACGTTCTTCGCCGTTTGGAGGATGGAAATTTTCTGAGCAAACCCAGCATTTTCTGACTAAGCAAAATTCTGCGAGTGTGCTAAGGTAAACAAACACATCTCCGGCACAATCAAACCGCATACTGTGACGGAATAGGTACGTGACGACCCAAAAATGAATGAGTGGTGGTGTTTGGTGGTTGATAGCATTATCGGATCATTTTTTTTTCTCTCAGAAAGAAAGTTAATTCTAACAGTCACCTTCATATGCTGGTGGTGTTTGTGTTACCACAACTGGCTGACCCCCAAGACAGTCGTTCTCCAATAAGCTGGAGCACCGCCACGTTGGCATGAGACTGTGTAGGATGTTCTGGAGCCGGCCGGAGTGGCCGAGCGGTTCTAGGCGCTATAGCCTGGAACCGCGCGACCGCTACGGTCGCAGGTTCGAATCCTGCCTCGAACATGGATGTGTGTGATGTCCTTAGGTTAGTTACGTTTAAGTAGTTTTAAGTTCTAGGGGACTGATGACCTCAGAAATTAAGTCCCATTGTGCTCAGAGCCATATAAAACACTTTTTTGATGTTCTGGACGAGGTGTTTCCACATAGCTGAATTGGCAATGGTCATCCAATTCCTGGCCTCCTGGGTCTCCTGATATTACACCGATAGACTTCTTTCTGTGGGGGTAAGTCAGGCACAGAGTCTTCCAAACGCCAATCAATCAGATCAATGATTTGTTGATGCGGATACGTTGCGACGGGTGAGGGCAGCGCTTGAAAACAGACTGCAAGTTGTGCGTACCAACAAAGGCGCACGCGTTGAAATTGGTTTACGTAACATTATGTCACAAAGTTTTTATGCCACTCAATGAAACATGGTGCAAGTATATTAATTACTTTGGATGCTGCAACACATTAAAATTACACCGTATCTTTTTGAGAAATCCTGTACTATTAATTTGCCTCTGTGATAGTGCAAAGCTTCTATTCAAAGTTTCCGCTATCTGGAGGAACCATCTTTCACAGTTCGCTTTTGTCATTCATAATGTAATTTTAATCTCTACGTGACCGTGATGTCTCTTATGCGCTTACTGCTTCGCATCATACTCGTAACATGAGATTAACGAATTAACGGAACAGGTATTTCCGTTCGATTTACTGGCAATAACGAGATACGAATGAGTAAATCGAAAAATGGCTATGCAGCAAAAAGGACACACACACACACACACACACACACACACACACACACGCGCGCGCGCGCGCGCGCGCGCGCGCGCTGGGGGGGGAGTGGGGAGGGGAGAGGGAGGGAGGGAGAGAGAGAGAGAGAGAGAGAGAGCGGGGGGAGTTAACCTGGAAGCTGCAAGGGCGTCACACTCAAGTCAGGGCAATTTCCAATGATGTGGCCCGCATACCATACACCGCAGAGAAAGAGGCACGTTTATCGCACAGTGATGTGTATATGTCAGTGCTTTTATTGTTAGCTGTCGTACGGGTATCGAATATCGATACATATCAATGCGTAATGTTGGCCGTTTATTAGGCACTCATTCCTCCAACTCTGCTTGCCACATATTAAACGTCGAATAATTTATCGACTACAATGTCAGGCAATCGCTGACAAGCGCAATAACGAGAAGCAAATGAATGTGGACTTTGGCAGCGTAAAGTCTGTGTTGCGACAACTCTCTCTCTCTCTCTCTCTCTCTCTCTCTCTCTCTCTCTCAGGCGCGCGATGGGTGACAAGCCTACAACATACAGGTATTTCGTAACTTTTTCTAAAAGGATAAGTTAGTCATTCCCAACATGTAGTTATCAAGCGCTGCTGGAGTGGAACACTTTTCTGGTGCTATAGACGAAGATTTAGCAATGACAGTCTTCTCTCCTTGAGTTTTCAGCTGACTTAGGAGTCAGATGTGCACGTTATAGCGGACGAGATTGGAAGCTTTAATACGCGACGAAAACGTCGACTTCACGTTATGTTTTGGGCTGGTGGTACCCCCACAGTTCCCGACTATTCGAAAAATATCATACTTCAGCAACGCCAAAAGCTGCTAATAAATAAATCTTTACTAACTACCAGTTTCGTTCTACTTATCACCTTTATCAAATTATGTACAACAGCCAGTGTGGCAACGTTAAGTGTGGCGTTAAAATAAAAATCATCTGGTGTCACTGCTCTGGACAGTACTATTCATTACATTTGGAACAGTAAAAGCCATTGAAATAGTTAATGTTCATCTACTGACGAACATATTCCATCCTTTGTGTGAAATGCTCTTTACATACCGTGTGCGAATTATTTTATGGTTCGTTGATACCATGTGTGACATACAGAAAATAAAAAGTAACCCCTGGTAGAAAACAGAGTTGCTTCAAAGGCAACACTGATGAAAGTACACTGTAATTTTGATTTGAAGAATACAACATATCTGATCGTGAATCAGAAAATATGGTCGAACCGCATCACTTACAGGACGCAATGTGCATCTTATTGTTCGGAATGGCGTTTTCCCCCCTACGCTAGGCAAACTGTTTCTTTCGTCACTTCCATCCGTTTCTCCCAAAAGCTAAAATTCACTTAAGCACAAAGAGAAACTTCCAGACATACATTTTTCATTCTTTTACGTACACATATATTTATTCCGAAGAATGAATGCCTCGGTCGACATCTAACTGAAGTAGAGACCACAGAAGAAAGGTTACGTGTTCACGTATGTTCCACCCGACAACTCAAGCGATTCCGTTGCTGTCTACACGAATGGTGTACGTAACATTGCAGTAATGAAGTCCGAATCTATCAAAAAATTTTCTCGTACCCATGAACCGGCCATAGTTGCCAGTGAGGCTATATCTGAATGAGATCCCGAGGAATTGATAATTTCTATCCTCGTAAGGCTGCTCTTCCCAAATTCTTCGACAGACACGTTATTGCAATTCCTTAGATTAGTTCCATTCAAATATGTGAGAGAGGAAGATTGTGGGTTAACGTACTTTGGACGACACCACCATTGGAGACAGGGCACTAGCTCGGGTAGGATTAGGATGGGGAAGGAAATCAGTTGCGCGCTTTTCAAGGAACGCCTGTACGTGTTTCGAGAAACCATGGCAAACTTACACCGAATGGCCGACGCGAATTTTAACTGAGATCCACCCAGTAGCCAATACATTGCCGTCTCTATTGCAGAACCTCGCTCTGAGCTTTCCTACCTAGTTTCAGGGCAATGGCTGAGGTGTTGGTCGGGGATTTTCACCTGCCTGACTGGGCGTTTGTGCTGTCCTAATCATTTCATCATCATTCATGAAAGTGGCGAGATTGGACTGAGCAAAGGTTGGGAATTTGTATGGGCGCTGATAACTGCGCAGTTGAGCGCCCCACAAATCCAACACCAACACCACCACCACCACCACCACCACCACCACCATCATCATCATCATCTGAAGTGTTGGTTCGGTGTATCTTTACAACAATTGTCAAAAATTTAATGATGAAAATGTGAACTTTGCCGCTGTCAGTCCTTTATTCAAAATATTTCACTCGCTGATTTATACGGTCTGTTGTAAAAGACTGTTTTCCACAAGTAGGAGACGAGTCGGCAGTAGCAGACATCGGTGACCTCGAAGGGAAAACTCAAGTGTTCCCGTGATGCTCCGAAGTTTCTGGTGCCCCGTGTCTGTTTCAACTAGGCAGTGCCAGCAAAATACTATACGTAAGCCTTGGACAAGTGTTATGGTAAGGCCGAGCTGGCGCGGTACAGCGTTCGCTAGCACATTACCAAGCACTCTAAAGGGCAGGGTACGTAACCTTTCGCTGTGCCTGCAGATGAAGCTCGAGCTATAAGCAATAACTCTAATACGAAGGAAGCCACAAGAGCTCGAGGTCGGAAGTTGAGCAAACAGGGCGCGCTGGGACAGGCATTTCTCCGAATAGGAACTGAATTTCACACGGCCGCCGCTGAACATACAAGCAGCGGCGTTCCGCTCTGCTCTCAGCATAATTATGTTACCTGATGCACCTGGTGCCGAGTAGCAGGCAAACTCGTACGACCATCACTAAGAGCAGGTCCTGTTCATAGAGGTAATTAAGTCTATTACAGAAATACGAGAAGCGTCCGAGGCACAGCACAGATGTCTGATATTGTATGCAGCCACGTTTCGTGCGCCAACCGCAGTATCTTTACCAAACACATTGTGACAACAAATCAGTGGAGAACAGTACGAATTTGAGCCAAATATACACGTATTTACTTCAGTACTCCCTACTTTGTAATCTAACAGCGACATGTTTAATCTAACTTCTGGTAAGTTATTTAAATATGAGACCTACTGTAAATTTCAATTCGAGTCCTCACGAAGAGAACCACGGTAGTGGGCACAGTGGAGACTGTTGATGCGAATATTTATTGACTTTCATTGTCCGATAACACGAACAGATCGAGTGAAGCCAATATGGTGATCTGAAGGAAACTTTAGCTTCCTGAGGGAAAAAAAAATAAAAATAAATAAAAAATGCTTGAGAGAAAACTATCGCCTAGATCGTCTACCAGGATATCCCCACGGAAACGAGAGAACCTGAACCCGGAAACAGTGCTACGTATTTCTATGTATTAAGATATGACCGTATTGGAAAATGTGGCGCCTGGCCTGCCAGAAATGGACTCCAGTAGGAGCAAATATTGGACATATCATCAAAGGTTAGAAAATATCGTGGGGCAATGTATGGAACGCACATCACAACACAGCTAGAACCTGTCGCAGCTTGTGACTTCGTTACTTATGCCCTCATTACAGTCAAAGTTCTTTGAAAAACCTATTTGGAACTACTCTGCTGCTCCGCGTTTGCATAAAAAACAACGTGAGACTGTGAGGCCGCCTTGGCGCAAAACAGTTTTTTACTTCTATTTATTCCCCTCTTCCAGCCTCCCCCCACATAAAAACAAAAAACAAAAAAACTGCGACAATATCGTCATCGTCTGTGGGTTTTATCTTATTCCAAACATGCAAAATTAGCAGCATTAAAACCATTACAAAAATGTTACTACATTGATACTGTTTCGTTCCAGATACTGTATTGTGTGAATAGTTTTAAGTACCTTGCTTTAACGGGTGTAGAAAAATATCCGCTACCAGTCACAATAAAGATAACCTTTTATTGTGACTGGTAGCGGATATTTTTCTACACCCGATAAAGGAAGTCACGGAGTTCGACAGCATCCACTATGGATAAAATTCACCTTACTGTAAGTGACAGCATGGTTTCTACGTTTGTTGGTGGTATTTCTGGCATATTTTCTGTGTTTCGTTGCAGTTTCTTCGGCATACGTCATGTCACCTGTAAATGCACGAGCGACTGTCATTAACAAAATACACTGAAGCGTCAAAGAAACTGGAATAGGCACGCCTATTCCAATACAGAGATATATAAACATGCAGAATACGGTGCTGCGGTCGGCAACCCCTATATAAGACAACAAGTGTCTGGCGCAGTTGTTACATCGGTTACTGCAGCTACAATGGCAGGGTATGAAGATTGAAGTGAGTTTGAACATTGTTATATAGTCGGCGCACGAGCGATGGGACCAGTATCACCGAGGTAGCAATGAAGTGGGGATTTTCCCGTACGACCATTTCACGGGTGTACCACGAATAGCAGGAATCCGGTAAAACATAGTTGCGGCCGGAAAAAGAACCTGCAAACCAACGCCGACAGAAGAGAATCGTTCAACGTGACAGAAGTGCAACCCTGCCGCAAATTGCTGCAGATTTCAATGCTGGCCATCAACAAGTGTCAGCGTGCAAGCCATTCAACGAAACACCATCGATATGTGCTTTCGGAGCCGACGGCCTGCTAGTGTCTCTTGATAACTGTACGACACAAAGCTTTATGCCTCGCCTGGGTCCGTCAACACCGACATTGGACTGTTTATGGCTGGAAACATATTGGCTAGTCGGAAGAGTCTCTTTTCAAATTGCATCGAGCGGATGGGTGTGCGGGTACGGAGACAACCTCATGAATCCATAGACCCTGCATGTCAGCAAGGGACTGATCAAGCTGGTGGATTGACATGGGATCCCTGCTACTTCTAGATACGACTCTGACAGGTGACACGTACGTAAGCATCCTGTCTGATCACCTGCTTCCATTCATGTCCATTGTGGATTCCGACTGACTTCGGCAATTCCAGCAGGACAATGCGACACCCCACACGTCGAGAATTGCTCAGAGTGGCTCCAGGAACACTCTCCTGCGTTTAAAGACTTCTGCTGGCCACCAAACTCCCTTGACATGAACACTGTTGAGCATATCTGAGATGCCTTGCAACGTGCTGTTCAGAATAGATCTCCAGCCCCTTGTACTCTTACGTATTTGTGGACAGCCCTGTGGGATTAATGGTGTCAGTTCCCTCCAGGGCTACTTCAGGCATTAGTCGAGCCCATGCCACGTCGTGTTGCGGCACTTCTGCGTGCTCGTAGGGGCCCTACCCGATATTAGGCACGTGTACCAGTTTCTTTGGCTCTTCAGTGCGTGATTAAGTAAACTTATACACGTCAGTGTTACATCATTGCGAATTGTGGTAGCAATGTGGATATAGTTTTGGTTTGCATTGGGTTGTTACGTAATCTGTAATGTACTCACTTTCGTTGGTGGGTTTACAGTTACTCTGAAGTACAGACGAACATAACTTTTACACCCTGGTCGTAGTTTAAAACATTGTACCAGCATGCTGTTCGCGCGTGTCGGGAAACTGCATCTCATACTGTGACAAGGTTCTGAAAGACGAAACTCCAGTCAAGCCATATACATAGGAAAAACCAGCAGAAACGTCCGAACAATGTACACAGAAAACGTGAAAAGTGACATAGAGCCAAGCACACATTCCACTTTCGCAAAACTCGAAATAAGTAAAAATCACCAACCCCACTCTCGAATCACACACCGCGAAATAAGGATCGTAAGTCGTCAGAACGTCCGCAATATTTTTCCTGTTTCAAAGCAGCTGCAAGCAGACCAACGGAAGTGAGTATATGACATTACATAACAACCTAATGCAAACCAAATCTGTATCCACAACGCTACCGCAATTCCCAATAACATAACACTGACGTATATAAGTTCACTTCACCATATTTTGTTACTAACAGTCGCTCATGCAGTTGCCGCTGACATGCTGTATGCCGAAGAAACGGCAACAAAACCCAGAACATACGCCAGAAATAACGCCAACAAATGTAGAAACACTGATACATAATGCAGTATCTCGGACCAAAGAGCATATATGTAATAACGTTTTGTAATGTTTGTAACGATGCTAATTTTGCATGTTTTAGAATAAACTAAACCGCCGGACGGAGTGGTCGAGTGGTTCTAGGCGCTACAGTCTGGTACCGCGCGACCGCTACGGTCGCAGGTTCGAATCCTGCATCGGGCATGGATGTGTGTGGTGTCCTTAGGTTAGTTAGGTTTAAGTAGTTCTAAGTTCTAGGGGACTGATGACCTCAGAAGTTAAGTCCCATAGTGCTCAGAGCCATTTGAACCATTTTTTTTTGAACTAAACTCACTCACGATGGCAGTAGCCGCTGAAACTACTTTGGGGGGGGGGGGGGAGAATAAATAAAAGATAGTGTTTTCACTCAAGGCGGACCTATAATCCCAAATAGTTGCTTTGACAAATCGTTTATAAAAGCCAGGACCACACTAACGTTTATAAAATATAAGATAAATGCTGCCGAGTAGAACGTCAAGGATTTTATAAGACGAATCTGAAATAAGGTATTAGACAAATATCTTTTACAGTGTAATACTCATGTAACGGGTGAAAATCTGCTCTTTCAGCACATACTTTCCGTAACTGCGTGATCACTGAGTGGATATTAGAAAGAGACTGAAGTGTGAAATGTGCAAACAGGGCCTCTGTGTGTGTGTGTGTGTGGGGGGGGGGGGGGGGGGGGGCACTGTGACCAACATTAGCAAGTTCTTCCATTTGTCATAACGAAATTTTCAATTGAATTCGTGTGGCAGCAACTTGATGAAAAAATGCGCTGACGAAACTTTAAGTACTCTGTGGCAACCACGGTGGCTTGAGCACAGTTTTGAATATCCTCCGCAATGACAATTGACAGCCCTTAGCGCAATATGAGGGCGTCCGCTAAGGTAGCATATACTTGAAATACTAAATAAGTTCACTGTAATTACTTTAGAATCTGGGCATATCAGTTTGGTTGAGTCAAATAAATGAACGTTTACGCGGAGTGCCTACTTCTACGTTGTCCCTATTTGTCTAGCAGACACAGCACCCTTTACACAATTTCGCCAGCGTTCGGCGAGTCAAGAGGAGATGAGATGGGAGGGGCGTCACCACACATTAGACGTAACACGGCGTCCCTTCCAGCTGTTCTGTGACGCCGCACCGTCTGTGTTGCAGGCTAGCCACGGCTTACCAGAGGTGTGAGGTGCAGGCCACTGCGCCTGAAATCGCCGGATTTCCATACGTCCCAATGCTGATATACACGAAGAAAGCACATGCTGTTGCACTCAAGACGTAGCCCATTCAACTTTCAGTACATGTACAACCTACACCACGCAAGCCACCGTAAGGTGTGTGGCGCAAGGTACTTCTGGTACCACTATCTATAGTCCCCTTCCAGTTTCCATTCAAGGATGGCGCGCGGGAAGAATGACTTTCGGTAAACTCTGTATCAGCTCTAATTTCTCGAATGTTATCGTCGTGACCGATTCGCGAGACATGTGCGAGGAAGTAATGTGTTTCCCCGACTCTTCCCGGAACGCTCTCCACCGAGCGAGGTGGCGCAGTGGTTAGCACACTGGACTCGCTTTCGGGAGGACGACGGTTCAATCCCACGTTCGGCCATCCTGATTTAGGTTTTCCGTGATTTCCCTAAATCGTTCCAGGCAAATGACGGGATGGTTCCTCCGAAAGGGCACGGCCGACTTCCTTCCCCGTCCTTCCCTAATCGGATGAGACCGATGACCTCGCTGTTTGGTCTCTTCCCCCAAAACAACCCAACGCGGAACGCTCTCCCTCTCTCGGAATTTCAATCGTCAATCTCTCCGTGGTGTTCAATGCCTCTCTCGTAGCGTCTGCCACAGGAGTTTGTTGAACATCTCCGAAACGTTCTCGCGCCGACTAAACGGCATCGTGACGGAACGCGCCGCTCTTCGTTGTCTTGTCTGTGTCTTCTATTAATCCAAACTCGTAAGTGTCCCACGCTGATAAACGATACTCAAGTTCTACAAGCCACTTTCACGGATAGGATGCCAAATATAAACTAAGTGCAATGAACAGCCTCGGCATAAGCTGGTTACTAAATACAATCTGTATTAGCTATATTCATTCACACCGCCGTTTTCAGCTCTGAGTACATAAATAACAGAGAAAAGCATCAAACAAAATTATGGTACAGGCTAATCAACGTACGAGTAGGGTATTGACGTAATACTCATTCTATACAAATTTTATAAGAACTGCTTAGCACACACATCAAAAAAAGTTTTGCATCACCTCGGTTCAGAGAGTTCCGGAACCTATACAGAAAATTGTAATAGAGATCAACATAAACATCATTTCCGCCCTTTTAATTGCTCACGAAAACCACACATTGCATGTTGTACCACCATACAGCGAGACCTTCAGAGGTGGTGGTCCAGATAGCTGTACACACCGGTACCTCTAATACCAAGAAGCACGTCCTATTGCATTGATGCAAGCCCGTATTCATCATGACATACTATCCACAAGTTTATCATGGCACTGTCGGTCCAGATTGTCCCACTCGTCAACGGCGATTTGTCGTAGGTCCCTTAGACTGGTTGGTGGGTCACGTCGTCCATAAACACCCCTTTTCAATCTATCCCAGGCACGTTCGATAGGGTTCATTTCTGGAGAACATGTTGGCCACCCTAGTCGAGCGATGTCGTTATCCCGAAGGAAGCCATTCACAAGATGTGCACGATGGGGGCGCGAATTGTCGTCCATGAAGACGAATGCCTCGCCAATATGCTGCCAATATGGTTGCACTATCGGTCGGACGATGGCATTCACGTACCGCACAGCCGTTACAGCGCCTTCCATGACCACCAGCGGTGTACGCGGCCCCACATAATGCCACCCCAAAACAGCAGGGAACCTCCATCTTGCCGCGCTCGCTGGTCAGTGTGTCTAAGGCGTTCAGCATGACCGGGATACCTCCAAACATGTCTCCGACGATTGTGTGGTTGAAGGCATACGCGACACTCATCGGTGAAGAGAACGTGATGCCAATCCTGAGTGGTCCATTCGGCACGTTGTTGGGTCAATCTGTACCGTGCTACATGATGTCGTAGTTGCGAAGATGGATCTCGCCATGGGCGTCGCGAGTGAAGTTGCGCGTCATGCAGCCTATTGCGCAGAGTTTGAGTCGTAACACAACGTCCTGTGGCTGCATGAAAAGCATTATTCAACGCGGTGGCGTTGCTGTCAGGGTTCCTCCAAGCCATAATCCGTACGTAGCGGTGATCCATTCCAGTAGTAGCCCTTGGGCGGTATGTCATCGATAGTTCCTGTCTCTGTATCTCCTCCATGTCCGAAGAACATGCTTTGGTTCATCCGAGACGCCTGGACACTTCCCTTGTTGAGAGCGCTTCCTGGCACAAAGTAACAATGCGGACGCGATCGAATCGCGGTATTGACCGTCTAGGCATGGTTGAACTACAGACAACACGAGCCGTGTACCTCCTTCCTGGTGGAATGACTGGAACTGATGGGCTGTCGGACACCCTCCGCCTAATAGGTGCTGCTCATGGTTGTTTACATCTTTGGGTGGGTTTAGTGACGTCTATGAACAGTCAACGGAACTGTGTCTGTGATACAATAAACACAGTCAACGTCTATCTTCAAGAGTTCTGGGTACTAGGGTGATGCAGAATTTTGTGTGTGTGTGTGTGTGTGTGTGTGTGTGTGTGTGTGTGTGTGTGTGTGTGTGTATTGAGCTAGCAGTGACGGAAATCGAGAAGAAATTCGAACAGCCAATTAAGATAAGCAAAAAGAAATAAATAACTAAGTTTACCAATGACATAGTGGTTTTTCAGGAGACGACGAAAAACTTCGAAGATAAGTTGAACGGAATGGACAGTGCCTTGAATAAATGTTATAAGACGAACAAGACACTGGAATGTAGTCCAACTAAATGAAGAGATACGGAGGGAATTAGATAATAAAAAGAGCACTAAAGCAGTAAATAAGCTTTGCTCTTTGGACGGCAAAATATGTAACAAAGGCCGAAGTAGCACACGATGTAAATTGCATACTGGCAACAGCGAGAAAAACATTCTTAAAAGGGACAAGTATATTAATATACATAAATTTAAATTTTACTAAATCTTTTCTGAAGGTATTTAGTTCCCAAATAAATACTGCAGACAATTTTCACAGATACGTAAATTTCTTTTCGCGCCCATTCAATCATCGCCTTGAGCAATCCTAATAGAAAGATTAATGAAAGTGAAATTTTTTGCCATCGTATACAAATTTGAGTGTTAGGAAGTCTTCTCTGAAAGTATCTGTACGGGTATCGAATGAAACGAGGACGATTTGCAGTTAATATACACTACTGGCCATTGAAATTGCTACACCAAGAAGAAATTCAGATGATGAACGGGTATTCATTGGACAAGTATATTATACTAGAACTGACATGTGATTACATTTTCACGCAATTTGGGTGCATAGATCCTGAGAAATCAGTACCCAGAACAACCACCTCTGGCCGTTATTACGCCTGGGCATTGATTCAAACAGAGCCTGGATGGCGTGTACAGGTACAGCTGCCCATGCAGCTTCAAAATGATACCACAGTTCATCAAGAGTAGTGACTGGCGTATTGTGACGAGCCACTTGGTCGGCCACCATTGACCACACGTTTTCAATTGGTGAGAGATCTGGAGAATGTGCTGGCCAGGGCAGAAGTCGAACGTTTTCGGTATCCAGAAAGGCCCGTACAGGACCTACAACATGCGGTCGTGCTTTATCCTGTTGAAATGTAAGGTTTCGCAGGGATCGAATGAAGGATAGAGCCACAGGTCGTAACACATCTGAAATGTAGCGTCCACTGTTCAAAGTGCCGTCAATGCGAAGAAGAGGTGACCGAGACGTGTAACCAAAGGCACCTCATACCATCACGCCGGTGATACGCCAGTATGGCGATGACGAATACACGCTCCCAATGTGCGTTCACCGCGATGTCGCCAACACGGATGCGACCATCATGATGCTGTAAACAGAACCTGTATTCATCCGAAAACATGAAGTTTTGCTATTCGTGCACCCAGGTTCGTCGTTGAGTACACCATCGCAGGCACTCCTGTCTGTGATGCAGTGTCAAGGGTAACCGCAGCCATGGTCTCCGAGCTGATAGTCCATGCTGCTGCAAACATCGTCGAACTCTCCGTGCAGATGGTTGCTGTCTTGCAAACTTCCCCATCTGTTGACTCAGGGATCGAGACGTGGCTGCACGATCCGTTACAGCCATGCAGATAAGATGCCTGTAATCTCGACTGCTAGTGATACGAGGCCGTTGGGATCCAGCACGGCGTTTCGTATTACCCTCCTGAACCCACCGATTCCATATTCTGCTAACAGTCATTGGATCTCGACCAACGCGAGCAGCAATGTCGCGATACGATAAATCGCAGTCGCGATAGGCTACAATCCGACCTTTATCAAAGTCGGAAATGTGATGGTACACATTTCTCCTCCTTACACGAGGCATCACAACAACGTTTCACCAGGCAACGCCTTCAACTGCTGTTTGTGTATGAGGAATCGGTTGGAAACTTTCCTCATGTCAGCAGGTTGTAGGTGTCGCCACCGGCGCCAACCTTGTGTGAATGCTCTGAAAAGCTAATCATTTGTGTATCACAGCATCTTCTTCTTCCTGTCGGTTAAATTTCGCGTCTGTAGCACGTCATCTTCGTGGTGTAGCAATTTTAATGGCCACTAGTATATTATTTTGAAATTTACCTGATGCTACATAGTGGCATCACTTAAGGAAAGGAATAGATATGACGATCAGGCACATTCTGAGGTATAACCTAATGGTCAATTTGGTAACAAATAGGAAGTGTGAGTGGGGGGAGAGGGGGGGGCAGTGGAGTGACAGGAAGACTTCACTACGGTAAAGCAGGTTCAAATGAATTTAGGTTACACACACAATGGCAAATATCGTACAGTGTCTGGTAGATTCTGAAGACGCCTTGGTGTAACAGTTAACGCCATCCTTCAAACAGACTATTTCCATCTTGTACCAGGCTGCGCAGATTCGTCACGCATCTACAACCACCACCACCACCACCACCACCACCACCACCAACTGCATCAGCAAGAACGGCAAACTGTTTGGCTGTCGCGTGGTCGAATTTTCGGCCCTCTGGCGGATGGGGCGACGCTGTGCAGAAATAGGCGTCCGCGGCGCCTTCTGGGGGATTATCGATTCCTGAAATTGAGTTGGCGGGCGAGCGGCGCGACGCCGCGCCGGCCTCCTGGCGGCAAGCGACCGCCCCGTAACGCGGTTTGTCGCTGCAGGTGGCTGCGGGCTTCCACGGCTCAACCACGACGGAGGCGCCCTTACTCTGTGTCCGCTCGTGTCTTGCCTCTCAAGCGCGAAGGAGATCACTCGCGGGAGGATCAGTTGTTTACACGTCCGCCCGGCTGTTCAGATACAGGTATTATACAGCTTCCCTATCTCGCCTAAAACAAATTCTGCGATGGGTCCTTCGAAAAGGTCAAGGCTGTTCTCCCGGCCCATCATTTACCAACCCGCCAACGTGCTTTGTCTGTAACGACCTTTCCGACGGTAACCAGTAATCTGTATCTAAAAAATATGGCATAGGGCATAACTAATCAACTGTATCTAAAAAATAGGGCATACTTCGAAGGCTTCCAGCCTATACCAGGTTTACAATAATTCATAATGCATGTGACCTCACAGTTTCTGTAATAATAGATCCTTTCCTACAGATGTTCATACGAGATTTGTTGGTCAGTTTAGGAAGCACTGTAGTAGAATGTAAAACGTAGTCATGCTGGATACTGTAATTAACTTACAATAGTAAAATATAAAATTAATTCATAGCAAAAAGGTTATCTGAGGCGTGCGTAATAAGAGTTTGATTCTATACGTCTCGCGCATGCGCGCCGCCCTCTGTGAGGCAGACCGCGAAGCCCTCGCGGTCCGCAGTCTCTAGTCACACGACGAGGCCCATACAACGGGCTTAAACTGAATTTTCTACAGCTGGTTTAATAGAAGTGACAAAACCTTATGGTTATGCATCAAGTTTTACAAAGTTGACTTAGGACATGGCCTGTTTTAGGCAAACATTTAAATAATATTTAATGTAAGTACTACACGTTGCATCCTGTAGGATGACCATATCTAATATAATTTACTAGCGCATTATAATATTAACTTGTTGCAGGTTCTGAAGAAGACGTTATTACTAACGTTGAAACCTAGGTAATCGATAAAGTTAACCCGCAACTGTAGGCTGTATATTCTTATATAAACAATATCAGTTGCTGTCGCTGCATAAAAATGTTAAAAACCAATCATCCTCTCTTCATATTCCTCCGAAGAGAGAACGAGGTCCATGAAAGAAGGCAGGGGTGGTATGGGGAACGCGCAGTATTAATGGTCCACCTGCGGCGGGAAGGAGGGGGTGGCAGCGGGAACGTGTGTGTGTGGGGGGGGGGGTTGGGAGGCGGGGGGGGGGAATTGGGGGGGGGGCGCTACTCGTGTCAGTTACGTGTAGAACGAGCGAAATGAGATTTCACGACTCAGGTTACACTTGCTACTAGTCAGTAGGCACATGACTGTGGCGGGGCACGAAGTGATTTCGATTTAAAAAGACTTTTTGTTTTTGTTGTTGTTGTTACTGTTTATTTCTAAAAAGAGACTCGGCACGAGCCAGTATACCACTTGACACACCTGCCAACAGCGTTGTCTGTACCTTGCCCGTCGGGGTGGGGGTAGAACATTATTTAGCACTGATTGTTTACGATGGTGGGGGTATTTAACCACTGCACTGTGTAGGTAACGGCTGTAGTGTATAGCCTGGGATAGAGAAACAGAGTTCACAGATGATGCAGCAAAGTACTTTTCGTCCCTCCCTGCGCAGGCCGGACAACGCATTCGCTTTCTCACTTGCACGCCACTTTAACGGATTTGAAGCAATCCGCACAGTGATTAATATTTCTGAACGGTAAAGTCATTATTAATGTCCACCGTAGAACGTATTTTTTTTTATAAACCTTATTGCATCATGTGTTACATTAGTGACCAGTTTTGGTCTGTGGCCATTTCCAAATGCGGTTACGTCGGTGTAATGTGTTAATGCTACGTGGCAACAGAGAATTTTTATATACGACACACATTCCACTGACGCAACTGTGTCTCGAAATGGCCAGAGGCCGAAACTGGCTACTAATGTAATACATGATGCAATAAAGTTTCTCTCTCTAAAACAAGTACAGTTTAGTGTTGACGATTGAAATAGGTTTAGCATTCAGAAATTACGTCAAAGCAGTGAAAAATGGGTAACCAACTGAACAATATGGTGAATGGCAGCTCTAAGGCTAGAAATTTTCTAACAACACGGGACAGAATCGAACATGTGGACTTTTAATGCAAAATGTAGTCGCGAACAAGGTTGCTCATCGAGGAGTGAAAAGATCCACGCTGTGCTCTATGAGAGACAGTACAAAAAATTAGTCATGGAGAAAACTGGAGAGGACAACGTAATCATTACTGTAATGGAAATTAAACTGAGCTGGGTGCGACATGTAGCGCGGATAGGCGAGCAAAGACCTCTGTTGGATTCCAACAGATAAGAAAAGGCCCAGGCGACGACAAAATGGAAGGCTGGTGAACAACATTGAAAAACATGCACGACCTGAAGACTGTAATGCATGAACAAACGTACAAGCGCCTTTATCTAGCATTGCATGTTGGTTAGTTGATTGCATAAAGCACTGCATGTCGAATGACAGATGATGACGATGATCCTGTTTACACGGCACGTATTGCAAGGCCCTATCAGTTCTACCTGCCCGTTGACTCGAAACTGCGCCTGGTAACCGCGTAAGCTCTGCTTGTCAGCGCAATACGCGTACGCGACGTTATCTGCAAGAATTGTCAGTTGGTTCCCTTTTCAACATGAAGTACGTAACAGCAAAGCGCCAGGAACATGAAGCGATACGCAGTTCGTACAAATCATTTAGCCGGAAAAAGCCCTCAGTCTGGCACGAGTCGACATTTAAAACCGATGGAGCGGTCGGCCGCAGATAAGAGCTATATGCTCTCTCTCTCTCTCTCTCTCTCTCTCTCTCTCTCTCTCTCTCTCTCTCTGCAGCACACCTCCCTCCACCCATCCTCGACATGTCACCAACCGGATTTATGGACGGCACCCGGGCCTTCTGAAAAACTTCCACCGTGGTAACCAGGTCACAATATGACACCATATTTCTGCGCCCAGTGAAACTGGAAGAAATGACGTCAGCGATTTCTATAGTTAGTTCTTGTGCAATAAATAAATGAAAGTGTTCCCAGACTTTATGTACACCCTGTGTATATCACTTTCTGTGTTCCGTCCGTAGATACATGCATAACATTTATGGAATTCGTGGGCTTCTCGCTTGAACACTTCCACATTCCTGTAGACAAACAAACAAATCAGGTGACTACTTATGCGTGTCATCTTCTGGAATGAAGTCAAAAATTTTGTTTCAGCCATCATTTCAACTGAACTGGCACTGCAGAGTCGTCGGTGTGAGAAAGACGGAGGAAGGCACACTCTGCGCGGGAAGCATCCATCTACATGCAAGGACAGGGTCAGGCGTTGCCTTGCGATGCGACATATTCTCCACCCTTGTTGGGCAACACATCGGCAATATCCCGGCTGCAACACAGCCCGAGGCATCAGCAACATCACTTGGCCATTCCGCAATATTGACGTACATCGCAGCCAATGCCAGCCACCATTTACACTGCACGCTATTTCGGTATTGTTTCAGCCGCAGATTACCACGTTATATCCGTTGTAAGACACCCTGAACTGTAGGCACACATCGCCGCTAAATGAAATGAGCTCCATACCGACACGACCCCAAAACCAGGAAAGTGTATCCACGGACCGGTAGTGCGTGCATCTCAGCAAGCGACACAATTCTGGCGTACAGCCACACATTCTACAGTCTTTGATAAAAATTAATTATTATTAAATACTTTTTCAATAGAGCCATCACAGACACTATAGCAAACGCAATAATATTAAGAAATGTTACTTAAAATATCTTTTACCGCTAATAATTAGCGCATGCCTAACTTACTAACCGTATACATTACGCTATTGCTCATCAAATGGTAACTCCATCGATGCAGCATGCAACAAACTGTTTGAACTGGCATGATGCGAACTTCATACTTTGATATGCAAATTATTAACATTTCGGTAAATGTGTTCACAGTTGCGAGTATGGACAATCATCAGCTGTACATTGAAATGACGACAATGAAAATTTCTGCCGGACCGGGACTCGAACCCGGATTTCCCTCTTATCAAGAGCGCTCACCTTACCATTAGGTTATCCGAGCACGATTCATAGCCAGACCCAAACTTCCATACGTCGTCAACCAGATGTCTACAACCTGCGCTGGTGCATTCATGATGCCCGCTGAAGCGCGAAAGAAACTGGTATACGGCGCTTCGGGCAGCAACTCCTATATAAGACAAGTGTCTGGCGCAGTTGTCAGATCGGTTACTGCAGCTACAATGGCAGGTCATCAAGATGTAAGTGAGTTTGAACGCGGTGTTGTAGTCGACGCACGAGCGTTGGGACACAGCATCTCCGAGGTAGCGATGAACTGCGGATTTTCCCGTACGACCATTTCACGAGTGTACCGCGAATATCAGCAATCCGGTGAAACATCAAACCTCCGACATCGCTGCGGCCGGAAAAAGATCTTGCAAGAACGGCACCAACGACCACGGAAGAGAATCGTTCGACGTGACAGAAGTGCAACCCTTCCGCAAATTGCTGCAGATTCCAAAGCTCCGCCATCAACAAGTGTCAGCGTGTGAACTATCCAACGAAACATCATCGATATGGGATTTCGGAGCCGAAGATCCACTCGTGTAGCCTTTACGTCCGCACGACACAAAGCTTTACGCCACGCCTGGGCTCGTCAACACCGAAATTGGGCCGTTGATGACTGGAAACATGTTGCCTGGTCCGACGAGTCTCGTTTGAAATTGTATAGAGCGGATGGGCGTGTACGCGTAGGAAAACCATCTCAGGAATCCATGGACCCTACAGGTCAGCAGGGGACTGTTCAAGCTGGTGGAGGTTCTGTAATGGTGGCGTGTGCAGCTGAAGTGATATGGGACCCCTGATACGTCTAGATACGACTGACAGGTGACACGTACGTAAGTATACTGTCTGATCACCCGCATCCATTTATGTCCATTGTGCATTCCGACAGACTTGTGCAATGCCAGCTGGACAATGCTTAATCCCACACGTCCAGGATTTCCACAGAGCGGCTCCAGAGACACTCTTCTGACTTTAACCACTTCCACTGGCCACCAAACTCCCCTCACATGAACATTATTGAGCATATCTGGAATACCTTGCAACGTGCTGTTCAGAAGAGATCTCCACCCCCTCGTACTGTTTATGGATATGTGGACAGTCCTGCAGGATTCATGATGTCAATTCCGTCGAGCAGTAATTCAGACAATACTCTAGTCCATGTCGCGTCGTACTGCGGCAGTTCTGCGTGCTCACGGGGTACCTACACTATATTAGGCAGGTTTACCAGTTTCTTTGGCTGTTCGGTGTATATTCCCACAAAGGGGAGACAGCTCCAAGTCGCTTACCCAGTTTCGGCGGATAAATACAATATTTCAGTACCTGTGTTGTTCAGAAGTAGGATGCAAGGTTCCGTCGTACACGCCATCTACACGGTATATAAGGAAAGTCACATTCTGGGCTGGGGTCTACTCTGGTAGGGCTGAAGTCTACTCTGGTAAGTCTGCTCAGCATGTGACCGACATTGTTTGCTATTACCTTGATGGCCATACCGCTACTGCCTTAAATGTTGTCTGATGGTCGTATATTAACAAAAGCACCATCAACAAATATACGCAATTGAGACTGAAAAAAAATAGCACACGACAATCATTTACATACTGTAAGTGGGCTGCTTCTGAGTTTGCAGCGCTGTGTAGCGCTTTGCATTGTATCTCTGACTGCGCTTTCTTTGTAAGAAACTCTGTGGCTGGTCGGATTCGTTGTTGGAAGTTAATCGCCAGTAGTGTTGGGCAGTTGGAAGACAGTCGCCAGCAGTGATGAAAGTACTGTTGGGCAGTTGGAGGTGAACAGCCAGCTGTGATGGATGTTAGATGTGAGAAGTTAGCATTGATGGAGGGTAGGGGTCTGAAGTGTTAGCGTAGGCTAACCATCTGTACATGTTAAACTTGGAGATTGAATATTATTCCTGATTATATATCTTTGTACAAGATGTCCATGACGATTTATATTCGTGTGTGAACTGGATGTCACATTATTAAGGAAAAAATAAATAAATTATTTGGTTTGCAACAAAATCTTTCCTATTAGTAGTTAGTGGCTTTAGTAGTTAGAACCTTTTATTTAGCTGGCAGTATTGACGCTCGCTGTATTGCAGTATTCGCGCAATGAAGATTTTTGTGAGGTAGGTGCTTAATGTAATGTATAGGTTATTGTTAAGATTTCTTTTTGGTCAGGGCCATTCTTTGGAATTAATTATTTGAAGTCAGGTTGTAATTATTCTGAACAATCAGCTTACGTTGCGCTAGGAAATTGTGGATCTCAGTCATTCATCAATTTAAGTACAGCCACTCTCATTTAAATAAACAAGTTTCAACATGCACCTCTAGATGTGATGTCTTCTTGGTAAATTGTTTGTCTTATTGTATACATGTTCCTGTCTTTGAATTCAGTCTCACATATTGCCTGCAATCATTCAAAATTCGCTATTGTGGGTTAGCACACACTCGCCGGTTGACCCCTCCAGTTATCTTCAACTACTAAAGATAGGTGTAGTGATCTAGGGCTACTGGCTATAGTGACGGAGCTGTGTGAAAGGTTCGAACTATAGACATGGGTGGAAGAAAGGCGTAACTCAGAAATGTAGATTAGAGATATTAGAGTTTAAAAAATTACTTCTTTTAAAAGTGATCCCACAAAAAAAACGGATTTTTTGACACATTATAGTGCATGGAAAACTTAAATACCCTGCAGAACTCAGCTGAACCTTTTTAAATGTTTTACTTGTGGTTTTTTATGTACTTAGAGTTACATCCTAATTCCATGTTTGGAAAACTAACTTTCAAAATTGAGTTTATTATAATTAGAAAGATGTGTAACAGTTTTAAAAGTGAATATCTACGTTTATGAGTAATCTATCTCGAATGAATCAACTCTGCACGATGAGATTCCAAGAAAATTGTTTTCATTCAACACACGTCCACTTTCTCTAGAAATTTATGTAGGTATTTAACCTGTAACATCCTTTGTTGCCCACATAAGTATCCGTGATGCTATGTACCGTGGTGGGGGACAATTTACATCTTTCAGCAACTGATTTTCGTCACAGAAAACAGGGTCGTACGTCTGACACACTGATACATCTGCGTCTGGAGAATACGATAGTGTGGCGTACTTTTGGACTGAAAATATGAGCCATTTTCCTTTGGGGGTCATGACACACAGTCTGTACAATTTGAACGTAAAATAAAGATTTCCCTTGGGTTACCCGGAAGGGGACGATGGATGTTCTTTTTTCCCCAACATTACCTTCGCTTTTTCTGTATTATGATCATTACTTCGACTTCATAAGCTGTCGATGACCTCATCTGACAAATTAGAAGAATTTGAAGGCTCATATCGTGCAAACTTACCACAATTGTGATTACATGCCAACAATCGCGTCTCAAGCGTCGTAAGAGTAAACGAATGCGATATTCCAAGGAACGGTGGAACTCCAAACCAGGGTTAAGAGGACAACTGACGGTGCTAAGATCATGCCGTTTTCACAACACAGTGAGCGCCAGGACACACTTTTGCAATTTACCGAATAACTTCATAACTCGAGTTATGCTCTTTTTCACCCATGCCGTTGCTTCACGAATTGGTAAATGGAAAAATGCAAGAAGCAAAATGTTATAGGACTTAGGCCGCATACGTACGTGCAACAATTTACAGTACAGTATACAAAGTGAATCCTAATCCATTGGAAAAAAATCGGAGGTTATTCAGGTATATTTTGGAAGTATTTTGGTGTAAGGGATAAGTAGGATTCGGCCGCTCATTACAGATTAATAATTTAATAATGATTTATTCGGGTTGTTAGCCCGATGACCTTCGCTTCTGTGAAAAACACCTTCACGCCACTGAAAAAGCCGGTAAACGAATCGCCAAAACGTACAGCACAAAACGCAGAGTAGGCACCGACGCACTGGTGCAAGAACACTTGTGACGTGGTTGCCGTCGTCGTGACGCTCATCCAATGTGTTCAGTGAACCCATACAAGAGGAGCATATCGGCTTAGTCTTCTCCATCACACTGCTGCATCAGTGTTACGAGGTTGTTTCCAAATAAGACTCACCTGTCAACATATGCACTTCTGTGCCGGTTTTTTCAATGATATAAAGACGGAAAGACAAAGGGGGGAAAGAAATGAAATGAAATACAACTACTCCGTCACTCTGTAACAGGTCCCTTATACCAAAATACTCGCAAGGCATTCCTGCACAACTTCCGAAACTTGGTCGGTGAAGTTGAGGTTTACGTGTGCTGCGTGCTCTGCAAGATAAAGGGAACAGCCTACACAGCTGAGCACCGAGCTGCCTACCACTCAGGCGCAACTTAGTTAAGGAGAGACCCTCCAGAGGGCGCTCACGACAACTTTATGACGCGACCGCCTTACGTCACATAAATAGTTCCGCAGTGGACATCTATCCACTAAACATGAATATAAGCAGACGCAAGGATCCACTCCATACTTAGTTAGCCAGCGAGTACCTACAGAATAGTACTGTGTCTCAGCACTTGTCTTAAGCAGTCTTCTCTTAGGACGCAAAACGCATGTGGACAAGGGAGCTGGTGAAGACACGGGAAAGAATTCCACGTTCCACTACACTGCGGAGCGTGAAATAAAGAATCTTGCAAGGCAGATTTTTGCTTCGTGGAGAGGGGCATGGCCAAACAGATGCGACACCGTTTTGTGTCACATGCAGACCATAAGAGCTGCTGTGTTGTAGGGCGTTAAACATTATATCTGGTGGATTTTCTTAGAGTACGTGGTATGAATATAAGTTGTTTCAAAGCATCACCGAATTGAGGACTCTTGAAAACGCGTCGTTTTTAGCTATGACTTGCTATAATAAAATGACTGGAAACTACATATCGGTAGGTAAAGGCTTCTTGAAGTTAATATATTTTGTGTGCTTCAAAAAAGTATGCAGTTGCATTTCTACGGCTAAATGATCTGTCGAGATGGCGACTTTTTGATACAATCTGCATATTTAATATCAAACAATGACATTTGTAGACACGGACTTTAGACAAGTATGCCATGTAGGGAGGTCCGGTTGCTTTCTCGAAGCTGTAGCACAGTTGATAGCCTTGTGATCTCTTGAGTTGTGAAGAGAAAGATAGCAGGTTCGCGTCCACTTCCTTCCAGTCATTTTTCAACTATTATAAATAATGTATTTGCTGCAGTTCTCGTCGGGAACTCCAACGACTTTAATGTTTACGCACTGGCCAGACATCTTAACGCGACTGCCAGTGTGTGTCTGAAAGTAAACACAAGTTACACACTGTATGTTTTTGCCATTATGAAACTTTCTGTAAAATGTAGATACCTATCACTGGGTTTATGGATTAGTTCATGTTTGTATCTTGCCGTAAGTACCTTTTCCAATGATGGTGAGCAGCTTCGAGATGAACTACTCTTCAGTCGAATGAAACTGCCAAACGAAATCTCGACCTTGAAATTTATGTGACGAAGTACGTTATTTAAGAGTGTCGGTAGTCAATGCAACACGGACATTATGCACAAGGACGCTGACAATAGTCGCTATACATTCGCTACTGTTAAATTATGGGATGAAAATTTAACTGGGTTAACTAATAAGTTCTATTAGTATGTATCTCATATTGTCGTACAGCATTACGTAGTATCACTCTACCAGTAATTCGAAATCCAAGCCATCGACGAGACAGAATCTTCTTCGCGATTTTCTCCACTCGCTAACAGAGTGTCCATTTTCGTAACGAAACTGTGTGGTCTGCGAGCCAAATAAACCTGTCAACGGCCGTTGGAGAGCGCAGATCACGTCAACCAGCTCGTGCCATGTGCCGGCAGCGCTGCCTGTCCTAAGGTCGGATGTCCCTTTTGCGTCAACGTTAGATGTTCAAATGTGTGTGAAATCTTATGGAACTTAACTGCTAAGGTCATCAGTCCCTAAGCTCACACACTACTAAACCTAAATTATCCTAAGGACACACACACACACACACACACACACACACACACACACACACACACACACACACACACGTCCGAGGGAGGACTCGAACCTCCGCCGGGACCAGCCGCACAGTCCATGACTGCAGCGCCCCAGACCACTCGGCTAATCCCGCGCGGCGAGGTTAGATGCCTCGTCCCGTGTGAGGGCCGCCTTAGGACTTCTCGAGGTGCCGCCAAGAACAGCCAAGCTGGATATTATGTAAGTGATGTTAGTCATCGTTCACTGGATCTAGAAGTACATGTTTATCAGTCTCTGAAGATTCACTACAAGTGAACACTGACCTATATTGCCTTGCACAATCTTCATACTCCAGTTAAGTGTTATAAAACTTGAATAAATCACTGTTAAATGTTTGTTAATCTGTGTTGCCGTCTTTTTTTAGCCACAGCTCTTGCCTAGCTCGTTCTGTGACGAAGCTGTCTAGTTGCTAGGTGCAAGATAGCAACCTCGTAACAGCTACTACTTTCGGTAGTAGTGGAGGGAGGAGGGGGTGTTCTCCTCCTTCCATATTTATATGTTTCACGCTCAGTGCGCTTGCTAAATATAATTTTTTTAAAATCTTTTTTAACTCTGAAAGCAAATTAAAAGGTCTGTATACAACGCATAAAACGCAATGGTATTGAAAATGTTATTACCTCTGACAGTTAACACAACTACCAAAAGAACATCCCTTTCCCTCCACAGCATCTACCTCATTAGGCATCTAATAAAATATTTAATTGCGTGTACTCACTCGGGACCGGCAGGAGTGGGGAAACAATTGACATGCAAGCGAAAGCACTCGAAAATTGGCACCGAGTCTGTTGCTTGATTTACGAACGGAACGTAAAGCTACACCTGGCACAAAAGAGCGATACAGCACGAGAAAAAGCGCGCCAAACGGCGGCACGTTTCAATCGATCGTACCCCATTAATAACGTGTAAAATGAAAAGACCAAAGAGGGAGTTTCCAGTGACAAAAGTGCTTCTGCACACAAATGTCACTGGAACACGCAAGAGGGTGTGAGGAAATTTAATGAGAACAGATGAAAGAGAGGATGAAATGACTCGGAAATACATCGTGTTTCGCCAGCCTCGAGCGTTCGCGGACTTCAAACACGACCCACGGCTCTGGCGACCATTAACGCCACGACCAGTTCTAGATAAACACGATAAACAGACTCATCGAATACACTGTAGTGTTGCTAACATTGTTACAAGCAGTGTACGTAACGCTCATACAGATAGCTTTTAATTACTGTTTTTAATTACAGCACGCATTCAAAACAATTATCCAATATCAGAACCGCATTGCGCGAAGCACTATTTATTTCAGTGGACGAATGAGACACGCTTTCAGTAAACTAATGAGTCAAAACGTTTTGCCCACCTTCTTTACGGCGTGCTGGTCTGTCTTCGGCACGCAGTGCATCAGCGATTCTGCATGGCATGTTTTCGGCAAGTTCCTTGTTGGTTTCCAGATGTTTACGCACAGGTCACACAATTTCCATAAATTATGGGCAGGCAGATTGTAGGCGGGGAGCTGGCGTCTGATGGCGTCCCAGATGCGTTCCACTGAGTTCAAATCGCACGAATTTCATGGCCACGACATCAACCCAAGTTCCCTATCATGCTCCTCAACCCATTGTAGCAAGGTTCTGATCTTGTGGCATGGACGGTTATCCTGCTGGAATATGGCATCGCCGTCGGGGAAGACTGGAAGCAGACGGCCCGCAATAATATTCGTAACAGTGGAGCCTACTACCCCAGTTCCCGCTGAAGCCCAGGAATAGGTCCCACATGGCGTAACACTTCCCCTCACGAAACGAATCGCTGTCTCGCGGATTTTCTTTCCCTCCTATTAATCCAATCTGGTAGCGTCCTCTAGGAGTGTTCTGTAAGCCACTTCTTTCGTAGACAAATTATACAGCGCTCCTATAAACGAATCTTTCGCTTTCAATGCTCAAATTATTATACGGTAGAAATATGACTGGCGCATGAACAGAACCGTAAACTCATCAAGTTTGCATTTTACACGCCACAAATGTAAACAACCATAACTGCAACATATTAGGGTAACAGATACCAGTCGCTGTCTTCTCACGGAAGAAAAAATGGCCCATACCCCTTCGTCTGTGATGTTACACAGAAGACATCAACCTTTGGGCTATCTCGTTTATGCTCCACAATTTCATGAGTATGTTCAGCGCCCATACTCTCACATTGTGACAATTAACCTTTCCTGATAAATGAAAAGTTGCTTCGTCGCTGAAAATCGGTTTGGAGGCGAAATGTTCATCCTCAAGTACTTCCTGCTTTGTGATGCAAAACTGAAGGCAACGGCCATAATCTTCCGCTTTTAATTTCTGAAAGAGCCGCAGACTGCTTGAAATGTAAGCGCCTTCGCAAAATCTTCCACGCAGTTTACTGCGTTATTCCAAGTTAGTGGTTTGCGCGGACCTTAGACTATTTTTTTGACTACGTACGAAACTTTCCTTCACACTTTCCGCGGTTTCAAATGGCACACTTGGTCGAACAGTACTTTTCCGTTTACAGAGACAACTGTCCCTAAATTGCGAATACCAACGCACGATGTTCTGTCTACATGATGGTTCTTTTCCATAATTCGTTCTGAATGCACGCTGTACTGTTTTAACAGATAAACACTCGCATACTCCAACACACAAAACTCTTCTCTTCCTTTCTTGCCATTTCGTCAAGGCACAGCACTCTTAAGGTCAGGCGCGCGGGGTAGCCACACGGTCTGTGCGGCTCCTCCCGACGGAGGTTCGAGTCTTCCCTCGAGCATGGGTGAGTGTGTTGTCCACAGCCTAAGTTAGATTAAGTAGTGTGTAGGCTTAGGGACCGATGACCTCAGCAGTTTGGTCCCATAAGACCTTACCGCAAATTTCCAAATTACTTAGCGCCAACTGGTGGGGACAATACAAACTCGCTGAGTCTACGGCTCCATAAATACAAGCATCATACACTGATCAGCCAGAACATTATGACCAGCACGGATAACAGCGGCGGCACGTCGTGACATGGAAGCAATGAGGCCCTGGTAGGGCGCTTGAGGGAGTTGCCACCACATCTGAACACACACAAGTCACTTAACTCCCATAGCCTCCGGGGAGGAGGGCGATGAGCTCTGGCGCCACGTTCAGTCACATCCCAGACAATTTCGACTGGTCTTACATCTGGCAAGTTTGGAGTCCAGCACATCAACTGAAACTGTGTTCCTCTAACCACTCCACCACTTTTCCTGGCCTTGGGACATGGCGCATTATCTTGTTGAAAACTGTCACTGGCGTCGGAGAAACATGATCGTCAAGAAGGAGTGATCGTGGTCAGTGTACGATAGTCCTTGGCTGTCACGGTGCCTTGCACGAGCTCCACTGCACCCATAGATGCGCATGAAAATGTTCCCCAGAGCATAATGGGACCGCCGCAAGCTTGTCTCCGTCCCGCATTACACGTGTTAAGGAACTATTCCACACGAGGACAACGCATTCGCGCCCACCAATCGGCATGATGAAAAAGGCATCAGGATTCACCAGACCATGTAACGTTGTGCCGGTGCACCAACGTCCAGTGCCGATGGTGAGGTGCCCATTTCAGTAGCAGTTGCCGGTGTCGTGTTTTGACATTGGCACATGCATGGGTCATTGGCTGGGGACACCCCTCGTTATGAGTGTTCGGTGCACTGTGTGTTCACACATACTTGTACTCGTCTAGCATTATAGTTTGATATTAGTTCCACCACAGTTCGCCAACTGTCCTGTTTTACCAGTCTGCCCAGCCTACGATGTCTGGACTGGTGTGCCGGAAGTTGAAAACATTCACCACAGCACTCCTCGAACACCCGAAAAGGAGTGCAGTTTCCGAGAAGTTAGTGCCGAGTCTCCGAGCCGTCACAATCTGCCCTCGGTCAAACTCAGATCGCGCGTCTTCCCCATTCTACACAGGGACAGCACGCTCACTGATACTACATACACTGTGTGTGTGTGTGTGTGTGTGTGTGTGTGTGTGTGTGTGTGTGTGTGTGTGTGTGTGACTAACAGTCATTCCTCGCCAGCTAACGCTGCTGGCACCTGGACTCGTTTATATCGATGGTAGGTCGGTGGTCACAATGTTCTGACTCATCAGTGTATTTGTACACGCACTACTTTGGAAAATTACAACTTTGAAAACGAATGAGTCATTTACAGTAGTCCTGTATTCCCTCAAAATTCTTGGAATGAATCTCAGCCAGACATCTGCTTTTCCTATTATTTGTTTCACGTAGTCCTCCCCCTTCAGGACGCTCCGGAATGGTGCTCCTAGGTTTTTTACTGTTTCCAGTGATTTTTCACCAGCAGTAAAATCGAGTAAAATATTTACGCGTAATACGTTACGCTTATTTACGTTCAGGATTACCAGTCTGTTTTGCATGTCGTTACAGTATTCTGGCGTTGAAATCTTCCTACAGACAACAGCTATGTCTGGCAAGAGCGTAACTGAGCTTCCGACGAAATCCAATGGATCATTTCCACACTGCAAACAGTAACGACCCTGACGTCGTTGGGATAATCTAGGAATTACTTTTACATGTTTAGATTTCGTCCAATTAATAACGACAGGTTGAGATAAATTATTGTTGGAAGGAATATAAAATGGAAGGCATAAACACTAGAGCATACATTCTGTCCTCGTAATTGACAAATGGCTGCATCGAGGATAAGTAGAAGAGGAGGGGGAGGAGAACAATGTTGTACCGGCAATACGATGTATTACGAAGCGTAATCTTAAATGCATTCGTTTTGCAAAGATCTTTGTGAGGTCTGTGACGGTGCTATGAAATTTTATAAACAATAGAATTTTCTGATTCACTCACGCTTAATAGAAATATTTACTTTAGATGTGCTCATGAAGACGGCAGCATCCTGCCGAAACGTATAGTTCTAAAGTAACTATTTCTATTAAATGTGACTAAATCTGCAAATTGTGTTGTTTATACAATAGAAGGGCCACGTACACGACAAAACTTATTTGTCAAATTCGCTCTTATCTCTCCACGGATTTACAAACAAGGTCGTACACGATCAAACATTGTCAACTTAAACTCACGTTGAAGCAGACGCTGTCCATTTACGTTGTGTTCCGACACTAGTGGGAATGACTGCGAATACAGATAAAGCACTTCTGACACTGAATCTGGAACTGAGTTTAAATACTAAAATAATAATAATAATAAGAAGAAGAAGAAGAAGAAGAAGCTGGTCCAGGGAATGGTTTAAAATGAGAGAACTATAGAGATGAAAATCTTTTAAAGAAAATGTTACACTTCGAAACTGATGATCACAACTTTCTCCGAATGGACAGTGAAACTTTAAGTAACTTGTTTGGTGTTACTTCGCCCTCAGACAGAAAAGGAGACACAAGTATGCGACAATATATTCTCTTCTACTTGGTCCTCTAATGACAGTTCATTAAAATATCATCACGTGAGAATGTATAGCTTCATCGTCCGTGGTAGATCCGGAGAACTATTTTTTTCATTTTCTTGCACTCCCGGTCGCATATTGTGTGATGAATACTCATTTTCTTGTTAACTTCTTCCTGTATAATATATGGCTGGGGAATATACAACAGCACTACCAATTTTTTAATTGCCGGTGGTATTTTGTTTTTATCCGTAACTGTAGTTTCCTTGGATGTGGAAAACTCACGTACAGTCAGATAAACGCTCTCTAACTAAATACACTGCCACATACAATTAGTACACCCTTTTAGAGCTTTTCAGTACCTTCAAAATTTATTGTTGCAACAGTGCATATGGAGTACATGAAATGTATACATTTACAGATCAATGGCACAAGCGGTTCTGAAGTACCAGGTATCGACCCATACTGAAACACCCATATTAGTATGTTGTGTAGTATCCACGGGCGCCAATGCAGGCACTGACTGACATACAGTCGATCACACAAAGGCGATTACTGTGCCGGGATACGTTATGCCACGCTTGCTCGACCAGTTTACGCAGTTCTGAAGAGCTGTTGGTTGAAGAGTCTGTCCCATCACATCCCACACGTGCTCGTCTGGGGAAAATTCCGGAGATGGTGCTGGCCACGAGCGCTGCTGCCCGTCTTGCAGAGCACGTTGAGTTTCACGGGCAGTATGTGGGTGAGCATTATCCCTTTGGAACAACACACCACCTTCATGTCACAAGAATGGCAGAAGAACGGGTTAACAACAGTCTGCAGGTACCGAGGGCTGGTTAGCGTTCCCTCCAGAAACATCAAAGGCGAACGACAGTTGCAGCTTACCGCACACCAGACCATGAGGCCTTGGGTGGCGCCAGTGTATCTTGGACGAATGCGCTCACCATGTCTGCGTCGTACACGCAAACGACCGTGGCTTGCGTGCAGGCAGAATCTACTTCCATCGCTGAAGACCACAGTGCGCCATTCCACCTTCCAAATGCTCTTCTGACGGCGCAAGTCGAGCCGCGCACGTCGATGCTGTAGCGTTAAGTGGAAGACGGGCTAGAAGTGAGCGTGCCCTTAGTCTCACTTGTAATAACCGGTTCGCAACAGTTCGCCGACTCTTATTTCCCTCTTATTTCTGCTGTGGTAGCTGTACGATCTGCCACTGCTGGCCTTACAATGTGACGATCCTGGCGGGAGTCTGTGCTACGTGCACGTCCAGAAATTCGTCTATG
This sequence comes from Schistocerca nitens, assembly GCF_023898315.1. Classification (NCBI taxonomy): domain Eukaryota; kingdom Metazoa; phylum Arthropoda; class Insecta; order Orthoptera; family Acrididae; genus Schistocerca; species Schistocerca nitens. The sequence goes on from NC_064614.1 coordinate 125,305,736, forward strand.
GGTGTGAGAATGTTTACGTGAACACTGATACCAGCACCGTTGTACAACGGACGGAACACGTCCAAATCCAGTAGCATTTCTCCGAAAGGGGCATCCGCCACTCGGAAGGTTAGAACTTGCCCTCTTTCGAAGTAGCTCAGCTGGCAGTAGGAAGCACGAGTGCATCTCCGTGGCATGGTTATCTGCTTGCTTCACACATTTGCACCACACTGAGCCTTCTCACCGTGAGCATTTCCTACTGATGGGTAAACACAGGTGGCGCTGTGGTAGCTAAGCCATTAGGAGCTACTTGTAGGCGGACGACGCTCAAACCGTTATGAGTACATCTACTGTCCCCCCCCCCCCAGGTGGCACATACCGTCGTCGGATCAAAATCGACGTCGTCTTTCCAGGTGTACTACTTTTTTTCCTTTTTTCCGGAAGTGTATATGCGGGAAACATCAACACAAACGAAGTCTGCCTGCTTGTCAAATTTTCCTTGCATCAAAATTTCTCTCAAACACTTCAAAAACTATCCGTGTATGACAAACACGTCGAACTGTATTGTATAAGGTCAAATATTTGCGAGATATAGTAAATCTTGGCGAAATGTTTGATCGTGTTTGAGAGGTCTTTAATGGTCGCTTGCTTGTCAAGTAAATAGGGAAAAGTGGCTGCGCCACAAGTGGGGCGGCAGTTTGGCGGACAACAGGTGCACGCGCCGGGAGTGCCCGCCCACGCACACGGGCGTTCGCTCGCGCGCACACAGCGTATTTCCAACAGGTGCCCCGCCGGTCAACTGCCGTGTCAGCACGGCGCTGCTACTTGTTGCTCTCCACTACTTAACACTACTGAGTCTTCCGGCGGTACGTCAGTACACTCTCACATTTCACGCTGCCGAATTTGTCGCACGTCTCGTCTATGAGTACCTTAAAATGCGATTTCAATCGCCAGCTGTGCGGTAAACCCTTCAGATGAAGTATTCTAATTTGAAAAAATCAGTCCTAAAATTTGTCCTTTCGTAAGCATGCCTCAGTCCATGAAACTAAATCGAGCACGTACGTTCATAAGGAATTTATAGCGTAGTCATACCAACCAAAGTGTTTGGAATTACAACACTGAGTTGTGGTGTTACTTGCGGTCCAATACGACCGTTCTCCCCCCCCCCCCTTCCCCCCCCCCCCGTCCCACTGTTACCGACAGAAGGAGAAAACAAAAATGCAGCAAGTGAAGCAGGCAGAAGCGAACACGGGCGTCTAAAAAAACTAGATGGAGAGAAAGTGTAAAATGGCGAAGCAGGAATGAATAGGCCAAAGGTAAAGGTATAGAAGTAAGTATGACAACAGCAAAGGTAAGAGGCCGCTTATAGGAAAATTAAAGTAACCTTTGGATAAAAGAGAACCAATTTTATGAATATCAAGAGCTCAAACAGTGAGCCAGTGCTTAAGTAAAGAAGGGAAGACTGAAAGGTGGAAGGAAGAAGCGCTACATAAAGAATAAAAATATGGTTTCTGGACGAGCCAACCCTGACGGAACTATTCCACTTCGTATGCAGATCTCAGACCGGCGAAATATCCCCAGACTTCAAGAGAAAATGGCTCAAATGGCTCTGAGCACTATGGGACTTAACATCTAAGGTCATCAGTCCCCTAGAACTTAGAACTACTTAAACCTAACTAACCTAAGGACATCACACACATCCATGCCCGAGGCAGGATTCGAACCTGCGATCGTAGCAGTCGCGCGGTTCCGGACTGAAGCGCCTAGAACCGCTCGGCCACCGCGGCCGGCTCAAGAGAAAATGAAATAATTCCTATACAAAAAGAGGCTGGTGCTGAGGGTGTGAATATTACCGAACCACCAATTTAATAAGTCGTGTTAGCAAAATAACAACGCTAATTACACAAGAATGGAAAGACTTAAGAATGCGACTTCGGGAAAAGAACAGTTTGCGTTCCGCAGAAACGTCAATACTGCCCCTCGACTTATCTTTGAATACGAGTATGGATTGAAGAAGTCAGAACAGAAATTCAACAGCATTTGTAGATTTAGAGAAAGGTTTTGATGGTGTTGACTAGAATACAGTCTCGGAAATTCTTAAGGTAGGAGGCCGTAAAAAGTTATCGACAACTTTTACAGAATCCAGATTACAGTTATAAGACTAGACGGGACATCGAAAGTAAGTAGTGGTTGAGAAGAGAGTGAGACAGTTTTGTAACCTATCGCCTATGCTGTTCAATCCGTACATTGCCCAAGCTATGAAGGAAACCAGCAACAAACGTGAGGAGGGAAATTTCACGGTGCAGAAATAAAAGCTGATACCATTTACATCGGTCTCAACCGGCAAAGGACTTGGAAGAAGAGTTTAATGGAATGAACAATGTCTTGACAAGAGGTTACACGATGAAATGAACAAAACTACAAGGGACGCAATGGAACCTAGTTAATTTAAATCAGGTGACTGTATGAAGTTTAGATTAAGAAATGAGACACTAAGAATAGTAGATGAATTTTGCTATTAGGACAGCAAAATAACTGAAGATGGCCAAAGCACAAAGGACATAAAACGCAGAATGACAGCATAAAGGAAAGCCATTCTGACAGAGAAATTTCACGTGTAGTATAAATTGTAGTTGTATGAAGTCTATTCATAAAGTGTGTCTGTAGTATAGCCTTCTGGAGAAGTAAATCGACGAAGTTAAAACAGCTGCGTTGAAAATTTGGTGCACATAAGAATGCAGAAGATTAAATGGGTAGACAACGTAACTAATGAAGGGGCTCTGCGTCGAATGTGAGACAACTTACGCCACAACTCAATTAACAGAAGGTATATGGCGATAGAATATGGTTTCTCGCAGTGCATCACGGAATAGTTCATGTGGTAGCACAGCGATATTTGGGGAGAGCTGGACTGGGGTTGAAATTGTTAACAAACACCAAAGCTTGACTGCAGTAACCGGGTTCAAGAGGACGCAGAAGTGTGTAGAATTTAACATACCTGCGTAAGGCAAACTAACGTTCTAACACCTGACTGGAAGATTTAAAATATTAAAGCCAGAGTGGAACTCTGTGAGCTGATTCATTGTTCGGTAAAGTTTTTTTTCTTCGGAATATCACGTTAACACACCTATCTCATATTGTAAACGAGGTTCACTGAAGGTAACCTTAATTCCTCCCTGCCACGAACAGTGATTTCTATTGCGGATGAGAGAGAAGGTTTTATGTGAAGGCTGAGACTGCACTGATGCATATACACGGTCCCTATCTGAGCACGCTCCGGCACCCTTCTGTTATAGAGGAATGTCGTTGCTAAATGCAGCGCGAGTAATGCAGATTGATGGCAGGAAGGTCCGTTACGTCATCGCCGCAGCGGCTGAGAGGAAGGCCGTTGCCACTGGTCCAGCAACGGGGTCCCCACAAGACCACGATCTGACTGCGGTGTTGGAAAAACGAAGCACTCACTCGCACTGGGACCATTACGTGCATATTTTACGTTACACCCAGGGTAGCGGAGGCATTACGTCCTTAACCCAAAACTTCTAAATATCTGAGAGGAAAAACCATCAAATGTTGCACTCAAAGAAAACTCATGCCAAAGGGCTTCCGAAAGATTCATGCTGTGTCCTCAGTAGCTGCTAATTACTACCGCTGGGCGAAAGAGTACTTTGCAGAGGGCCAACAGGACAGCCAAGGATCCCTATTGTTATTTCAAGATTGAACTGGGAAAGAGCAAAATTGCCAACAAAAATAGTACTCTGAAATTTGTATGACATAAATGTGTGTTGGATTTGTCGATCATGAACTTGCGAACTCAACATCGTCAATTTTCTGTCCAATATAGTGTAAAAAAAAAGAGATCATTTTTCTCTTATAAGAGAATGAGGTGGATGATGGCGAGCGGGAGAGGAGAATGAATGCTGACTAAAGGAAAGAACAAAGGCAGATTAGAATCAAGGAAGGTTACGGTTTAACGACTTGTCTAAAGCGAAGTTATTACCGACGAAGTACTGGCTATACCGGGGAACCGTTGGGGGATAGACTCTGCCATAATTCATCGCAGGATCATTCCGACATTCATCTGACATAATTAATTAAATCCACGAAATACCAATCAAGCATTTGCTTAAAATTTAATACTATAGGAGCCTGCTTCTCCAATTCTTCAAGCGAGCGCGCTGTGTGTGTGTGTGTGTGTGTGTGTGTGTGTGTGTGTGTGTGAGCGCGCGCAACTTTACTGTCTACCGTCCGAAGCAATTTCAACCAAGTATGGGAGGTGATGGTGGGGAGACTTTTGAAAAGAGACATGTAAACGTAATCGAAAACAACCGATACGTATAAGAGTTGAGTACATAGTTTTCGAGTTCGCTGTGTTCATCGGCCTTGGTGTCACTGAATACCTACAACAATACTGCAGTACTCCCAAATAACACATAAAAGAACGAGCATGTTACCACATGTTTCGAGGGTTATGATCAAATTCAGGTGGACATTTCCAAGGCGGTGAATAGTATTGATGTAATTTTTACCGACGATGATGATGATGATGACGTGATGTTGGTGGTGGTGACGATGACAACATTCGCCGTAGGGGCCAGAGTGAGTTTCATCTGCAGCCAAGTGTGCATCGTTTTTAAACTTCTTACATTGAAAGTGTGTGGTAAACTGCGTTAGAACCCAGAACCTCACTTTTCGCAGACAATGCCGTTACCGACTGAGCTATCCAGGTACGCAACAAAATCTAGAACACTTAGGAGCAACTAGCTGAAATCTACGTCTTCCATATTTCAGTAATGTAAAAGAACCTACACCTAAAGATGAGGGATATCTGCGACATGCCTCCTGGAACAAACTAATGGTTCAAATGGCTCTGAGCGCTATGGGACTTAACATCTTAGGTCATCAGTCCCCTAGAACTTAGAACTACTTAAACCTTACTAACCTAAGGACATCACACACATCCATGCCCGAGGCAGGATTCGAACCTGCGACCGTAGCAGTCCCGCGGTTCCGGACTGCAGCGCCTAGAACAGCACGGCCACCGCGGCCGGCAACGAACTAATAATAGAACTGACTGCATGCAGTTTTATTAGCCTTTATCATTATAACACCCATTGACTCAAGCAAAATCCAATATGGATGTTATTAAGGAGTGTAACCCACATTTATATTTACTGGAGCTGGGAGGTGGTGGTGACTGAATACTGTACTCGAATATTTTTTAAATATATAATTTACAGTTCCTTCAGTTTTTCTCTGTAGACAGATTTGATTCCGCTTCCTGTCTCATAGAAAAGGAGGTAGGTAACTGGACAGCACTGGACAATACGTTAGCATAAATGTAGAAGGAACATCCAGAGGAGCTCAAAATTTCACGGCGTTTTCTGCAGGAAACGGGCAGCTGAAGTGTGCCAAGGCAAGAGGCAATTAAAGAATCTGACGCGGCAGGGCAAGGTGCTGACCCAAAGCGCGTGAACATAGCCGGTGTTCACTTCCCCAGTGCTCTCAGGAAGGCAAACTTTGTGATCTGGACCCGGAAGGCGACGAGTGAGGCAGCGAACAACTTACGGATTTGTCTATCCATACGGCAATAATAGCGGCGATAACTTAAATTGTGGTTTCCACCGAAGTTTCGAAATCTATATGAAGGAAGGGAGCGTGTAACACCATCTCATTGCAGGCGTCGTTAGAGTCAGCGCATAGCTCAGTCGAGTGCTGACCACGTACCCTGCTTCGAGGAAACAGCCTCAGCATCGCCACAGTCATCTAAATAAGGAATACCGACCTTCCCGAATACGCGACTGCAACGTCTCAGCGAGTGCGTCGACTCGCTCGCTCGCAGCCTGCTCTAGTTAGTGCGATTTACAACATGAACAGTCTTGGAATTCCTCGTAAAAGAAAGAAGCACTTGTTTTCAAATCTTACCTCCAGTTCTCCGCCATAACAAAGGTCGCCTTTATCAATGAATAGTAGAACGTTGGCGTTCCCGTAGATGAACTCTGATAGCTGTTCTGTAACAGGGCTTACTGAGGAGCGGCATGCGCGATAAGCTTCAGAATTAGAAGTTATATACATGGGACTGCTTCGCAGCTTCCCACACATTACCTCTCTACACTAAGCGCTGCGATTACGTGGGAGCCCTCTAACTGACGAGATTTCAGCTCGTACAATGAACCGGCCGCTCCTCTCAGAAGCGAAGCAGCGCACTGTGACTAGATTTTACTTTTCTCTAGTTTTCGCCCATCCTGACTCACGTTTTCCGAAGTGTTCCGTCTCGTTTCCTTTCCACAAAGGAGCCCATCCCTTAACGAGTTCAATCTCACTCGGCTGTTAAGCTATACGGAGTCTCGCCTCAGCAATAAGAATGGAAGGTAAAGAAAGAAGTGCTGTGATGAAAAGGTTCGTAAGGTAGGAGGAGGAAGTGTGGGACCAAACTCATGTAAAACTTTCTGAAACGAATTTCCGCCACTTGACAGTGTGAAATAAATGAACAGTAATTTACAGTCAAATGACGGAATAATGATAATAAAAGCCAGCACACAAATCTCAATGCCTCTGTTTGAATGTCGCATGATGCTGTGACTTCTTTCATTTATCATTTCTTTTACATATCGAAATGATTTGTTAACGTGCCAAAAACCTCTTTGCACCTTGATATGGGTCCACTTTTAACTATTTACGCAGGTTCTAAGATTAGGTTAGTATCTGTACCTTCCTCTCTCCCCCCCCCCCCAATCCCACCACCACAACGATTCATTAAAGAATCGAACTCCTTTTTAAGAAAATCTACTTTTTAACCCATCTCACTGTTAACGTCGTATCTTCTGAATTCTGTGTCGTACAATGATAAAATTTTGTTGGTGCATTCAGTGGTGTTGCGTAGAAACTATTTAAAAAATGTGTTGCGAATAAGGTAGGTAAAGAAGTAATATGCATGAACGGCAAAATTGTAACAAGCGATAAAGCTTTTTCCTTTCATTATTTTGTACGGTTGTTGGCGGGAAAATGTTTACAGAAGGTTTGAAATTACGTGTAAAGTTTGTTCGAAGTCGCTAAGTGATCTCAGCTCAAATATAGGATGAATAGTGTCAGAGCAATCTGTTCGCCTCGAGTTTCGCTGCCTCAAGATATAAACACAGTTCCCAACTGTGATACTTGACTGCAAAAAACACCGTCATGGTCCTTCTGAATGGCGAATCTCACTGCAATGGAAGATTCTCCACAACGTCTGTCTCCATAGCATACCCTCTGCGCCACAATTCCGCAACAGATTCGAGGAAAGGGACCTTCACCGTCAGCAGGCGTGACTGTGGTGCTCTGAGAGACACCGCCACACACCCGAATTTGAAGAGCCCGTGCTGCATAACGTTGAAGAGAACACGTCAACGAGTGCACGGGCGATTTACTTGCTTATTAATGAGTGGAACTGTAAAACAAGTGATGTGCTGCGTCACGCCTAATCAATTCCTTGTGGAAGTGGTCGCGCTACCAAGATGTTATGAACAGTCGTATCACGGAAACTGTACGTTTCCAGACATGCTTCCCAATTCAAAATATTGTCTACTTACTCCCTTGTACATCCTATACCTCTTAATCAGCATGTTATGATAGACTTCTAAATTTTTAAATTCGTTCAATAAGTATTTGAAATACTGAAAAAGTTTTTTTGTTTCCCCTGGAAGTCGTTAATATGGGCAACCTGCAACAGGTACCGGGTGACCTTTTAGGCGTTTAGTGATATACAGGGTGGGCAAGAGTTCACTCCCTACTGAAAACTATTTACAACTTTTTTAACACTTAACCAATTTTCATTGAATAATTTATTACATTATATCTCACTAATGTCATTAGAGACATCAATGGCGGACCATGGCGCAATGTCTAACCTTGCGTGAGCGGGTTCAGCTGCCATCCCGGTACGAAGTATTGCGATCCGTACTACAAGTATACATATGGTGCTGAAGCGCGAGAGGACCTCGTGCCTCAGTAGAATGAAAAACCGTAAGGAATTGCCACTCGAGGCTTATGAACACAGCTTTTGTATCTGATTTTAGGAGAAGCTGTCAGCCCCCCCCCCCCCCCCCCCAAACATCCATGGCGGAGTAAAATGTGGAAGTGGTTCAGGATATGTTCACTTGAATTCCTTGTAAATCAAAAAGTCAGGCATTCCGCAAAAGTGGTTTCACCCGACGTACAATCCGCAATGTTCTCAGGAAAGAGTTGAATTTTCGTCCATGGACACCACGTTAGTGCCAGAAATTATCGCTGGAAGAATATGATCATCGGCTGGAATATAAGATGATGTTTCTTTGGTACGAAGACTAGTCCGATATTTTAGGTAACATCCTGTGGTCAGATGAAGCCGTGTTTGAAATTCTTCAAATTGCTCTGAACACTATGGGACTTAACTTCTGAGGACATAAGTCCCCTAGAACTTAGAACTACTTAAACCTAACTAACCTAAAGGTCATCACACACATCCATGCCCGAGGCAGGATTCGAACGTGCGACCGTAGCGGTCGCGCGGTTCCAGACTGTAGCGCCTAGAACCGCTCGGCCACCACGGCCGGCAGCCGTGTTTCATATTGGGAGGTTAGTTAACCAGCACAGTAGTTAGTATTGGGCAACAGAGCAACCGAGGGTGGTTGCTGAACAAAACCAACATCGACCAAACGACACAGTGTTGTGCGGCGTGACATCCACGGAAGTTGTGGGTCCGTATCTCAATCGGGACACAACGAATGCAGAACGATACCTCGACATGCTTCAAAACTACGACCACTGTGGTGTATCGACATGAGACAATTACAGTGACCTAATCTTTATGCATATGGGGGCCCGCCTCAATTCGCATATCCCGTCCGCCCTTTGTTGGACACCCATTTTCAGGACGTTAGTTGAGACACCGTGGTCCTCTTGAACAGCCAGTAAAGAGTCCTGTCCTAACCGCTTGCGGTTTCTTCCTCTGAGGGTCGGCGAAAGATTACGTTTATCGCAAAAAACCAAAAACTCTTGAACTGGAGGGGCAAATTCGAGAAGTTCCTGGAAATAAACTGCTTGATTATCTGCAGAGGTGTCACAAACATCCACCTACGTTTACGGAAACTTAAAGATAACGGTGGTGCTTATAATGAATTTTACCAATGCATAAAAATTCAAGCGTTGTAAGAAACAATGTTTTTGTTTCAAAGGCCCAGGAAAAAGAAACACAGTAGATACGACAATGAAAAATGCAGCACGTTGTAGAGCATCACAAAGAATTTATTTATCATCAATACCGCTCTACAAGTGAACCATTTGTAGCACGAAGAATATCGAGTCTATATTCAATTTCTTGCCAAGTTCTTTGTAACATTTCCTCTGTTACTGTTGCAATCCATTAGTGATACGATGTCGCAACCTAGGAATATTGACCACTTTGGTCGCATACACAAGGTCCTTCACGAATTCCCACATGAAGAAATCACGTGGCGTAATGTCGTGTGAACGTGGTGGCCAGGCAATGGGTCCTCCGCGTCCGATCCAACGATTGGGAAATTTCCTATCCAGGAACTTGCGAACAGCCGTTGACCAACGCGCCAGGGTTCAATCTTGTTGAAAAATGTTTGGTTGCATGTTCAAATGGCTCTGAGCAACATGGGACTTAACATCTGAGACCATCAGTCCCCTAGAACTTAGAATACTTAAACCTAAGGCCATCACACACATCCAAGGCCGAGGAAGGATTCGAACCTGCGACCGTAGCGGTCGCGCGGTTCCAGACTGAAGCGCCTAGAACCGCTCGGCCACAACAGCCGGCTTGGTTGCAAGTCTTGCATGTGAGGGTACACAAACTGCTCCAAAATGTCCAGACACACTGACCCATTCACTGTTTGTTCTGCAAAGAAGAACTGTCAAACAATCCTGTCGTGCTTTGGCCCGCACCAGACGTTTAGTTTAGGGCTATCACTAACATGTTCAATGACAAGGTGCAGATTTTGCGAACCCCAAATCCGAACATTATGCCTATTCCTGATACAAGAAAGGTTGCCTCATCTGGGAATAAACATCTTTCCAGGAAGCTGGCAATCATATCCATAAGCTACAGCATATCCGCAGCAAATTGTTGTTCGCATGGTTTGTCGTTCGGCGTCAGATGTTGCCGATTTTGCGCTTTTTAAGCACACATACGAAGACACTGGTGAACTACACGATGCAATGCTGATCGAGGTACATCAAGTTGCCTAGATACTTGTCGAACTGACTTAGTGGATTTCTGAGATATGTTTGTATGGTGTCCTCCATTGTCTCTTCAGAAACTCCGTTAACGTGCACCGCTAGAATGTTTCAGAACACTTCCTGTTGCCAGAAACTTCCTATACCATTCCTGTATTGTTTGCACATCACTTGGATCACATTCATTCACACGACGATAATTTCTTTACACAGTAATCGGCGATTTTGTTTCTGTAAACCACACTACTGCTTGCGCGCGCTGATGTGGAGTCGCCATTTTCACTTCACGCGACCATGCTGCACTCTGGCGACGATACTTGGCACTTCTGACGAAGGAATATACATTCTTTGAGATGCTCTACAATGTGGTGCAGTTTTCTTTGTCGTATCTACTGTGGTTTTTCTCTCCTGGGTCCTTGAAATCAAGGAGTTTTGAGTGGGACACTCTGTACTTTGATCAGATTTAGAAATTTAAAAAATTACTGTATTTAGCGAGATCGGAACCTACAACATTTCGTATGCGAGCCTTAAGAACTAACCACTGTAGCATACCGCTACATTTACAGCTATAGTGACCCAGTGGCAACGATTAACTGTAGCCATCAAAATTCGGCTTCACGTAATGTCGTGCGAAGCTTGTGTAATGTAGGCCGATCTCTGCCATTATAACAACTCTATATGTGATGCTAAATCACATCTTCTGCGGAAGTATCCAGTAGCGTTTGGTTCCTGCTGTGTATTTCATTAGCATCGATGCGTGTGAGCGTTGTTTTTGGTGTGGTTATCATGCGTGATGAAATACGAAATCTGATTCAGAATCGAAACACATCAAGAAAGAAAACCGAGCAACAAACTGGACGTGAAGTGCACAATTGTGTCAGTTTGGCAATGGCGAACGGTTCGGGCATGACGCTGAGTGTTCTGATTGGCGGAAACCCTTTCCAACGCGTGAAATGCAAACTATAAAGTAGTTTTAATCAGACAACAGATCGCTGAGCTGATGGGCCACAGCAGACCCCGGTGGGCAGACCGCTGAAGAGGCTTTAAACATCCAGTACCAACTTACACTACTAGTCATTAAAATTGCTACCCCATGAAGATGAAGTGCTACAGACGTGAAATTTAACCGACAGGAAGAAGATGCTGTGATATGTAAATGATTAGCTTTTCAGAGCATTCACACAAGGTTGGCGCCGGTGGCGACACCTACAACGTGCTGACATGAGGAAAGTTTCCGACCGATTTCTCATACACAAACAGCAGTTGACCGGCGTTGCCTGGTGAAACGTTGTTGTGATGCCTCATGTAAGTAGGAGAAATGCGTACCATCACGTTCCCGACTATGATAAAGGTCGGATTGTAGCCTATCGCGACTGCGGTTTATCGTATCGCGACATTGCTGCTCGCGTTGGTCGAGATCCAATGACTGTTAGCAGAATATGGAATCGGTGGGTTCAGGATGGTAATACGGAATGCCGTGCTGGATCCCAACGGCCTCGTATCACTGACAGTCGAGATAACAGGCATCTTATCCGCATGGCCGTAACGGATCGTGCAGCCACGTCTCGATCCCTGAGTCAACAGATGGGGACGTTTGCGAGAGAACAACCATCTGCACGAACAGTTCGACGACGTTTGCAGCAGCACGGACTATCAGCTCGGAGACCATGGCTACGGTTACCCTTGACGCTGCATCACAAACAGGAGCGCCTGCGATGATGTACTCAACGACGAACCTGGGTGCACGAATGACAAAACGACATTTTTTCGCATGAATCCAGGTTCTGTTTACAGCATCATGATGGTCGCATCCGTGTTGGCGACATCGCGGTGAACGCACATTGGGAGCGTGTATTCGTCATCGCCATACTGGCGTATCACCCGGCGTGATGGTATGGGGTGCCATTGGTTACACGTCTGTGTCACCTCTTGTTCGCATTGACGGCACTTTGAACAGTAGACGTTACATTTCAGATGAGTTACGACCCGTGACTCTACCCTTCATTCGATCCCTGCAAAACCCTACATTTCAGCAGGATAATGCATGACCGCATGTTGCAGGTCCTGTACGGGCCTTTCTGGATACAGAAAATGTTCGAGTGCTGCCGTAGCCAGCACGTTCTCCAGATCTCTCACCAATTGAAAACGTCTGGTCAATGGTGGCCGAGCAACTGGCTCGTCACAATACGCCAGTCACTACTCTTGATGAACTGTGGTATCGTGTTGAAGCTGCATGGGCAGCTGTTCCTGTACTCGCCATCCAAGCTCTGTTTGACACAATGCCCAGGCGTATCAAGGCCGTTATTACGGCCGGAGGTGGTTGTTCTGGGTACTGATTTCTCAGTATCAATACACCCAAATTGCGTGAAAATGTAATCACATGTCAGTTCTAGTTCAATATATTTGTCCAATGAATACCCGTTTATCATTTACGTTTCTTCTTGGTGTAGCATTTTTAATGGCCAGTAGTGTATTTATATCGGACCCGAGATGGCAAGTCAAATGTAAACTTCCACAGATTAAAATAAAAACTAACAGAGCTGTGAACGGCACACGGTGTTCCCACGGCGTCGGTGGCTGCAGCTACGCTCGGCGTCCCGTTGACCCCTGCCTGTAAAAGCGAAGCGTGAGGTAACAACCCGCACGCACAACGTTACGACTCGCGACGGACGCCCCCATCCGCCTTTTACGGCCACACATAAACGACGGATTTATTTTGTAGGGAGACGACGGAAGAGACTGCCGACGATACATCGCCGGTGCATCTCATCTCATTCAATAAGCACGTGTCGGCTGCCCCGCAGGTAGTTCTGCGCTTGAAGCAGCGCGAACTGCTATCAGCACATAACCACCAGCCCTCTGCCCATTCTCTCTGGTCGTAAAGAGTGTAAGCCCTGTGGACGCGGGCAATGAAGAAGAAGGGATGGGGTTCGCAGCGACGGCTACTTAGTGCCGGAAAGGTCACAGTAAACGGAAGCTGCGCAGATGTGGCACGGCGTCTTGCGTCTACTGGGAAACCCTTTTCGCTATAACGGCAGCTAAACGAAGTAATTGCGTCCATCTCGTGTCCACCGCCGCCATCGTTCTCCACATTCTAGCTTGAGTTCCGCCCTCGTACCCCCCATCGTGAAACTCACTTCCTCACACGAACGCAACGCCTGGGGCGGTAAAACAAGAGGACCTATGAGAACGTGAAGCAACACGGAAAGAAACCTACTGCGTGTTGATGGCATAAACTAATCACGGATACTTGAATTATATTTTGTGCAATTGGTGCTTCACAGTTTCCAAGTACTTGCTGACATTTCTGGCTATGGAGCCATAAGATTTCATCCCAAGATTCACTCTATAGTTTAGCTGAGATTGCATTACCTTATTAGTAGTTTATAGCTTTATCAGAGCCTTAGTCATCTGATTAGTTAATTTACAGTCTCTCGCGACCTGAGCACTACAAACGCACTGCGACAAGGACCTCTCAGGTTAGCGGAGTACTACAGAGACTGTGATCTACCTGGAAACCAGCAGCACACAATTACGTCCCTCGCATGTCCTGCATTTCCAGTACAAATGGAAACAGTTACATGTCACTCGCGGAACACAGAGAATGGAAAGCAAAGGAGCAATTAACGTGCAGAATTTTTGTCGACTGGGAAACACACCAAACTCTTCACGTTCGATAGTTGGTTCATTTCACGCTCAACATGACGAGTATTCCACACAACCTCTCATTTCGATCATATCAGATCATTCGTCAGTCCTCTGTGCCGACGTAACTTGAAAAACGACACGATCTTTTTATGGAGAATGACATCTCTACCGCCTGCAACGAGCCGTGACTGCTGTAACTTATTATTTTTAGTCTCTGGCACAAAAATAACATTTTTATTTGACCGATTTCTGTCATCTCAAACAAGCATCATCAGATCAATACATTGCACAAGACCACCTTGCGCGTTGTCACCCAATACGCAACAACTGCCCCAGTACCTACCACCGTAACTAAAAACGGTGACTCACTTATCGTATCTGTGCCGAGCCACAAAACGAACATCTTCGCAAACTCCTGCCCTGCCGCTGCAGCCCATCTCTGGACAAGCTATCCTGCACTCCGCTCACAATTCAGCTCCATGTTTATTTAGAAGAAATGCTGGAAGCAATTCCGTCGCCCTCTCAACGTTTTCCCAAAAATTAATGTGCATGGGAGTGTCAGACAGTAAACGAAATGCTCCCACCTTCTCCGAGTTACGCTTTCTTTCTTCATTTCTCAGTCAGTCGAGTCACTTCCTCTTCCACAGTCTTTATTACTTTTTTCTAACATTCCTCTCTCCCTTACCAACCCCTTCTCCCACGTCCACTGCTGCTAGCGCTCATTGTTTAAATGTACCGTCCAGTTACTTGTTTTTAATGATCTATTTCTCACGAATGAATTGAAACTGCGTTTTTCGTGGGCCATAGTACTATTGCACGTAACTCATAACATGCTTGCCCGCCCTATTAACTAGGTGGTCTGCGCGCCTGACTGCCATGCAGCTGGCCCGGTTCGATTCTCCGCCGGGTCGCGGATTTTCTCCGTTCAGGGACTGGGTGATTTACTATCATCACCATCGTCATGCATGTCGTCCATTGTGACATGAACTGGAAAGACTTGCAACTCGGCGACCAAACTACTTCCCCTGGTGGGGACTCCCAATCATCAGTGCCATACGATAATTTCATTTCATAAAGTAATGTGAAAGACGTGGAATGCATAGTTAGATGTAAGAGACGTCCAGATGTGTCTAATCTTGCCAGGTTAACTAAATCAATATGGCAGAGAGAGAGAGAGAGAGAGAGAGATATTGTGTGAGGGCGGGGGGCAGTTACTGCAAGATACCCGACAGTGTACACACCCGTGTTTACAAGGCAGGATACAAGTTTTTCTTGATGACACACTTGTTCAGGCACATTAATGTGACCACCTGTCAAGAGCCTGAGTAACCACCTTCTGCAACGCGGACCGATGCGGGGAATGCCACGAAAACATTCCCCAAACCGTAACACTCTCTCCTCCTGCCTTGACCCTTCCGACGACTGATGCAAGTCCATACATACCAACTGTCCGATAGAGCATAAAACGTGACTCACAGAAAAGGCCACTTGTCGCCATTCAGTGACGCCCAGTTGGCTGCACTGGCGTGCGAATTCCAACCTTCGTACCGATGAACATCAGTCAGCATGGGGGCGTGAACCAGGCGCCTGCTGCGGAGGCCCGTACACAGCAACATTCACCAAACGGTCGTTGAGGAGACACTGTTGGTAGACCCTTACCTCAGTTGGGCGATCAGTTGCTCAACAGCTCGTCTATTCGTCCGTACACATCTCAGAAATCGTCGTCCAACCCTTTCATTATGGCACGTGGCGCACCACAGTTGCCTCTGCGCCAGTTTTGGATGGCGCCATTTTACCATGCACTGTATATTTTAACCATGGCGGAACGCGAACAGTATACAAACTTAGCCGTTTCGGAAATACTTATACCCTTGCCCCGAAAGCCAATGATCTTGCCCTTTTGGACGTCAGAGGAATCGCTCCGATTCGCATCACAACGACTGCACTGTCGTCCACATCCTCCTCCCCAACCCTCCCCCTCCCGACACGCTTTCATATACCTTGCACTGCTAGAGCTTGCACTATCGTCTCAGGTCACTGCACACTGACGACGAACATACGCGGTGGTAACATTGATGCCAGTGCACCGTGTATACCGATGAAGG
The DNA here is from genome assembly GCF_023898315.1 of Schistocerca nitens. Lineage (NCBI taxonomy): Eukaryota > Metazoa > Arthropoda > Insecta > Orthoptera > Acrididae > Schistocerca > Schistocerca nitens. Next base: position 125,321,680 of record NC_064614.1, read on the forward strand.
AGGTGCTACCCAAAAGTTAACGAAATTTGAATTACGTGCGGAAATCGTTACGAGTACGCTGAAATTCCGATAGGTGTCTCCACTTACCTCCTTTTTCAATCAGTGCGTCAAGAACTGGCATAGGCAATGTGGAATCAGAATCATCTATAATCTAGTATTTCATTTGGAATAACTACAATCGGAAACGACAGTCAGTCTCAGCGATAAAAAGAAATATCTAAACATCAGCAGAGAATGCAATAAATTACATCTACGTAACTGACCACGTTAAAAATAGTGCAATATTTTAGGAAGTTGGAACAGACATCAAAGTAAGAAGTGTTTAACAGGTACGATCGTTTAGCACATGCTGTCTGAAGTACGAGCACTTGGTCAGCAGAGTTGCTAAATATCATGTCCGCTTTGTATTACCTGCCACCCAGGACGAAAGTAGGAAATTCCCGTTACTACCCTCTAGCACTTGTAGAGTGAAATGACTACATAACATTTTGAATAGGAAACCATGTCCGGAAACAACAGTTTCCACGCTACAACCGTTCGAAACATATTTGCCACGTAGGTATGCAACAGGGTAGCCACGGTGACCGCTTTGCATTACCTGGCACCCAGGACGAAGGTATACGGGGTGTTCGGAAATTCCCGTTACTACCTTCTAGGACTTGTGTAGAGTGAAGTGAACACGTAAAATTTTTAATAGGAACCCTTGTCCGCAAACGTGCTGCTACCGCGCTACAACCGTTTAGAAAGATGTTTCCTACGTGGGTATGCAACAGGGTAGCCACGGTGAGGGTGGTTCCGTCGGATCGGCTGATGTCCTCTCCGACCTAGTTCGAGTCTCTATGAGTGTTATATCAACATGGTTCAGTACAAGTTTTCAGAATACACCGACACGATTATTCTGAATGGCCATGCTCGGCAGTAATGGAAGAGCTGCTCATCGCCTTTTATCAAGATTGCTTCCCAAAAGGTCCGACTCCACCACGTGCCCTTTTCGCCAAAATTACGCAACGGCTTCGACAAAGGGCGCCTTCACCATCAGCAGACGTGACTGTGGTGCTCCAAGCAGACACCGCACAACCGAATCGGAAGAGGCCGTATTGCATCACGTTGACGAGAACCCGTCAACGAGTACACGAGCTATTGCCTTGGCTATTCAAATGGTTCAAATGGTTCTGAGCACTATGGGACTTAACATCTGAGGTCATCAGTCCCCTAGAACTTAGAACTACTTAAACCTAACTAACCTAAGGACATCACACACATCCATGCCCCAGGCAGGATTGGAACCTGCGACCGTAGCGGTCGCGCGGTTCCAGACTGTAGCGCCTAGAACCGCTCGGCAACTCCGGCCGGCCCTTGGCTATAAATGAGTGTACTGTAAAACAAGTGAGGTACTGAGTCACGCCTAATCAGTTCCTTGGCAAGCGGTCGCCTTACCAACATGTTTTCAAATGACTGAAGCACGTTTTCGGACTTGGGTTCCATCTCGAAATATTATCTACAGAAATTTCCGAAACAGTCTGTAACAGAAATTTCCGAAAATCCGGTGTAGTTTTGACTTGTATGTAAAGAACGCCGTATTACCCTCAGTTTATTTATGAGAGAAGAAAACAAAATTGAATCCTGTGCCTTATAGCTCGAGACTGTGCGAAAATTCCAACTACTTCTACCACGTCACCCAAGATCTCCATTCTTGTGGACAAAATTGTATTGAACCAGTAACTGATATTTCACGAAATACATCTTCTAAAGGTATGCCCGCATCTCGTGGTCGTGCGGTAGCGTTCTCGCTTCCCACGCCCGGGTTCCCGGGTTCGATTCCCGGCGGGGTCAGGGATTTTCTCTGCCTCGTATGGCTGGGTGTTGTATGATGTCCTTAGGTTAGTTAGGTTTAAGTAGTTCTAAGTTCTAGGGGACTGATGACCATAGATGTTAAGTCCCATAGTGCTCAGAGCCATTTGAACCATTTTTTCTAAAGGTATGGCTGTATTATTTATTTGACGATGGAGTTATCAAATTCTCATCGTCGTCAAAGTTATCGTTGTCATTTGATAAAGAAGCTTTAGCCTCGAAACTGGGTACGATTATACATAAATAAAGATGATTTAATTCTCCGATTATGTATCAAATCACTGAATACTGTTTTGAGCAGCAGAAGCAGAATGTATCGAAGACGCTCCACAACAGAGGAAACGAAACACGCTACAGTGCGTCCTCAGAAGTAGGGGCCAAGAAGTTGTGCGCAAAGAACAAGGCATAAAATGAATTATCTTGATGAAGATAGCGCGGCACATTTTCCATTATAACGGCGACGAGAGTACGACACTAAACTAGTAACTCTAGATTGCAGTCGGCGTTTTTTAAGGAACGGAGAGCGGCCATTAGAGAAAGGGCACCAGCTCACTTTTCCTAAGAGTGGGGTTGTTGCTGGTCGTAGGGGGAGGGGAGGTGGAAGAGGGATGGAAGGACGGGGAAGATGGGGAGCGGGGGGCGGGGGGGGGGAGGGCGAGCTGCTGAGTGGGGTGAGGCGACTACGACGGTGGCGGTGACCGCCTTAAAGAGGCGATCCTGATATTGCCATGGAGTGCGTTGCGAAAATTTACGGAGAACTACAAACAGGGTGACCACACTAATTATAACAACAGGTTCCAATTTCGTGGTCATCATTTTAATCCCAGCACAACTTCGCTTGATGGCAATGCGGGAAAATAAATTTGATACCCACGTACCAGATTATTGTACGACTAAGCTGAAGAATTACTGAATCCCACAAATGCACCAGTAGAGCAAAAAGTATCCGGACAGCCTTACGTAATGCGTAATTGACTACTAGTTGTCGAAAGAGACTAGTCCGATACTATAAAAGGATGTGGGAAGTGTTGTGTTGTCGGCAGAGATGCAGTAACATCAGAATGAGTCGGTCAAGAAAGCTCTAAGACTTCAAACGTAGAATACACTCCGTTCATCATAGGAATAAACCTCAAGTAAACATTATACTATATAGCCTTCCGCGTTTGAAAGAACCTCATTGGATTTCGTTTCACGTGGAGCAGAAGCCAATCTCTCTACAGTGCACTCAAGTACGATAATGAGGATACGTTTTATGCTGTGCGTTACGCGTACATCGACTCGGTGATAATACGGGACAACAGCTTTACCCGCACATTTAATTTGGAAAGTACTGACCAGTCACCTGGTCCAACTATCCTGCAGTGGTGGGAATAGTTGTAGTGAAGGCGTAAAAGGAGACGAGCAGAGAACAATATAGCCGTCAATGTCATTTAATTTTTGAACAGATGGAAATAATGGCAAAACTCAGGCGATTCGCTTCTTAGGTGATCTGAAGCAAAACATGCTCTCGATCATAGCTAACATAGAACTGTAATTAAAAACGAGAGTGATGAAAATTCCTGACTGTAACAAGGGTAATTCTTCTGCATGAGCCATGCGGGGCGTAAGAGCGCACTGTAGGATTTCACTGTGTAGTTAGATATTGAAGCCATTGAAGATATTACAGTCATCTGGTAATCTCTGAACTACTTCCATATCGGACTCTGACAAAAGCGGTACGTTTCAGTACTGCCACGCTGATAACGAGGCGATCAACAACAGAATCCCAAGCCACCAGAAAGTCCACACTCCCGCCTCCTCCTCTGTTATGACGTGCTGTTCTGCATTTCGCCTTCGTTCGGCAATAACATGTCACAGAGCTTCGTGCATTTGTTTCAGTAAGTTTGCCAGGTTGAATGTCTTGTTATTTCTCGCGACAAATCCCTTAACTTGGTTTCACATCAGTTCTATTGGGTTCAGGTAGCAGTGGTACTGTGACATCTGTAAAAACGCAGCATTCCTCTAGTGTGCTACGCGCCGTGAAAACTGTTTTCTGTGTTTTTAGGACGCTTATCAGTCTGGCTCGTGTGGTATCAGATCTGTCCTATGGAACTGGGCACAGAGTCTTTTACAGTATATCGATAATTAAGAACGTGTATTTGCAAAGAAAACTAGAGTTCTGCGGGCGATATATAATTAGAAACCAGAAGACGTGAACTTTTCTTGAAAAATTGATCGTTAAGTATGAGTTAATTACCACATATTGATAAATTTCATATTTAAAGGATTTAGGTAATCGAACGGAACCAAAAAAAAAAAAAAAAAAAAAAAAACTTGACTACAACGGGTTTCGAATCACCACCCACCAACCCGCTCAACTATATCATTCAACGACGCTACCGAATACGCCAAGGCGGCAATTAAAATTGCCGCCTGTGATACTTAGCCCATCGAGTTTCTCAACAAACGTCAAAGCTCATTTTTCTCTGTAATGTTGCGAAAAACATTGAGAACAACTTGTATCTAGCCATTAACGGTGTTCCGCGTGCTTTTTTCACTACGAAGCAGGAAGCAATGTCATCCATTTTCGCGGTGCATACGAACAGTGAGACTTACAGAGACTGTGACTGTACACGATTTTTTGAATAAAAATTAGGTAGCTAAAGTATGATCAAGAAAAACGTTGGTGGCTGTTAATACATCAGAATGTCTTAAAGGTTTTTTTACAGAGACATAGTAATAAATACCTAATACATAAGTTGGACCTACTTTCAAGAGCGGAACACCATCAGAGTACGAGAGCTACGGCTGTTTACATTAGGTTTATTCTTATGATGAACGGAGTATAGTCATTGGATGTCACCCGAGTAACTTTTCGTTGGGGGCATTTCAAACCTTCTAAAGCTGCCCACGTCGACTATTGATGCTTTGACAGTGAAGTGGAAACGGTCGGCCGTTGTGACCGAGCGGTTCTAGGCGCTTCAGTATGGAACCGCGCGACCGCTACGGTCGCAAGTTCGAATCCTGCCTCGGTCATGGATGTGTGTGATGTCCTTAGGTTAGTTAGGTTTAAGTAGTTCTAAGTTCTAGGGGACTGATGACCTCAGATGTTAAGTCCAGGCCGGCTGCGGTGGTCTCGCGGTTCTAGGCGCGCAGTCCGGAACCGTGCGACTGCTACGGTCGCAGGTTCGAATCCTGCCTCGGGCATGGATGTGTGTGATGTCCTTAGGTTAGTTAGGTTTAAGTAGTTCTAAGTTCTAGGGGACTGATAACCACAGCAGTTGAGTCCCATAGTGCTCAGAGCCATTTGAACCATTTTTTGTTAAGTCCCATAGTGCTCAGAGCCATTTGAAGTGGAAACGCAAAGAAAAACCAGAGCTAAAGCAAGGTCAGACAGATCTCATATACTGACGGACAGGGACAGTTAAGCATTGCCGAGGGCGACTGTAAAATATAGCATTAAATCAGCGGAAGGAATCACTCATGATTTCCAAGGCGCTACCAGCAGTGCAACTAGGTCAATGACTCCGCGTATGGACTCAGAATGGGGTACTATGGGGTCGAGTAGCTCGTCATAAACTACGCATTTCTGTAGTCAGTTCTGAGAGATGTAAAGAACGACGCCACCTGCCAGTAAAATGAGTGATTTGGATTGATGAGTCACACGCTATACCCTGTATTCATGCGATGAAGGAGAAGCCTGGACAACGTTACCTGCTATCATACGTAGCGTGTGAATTCCTAAGGGACCAAACTGCTGAGGTCATCGGTCTATCATACGTAGCGCCAGCATGGAAGTACAGGGGAGGTGGTCGTGTTACGGCTTGGCGGGTGATCTTCGTGGCTACAGTGTGGTTCCCTCGTTGCCCTTAAGAAAACAACAGAATTGTAAGGTTACGAACACATCATAGCATTGTGTGCTGCGTATAACAGAGTAGCAGTTTGGGGACGATGGTTTATTGTATCATCACGTCATAAAGCAGCATCGGTGAGGCAATGGTTTGCGGGTAATAACATGCCTGTCCATAGACCCGACCAGAACCGAACAGAACAACTTTGGGAGGTTGGAACGTCTACTTCGCTCCAATATCAACACCTTCTCTGGCTCTTGAGGAAGAACGAGCTGCCGATCATCCACAGGCATTCAGATACTTCACTAGGCGCAGGGTGAACGCGGCCACATTAAAGTCAATCAATAGATGTCCGGGTACTTTTCATTAGAAAGTGTAGCTGTACTCACCACCCCAGCTCGCACGGATAAAAGGTATTGAAAATGATTTTTAAAAATATAGAGATTTGCCTGATTCGCATGTGTGATAAAAGAGGTGGTATTTGGCGTAAAACTGAACATTTGCTTGAAACACTATAATGCAATATTTACAATATTTCTGTAATTCCGTACGTTCTTCCCTCATTCGTCAAAGTGCGAGTGTGAAGGTTGCAATGAAGTGATGAAATAACAACGAAATGGAACAGTGCGCATACATGGCCGGGGAACACGTGGACAAGCTACATTAATTTTGGTGTATTTGGTATATTTACACTGTAGTAGCCAAATATCAAAAGCCACAGTGCATACATTCTCCAGAACTTTGAAGCCAACTGTGTGTTCATCACGTCACTGAACTCCACACTCTCACTTCCATAGCGAGTAAAAATATGAAATACGACTAGATACTGCATGCGTTAACATACGAGTACATTGTTTCTGCTGGTGGTAACTGTCAGTTATACGTTAGGGTTTCTTCATCCACTTGGGCGTCGGCAGCCTTTATGTTCGTTGACCTTCAAACAACGATGTAGACTAATGCAGATTTTTAGCGATAAACCAACAAACTCCCGATTCTATAAAGAATCAAATTCCAATGTATGAAAGAGCTTCTAGGTTCTGAATACCTTGCAAATGAGTAGTGTTACATATCTGCCGGCAGGCACGTAAGCGAGAAAAGTTGAAATTACGTTTGAAGTTTGTTTGAACTTCCTAAGTGCTCCCACTATCAAATACTGGATGAGTATAGTCTGTGTAATTTGCACTCTGTTTTAAGAAAAGCTACTTTTTCACGGATCTCAATGTTTATTACGTCGTATCTCCTGAACTGTGTGTCGTAAACTGATGTAATTTTGTAGTCACATTCAATACTGTAGTCACATTCAATACTGTAGTCACATTCAATACTGTAGTCACATTCAATACTGTAGTCACATTCAATACTGTCCACAAAATGTGTTGCGAACAAAGTTAGCAGTAAAGAAGTAATAAATTAAGACGCTATGGTGGATGTTGAAGTTTTACACCATGAACAACGGAAATGCAGCAAGCAGGGCTGAGCAAACGATATTCGTGTTCGAACGGCCTCGCGATTTCCGGATACAACGCAGCGTTCGATACAATATCAAGCTTGTTCGGAGGAAAAAAAGGAGGTGGAGGAGAAGAAGAGGAAGACGTGACATTTGACTCTCACAGGGCGACCGCGACTATGAACTAGTCCAACACTACGCTGTAGGTCTGTTTCTGTTTAAAATTTGACTATTTCGTGAACCAATGGACGAAATGGCATTATATACCACCGCACAACTCCTATTGCATCTGAACAAATTTACGAGTTCTTGTACATTATCGGTTTGTATTGATATGTAGGCTAAACTTTTACGCTGATTTTGAAGTTAAAAGTAAAAGACGAAGACGATAAAGTTGTATTCCCAGAAATATTTTGACGGAACCCAGGGCAATATTTTGTATGTTTATGAGAGACTAATGTTTTACAAAGTAGGTTACGAATAAGCAGTTCAATTCCTGTTCACGTGCTGAAGTAACAGGTAGTAACGTTACCATATTTTAATCAGTTTGACAACAAGACGGTAACAAATCTGGAAAATTAAACAAAAATCAGATACAGAACGAACGAAATATCTAATAATAAAGTGACTAATTTTTATCGCGAGAATGAACTATTACAGCGGCAAGATCCGACTTGGAAACAGTACCGTTGGACGTCATTAGATGGCGGGACAAGCGAAAGTGCGAGGATAGGACAATGTTGATGGCAATCTTTTATTTATTTATTAGTTGTTACTATTATCTGCACTCTAGAAGATATTTCACTGCATGATTCACAGTTATTTTTATCATTACAAACCACAGCGAATTAAAACACTAAGAAGAGTCGTTGATAGTACCAACAAAAGTACCTAGATTGCAGGCCAATCAAAAGATCCAATAGAACCCGACATTTCCTGAACTGTGACGTAAACTGTTCGAACAGTTCGAGTCGTGTTCAAAAACAAGTGATAAACTTTTTTCCTTTCATCGTTTTGTGGGGACGTCAGCCAGGAACAGTTTCGTAAGTGTTTGAAATTGTGTATAAAGTTTGTTGGAGGTCGCCAAGCGTTATTCTCAAACCATGTTTGAATACAGTCTGCGTAATCTGCGGGCGGTGAGGTGCGCTGCCTCGAGACAAACTCGTATACACAGTTTTTAACGTTAATAACCGACTTATTGTGTTAAGCTTTTAAAGTAAGATTATACCTCATACCGATTAGATTATGTGTGCACTTTAAATTTTTAAATTCGTCCAGTAATTATACGAAATGCGGAAAATCAAATTTTCGTTGCCCCTAGAAATCGTTAAACAGGCAACCTGCTACTGGGTATCAAATTGTTCAAATGGCTCTGAGCTCTATGGGACTTAACATCTGAGGTCATCAGTCCCCTAGAATGTAGAACTACTTAAACCTAACTAAACTAAGGACACCACACACATCCATGCCCGAGGCAGGATTCAAACCTGCGACCGTAGCGGTTGCGCGGTTCCAGACTGAAGCGCCTAGAACTGCTGGGCCACAAAGGCCGGCTACTGGGTATCACGTAACGGATTAGTCGTTGAGTAATATACAGTGGCAGTTATAAGAGTCGAGGGGCATGAAAGGGAAGCAGCGGTTGGGAAGGGAGTGAGACAAGGTTGTAGCCTCTCCACCATGTTATTCAATCTGTATATTGGGCAAGCAGTAAAGGAAACAAAAGAAAAATTCGGAGTGGGTATTAAAGTCCATGGAGAAGAAATAAAAACGTTGAGGTTCGTCGATGACGTTGTACTTCTGTCAGAGACAGCAAAGGACTTGCAAGAGCAATTGAACGGAATGGACAGTGTCTTGAAAGGAGGATATAAGATGAACATTAACAAAAGCAAAACGAGGATAATGGAATGTAGTCGAATTAAGTCGGGTGATGCTGAGGGAATTAGATTAGGAAATGAGACACTTAAAGTAGTAAAGGAGTTTTGCTATTTGGGCAGCAAAATATCTCATGATGGTCGAAGTAGAGAGGATATAAAATGTAGACTGGCAATGGCAAGGAAAGCGTTTCTGAAGAAGAGAAATTTTTTAACATCGAGTATAGTTTTCAGTGTCAGGAAGTCGTTTCTGAAAGTATTTGTATGGAGTGTAGCCATGTATGGAAGTGAAACATGGACGATAAATAGCTTGGACAAGAAGAGAATAGAAGCTTCGAAATGTGGTGCTACAGAAGAATGCTGAAGATTGGATGGGTAGATCACATAACTGATGAGGAGGTATTGAAAAGAACTGGTGAGAGGAGGGGTTTGTGGCACAACTTGACAAGAAGAAGGGACCGGTTGGTAGGACATGTTCTGAGGCATCAAGGGATCACGAATTTAGCATTGGAGGGCAGCGTGGAGGGTAAAAATCGTAGAGGGAGACCAAGAGATGAATACACTAAGCAGATTCAGAAGGATATAGGTTGCAGTAGGTACTGCGAGATGAAGAAACCATCACAGGATAGAGTAGCATGGAGAGCTGCATCAAACCAGTCTCAGGACTGAAGACAACAACAACAACAACAACAACAACAACAACAACAACAACAAAATATACAGCAGATGACTTCGATGGTTGGTAGAACACATGTATCTCCGTTTCTTAAATAATTTTTTATTCGCTTCTGGTCATTCGACCTGACGTACTTCCCTTGCACGTACAAGAGATAACGAATGGTGTCCAATGACAAAATGGCAAGGTCAACTTAGGCAACGATTAAAACCAAAAGCAGGATCGAAATACGGCAACACATTGGTAGTAACGCTAGACCTTTTCAGGGATTGAGACAGTGATCTTTATGTAACTTGTTAAAATTTAAAAATCTAGATCGCATTAATTGTATTATGTAAATGCGATCTAGGTATTAAAATGCTTTTGTAAAAAAAATTTAATATAATCTTATGATTGAGATGAAGTGCCACTGGACATGTGAAATGCCGCGCGGAGTGGCCGCGTGGTTTGAGGCATGATGTCAGGGACTGCGCGGTCTCTCCCGCCGAAGGCTCGAGTCTTCCGTTGTGTGTGTGTGTGTGTGTGTGTGTGTGTGTGTGTGTGTTCTTAGCATAAGTAAGTTTAAGTAGAGTGTAAGTCTAGGGACCGATGGCCTAAGCAGTTTGCTCCCTTAGAAATTCACACACGTTTGAACATTTGAAATTATCGTATTATTTCCTGTAGCTCCATAAAATATTTAGTTCTTCCGCGCGTCCGCGTGCGTGATTTTACAGTCCTGTTTTCCTATTTCTCTCGTGTGTTCGCAATACCATAAACGACGTGATACCTGATATCTTATCGGTGTGGTTGACTGATAGTATGTTTCCGTATTTCTGTACCAACTATTCCATTTTGCTCACAATATTTCAACAACTGATTAACGTATTCGTCTTCAAGTACTCCGACCAGTGGTCTTAGGTGTGTGTGTGTTGCCTGGACTACAAGCAAAAACGTAACATAACAAACTAAATAAGACAAGCGTCAGAATTCCCGAGACTTTGAATTAACAACACTTGTGCAGTAAATGCAACTATTTCTGACCCTAGTCAATCACTACATAAAATGTAAAAACATCTGTGGGTGAGTATAAGGCACGGGAGTCACATTAACAAGTCCCCTCCGTCACTAACATGGAACACCCACGTCAGCGGCAAAGCTGCTTATCGAAGTTCACTCAGGTAATCGCCTTATCGTCTGAAATAATTTCACTCAGATGAACAACGCGCTGCTGCCGTTAATAGTGGCGCGCGAAAGGATAATCACCAAACATATAATTTTCACTTTTGCTACCACCACTGCTGCTATAATTATAACCACAATAATAATAATAATAATAATAATAATAATAATAATAATCCCCGTGGAGGCCCGGAAAAAGAATAGGCCTCCGGTATGTTCTGCCAGTCGTAAAAGGCGACGAAAAGAACAAACCACTAATAGCTAACCCCCCTTTTAGTGTGATTAATTGGTTCAGGACAGAACTAAAGAAGCCTCGGACAAGCGCCGTCATGGTCGGGGACGACGCTTGAACCCTATGCCCGCCCACAATGGTAACGACACTGCTAGCCAACTGGAAATTGATTTAAATCCAAACAGAGGTGTTTTGCAGGATATGCTTCCTGCAACCACCCTAGAAGGAAAACAAAGACAGAGGATGAGATGGTCAGATGAAGTTAATCGACACCTCATGTTCTGTTATTACCAAGCAACAAACCTAGGAACCAACACAACTGGATACAGATCACACGTATACACAACATTTATTACCAGATACCCAGAATTAAAATTTTTAACAGAACAACGACTAGCTGATCAGATCCGTGCAATAATCAAAAATAACAGGATACCCCAGTCAGAATTAGAAAACATCAAACAACAAGTACAACAAATACTGGAACAAAATAATGTGCAATCAGAAGAAGAAAATACAGTAATGGACTCAAACATCCCAGAGCAAACAAACAAAGACAAACACGCATCAATTAAACAATCAGAGGAAAACGAAATCTTAAGACAGCCACCAGAACAAGCACAAATAGAACACGAAGTGACACAGATGTTAGATATAGAAGAAAAATTTCAGCTAACATATATAGAATACAAAGACACAAATACAGACATTAGACCATTCTTGCATAGACCACCAAATAACCCACAAGTCGAAACAACAATAAAAACTATCAACACAATATACACAACAAAATAAATGAAAACACAACTATGGAAGAGTTACAACTACTGGTTTATATAGGAGCACTCACTACACTAAATATACACACTAGGCAGAGATCAGAACCAACCAACACACAGAAGAAACCCACAAAACCAGCATGGCAACAAAGGCTACAGATCAAAATAGAAAAACTGAGAAAAGACATCGGACAGCTAACACAATTTATAAGAAATGAAATCTCGGAAAAAAAAACGAAAAAGGTTAGGTAAAATCTCACAACAAGAAGCGACAGAGCAATTAGACGAAAAGAAGCAGAAATTACAAGCATTAGCCAAACGACTCAGAAGATACAAAAACAAGTGAAAATAGAAGGAAACAAAACCAAACATTCAACACAAACCAAAAGAAATTTTACCAGACAATAGATAACACACACATTAAAATAAACAATCCACCAAACATAACGGACATGGAACACTTCTGGAGCAACATATGGTCAAACTCGGTACAACATAACAGGCATGCACGGTGGATACAAGCACAAACAGACACATACAAGGTGATACCACAAATGCCTGAAGTGATAATTTTGCAACATGATGTCACCCAAGCAATTAATTCTACGCACAATTGGAAAGCCCCTGGAAATGATAAAATAGCAAATTTCTGGTTAAAGAAGTTCACCTCAACACATTCACATCTAACTAAATTATTTAACAGTTACATTGCAGACCCATACACATTCCCTGATACTCTTACACATGGAATAACTTATCTGAAACCTAAAGATCAAGCAGACACAGCGAACTCAGCTAAATATCGCCCCATAACATGCCTACCAACAACATACAAAATATTAACTTCAGTCATTAAACAGAAATTAATGACACATACAACACAGAACAAAATTATAAATGAAGAACAAAAAGGCTGTTGCAAAGGAGCACGAGGATGTAAAGAGCAACTGATAATAGATGCAGAGGTGGCATATCAAGCTAAAACTAAACAAAGGTCGCTACACTACGCATACATTGATTACCAAAAAGCTTTTGATAGTGTACCCCACTCATGGTTACCACAAATATTGGAAATATACAAAGTAGATCCTAAATTGATACAGTTCCTAAACATAGTAATGAAAAATTGGAAAACCACCTTAATGTCCAAACAAATTCAAATAATATCACATCACAGCCAATACAGATTAAGCGTGGAATATACCAAGGAGACTCATTAAGTCCTTTCTGGTTCTGCCTTGCTCTGAACCCACTATCCAACATGCTAAATAATACATATTATGGATACAATATTACTGGAACATACCCACACAAAATCACACATTTGCTATACATGGATGATCTAAAACTACTAGCAGCAACAAATCAACAACTCAACCAATTACTAAAGATAACAGAAGTATTCAGCAATGATATAAATATGGCTTTTGGAACAGACAAATGTAAGAAAAATAGCATAGTCAAGGGAAAACACACTAAATAAGAAGATTACATATTGGATAACCACAGCGACTGCATAGAAGCGATGGAAAAAACGGATGCCTATAAATATCTAGGATACAGACAAAAAATAGGAATAGATAATACAAATATTAAAGAAGAACTAAAAGAAAAATATAGACAAAGACTAACAAAAATACTGAAAACAGAATTGACAGCAAGAAACAAGACAAAAGCTATAAATACTTATGCCATACCAATATTGACCTACTCATTTGGAGTAGTGAAATGGAGTAACACAGACCTAGAAGCACTCAATACACTTACACGATCACAATGCCACAAATATAGAATACATCACATACATTCAGCAACAGAAAGATTCACATTAAGCAGAAAGGAAGGAGGAAGGGGATTTATCGATATAAAAAACCTACATTATGGACAGGTAGACAATTTAAGAAAATTCTTTCTAGAACGAGCAGAAACTAGCAAAATATACAAGGCAATCACTCATATAAATACATCGGCTACACCACTGCAATTTCATAACCACTTCTACAACCCTTTAGATCACATAACATCAACAGATACGAAGAAAGTAAATTGGAAAAAGAAAACACTTCATGGCAAGCACCCGTATCATCTAACACAGCCACACATCGATCAAGACGCATCCAACACATGGCTAAGAAAAGGCAATATATACAGTGAGACAGAAGGATTCATGATTGCAATACAGGATCAAACAATAAACACCAGGTATTACAGCAAGCATATTATTAAAGATCCCAATACCACAACAGATAAATGCAGACTTTGTAAACAACAAATAGAAACAGTACATCACATCACAAGCGGATGTACAATACTAGCAAATACAGAATACCCCAGAAGACATGACAATGTCGCAAAAATAATCATCAACAGCTTGCCTTACAACATAAACTTTTAAAACAACAAGTTCCTACATACAAGTATGCACCACAAAATGTACTGGAGAATGATGAATACAAATTATACTGGAACAGAACCATTATAACAGATAAAACAACGCCACATAACAAACCTGACATCATACTCACCAATAAAAAGAAGAAATTAACACAACTAATCGAAATATCCATACCCAATACAACAAATATACAAAAGAAAACAGGAGAAAAAATTGAAAAATACATCCAACTGGCTGAGGAAGTCAAAGACATGTGGTATCAGGATAAAGTTGACATCATACCAATTATAGTATCAACTACAGGGGTCATACCACACAATATCCACCAGTACATCAATGCAATACAGCGACATCCAAACATATATATACAACTACAGAAATCCGTAATTATTGATACATGTTCAATTACCCGAAAGTTCCTAAATGCAATATAACACATACCGTACAGTTAATAGGAAGTGACGCTTGATCAAGGTCCGCGTCACTTTCCATTCTTAACCAGACTTAACGTCTGAGAAAGTAAAGAAATAATAATAATGCAGGAGACTTCTTACCTGTAGTCACCTAGAAATGTTTTGAAATCTGTATGTTATTTTCAGTGAGTACACACTTACTTTATTCGTGTATGAGGAATAATAAATGGATAGCACGCAGTCACGAATAAGCGTTTACTTTAAAAAACTTTTTGTATTGTAGCAAGTAATTTAAAAAATGAACTGTATTGCTTCTTTACGGCATTGGAGGACCCTGTTGATGGACAACAGCGTCATAACTTCTATTAATTTTCAGTCACTTTTTACAATAGGATGCCGAAATAGCCGGCCGATGTGGCCGTGCGGTTCTAGGCGCTTCAGTCTGGAACCGCGTGGCCGCTACGGTCGCAGGTTCGAATCCTGCCGCGGGCATGGATGTGTGTGAAGTCCTTAGGTTAATTAGGTTTAAGTAGTTCTAAGTTCTAGGGGACTGATGACCTAAGAAGTTAAGTCCCATAGTGCTCAGAGCCATTTGAACCATTTTGATGCCGAAACTGTGTTGAAAGTTCCACAGTACACATTACATCCTATTTTCAACGGCCTTTTACCACTGTTAATGCATATAGGTGTATGAGTTTATTCCATATTCGCTCTGGAGTGTCTAAAGCAGTTTCAAGCAAACGTAATGTGCACACTTAATTTTAAAAAAAAGACCTCTGCAGGGCTGTCACTGAGGAGTCAGCAAAAAATATTCGAAATCGATCGACTTTAGGGCCGAATACATAGTTTCCGGGATCTCTAGGGTTATTGGTTACAGTTCGAAATTTACGAAGTTCGGTGAAGAAACTTAGCGAACTTTTTACAAACGGAAAGAACGTTACAGAACCACCTAGAAGGAACCAGAGGCTGTATTATCCCACATGCTATTCCTTACAGGTTACACAATCTATCACCTCTGAAATATAGCTTAATGTAGTGGGTTTGACAAAGAACTATCCATATACAGGATGTTACAAAAAGGTACGGCCAAACTTTCAGGAAACATTCCTCACACACAAAGAAAGAAAATATGTTATGTGGACATGTGTCCGGAAACGCTTACTTTCCATGTTAGAGCTCATTTGATTACTTCTCTTCAAATCACATTAATCATGGAATGGAAACACACATCAACAGAACGTACGAGCGTGACTTCAAACACTTTTTTACAGGAAATGTTCAAAATGTCCTCCGTTAGCGAGGATACATGCATCCACCCTCCGTCGCATGGAATCCCTGATGCGCTGATGCAGCCCTGGAGAATGGCGTATTGTATCACAGCGGTCCACTATACGAGCACGAAGAGTCTCTACATTTGGTACCGGGGTTGCGTAGACAAGAGCTTTCGAATGACCCCATAAATGAAAGTCAAAAGGGTTGAGGCCAGGAGAGCGTGGAGGCCATGGGTGGAATTGGTCCGCCTCTACCAATCCATCGGTCACCGAATCTGTTGTTGAGAAGCGTACGAACACTTCGACTGAAATGTGCAGGAGCTCCATCGTGCATGAACCACATGTTGAGTTGTACTTGTAAAGTCACATGTTCTAGCAGCACAGGTAGAGTATCCCGTATGAAATCATGATAACGTGCTCCATTGAGCGTAGGTGGAAGAGACTAAAATGAGCTGTAACATGGAAATTAAGCGTTTCCGGACACATGCCCGCATAACATCTTTTCTTTATTTGTGTGTGAGGAATGTTTCCTGGAAGTTTGGCCGTACCTTTTTGTAACACCCTGTATATTTAGTATACTCATCGACTTCATTAAACAGCTGTGTGCCTTAATGGCGGCGAATATTGCGAACAAAGTCTGTGCTGCATCACGATTATCCAAGTCTCCTAGAACGAGCTGTTCACTTGTCTCTTCTGCGGACAACAGAAACGACGACAGCAAACATCTTGCCCACTTAAAGCATTGCAGGAAAAATGTCGCAAGTAGCCGGCGTCAATTTATCGCGGATACGCGCAAAAAATTCCTGTCAACAACAGGTGTGGAGTAAACAGGCCAACGCGGATAAATAATTATTTCCCCACGGTGCTTTTGTTCCGAGAAAGTTGCTTAAATAACCAACTGGATAACGATGGGGAATATGTTAGTCTTGGTAGACAATATTACCAGTCAGCTAGACATTCTTTGGTGCATTAAAATTTGTTGAAAATCTTTTGATATTTTTAATGCACTTGGAAACATTCGAGATTAACCGTTTGCGTGCGCAGTACATTTTTTTAGGCTAATAGCGAATATTCTTTTTCTTCATAACTAGCAGGAGCGGTTCTACGTCTTTGTAATTGCTTGTCTTAATACACCGCCATCTATTTGCGAACTTACAAAGTGGTAATCATTGCTTGTGGCAGACAAAATGCTTTGTTTGAAAACAAACCAGAAAAGAAAATTACTTTTCCACAGCTCTCTTGCGGATGTCACGATGTCACATGTTAAAACTTTCTGCCTCAAAACATATTCCATCTTGTTAACTGAAGACGGATGTCACGATGTCACATGTTAAAACTTTCTGCCTCAAAACATATTCCATCTTGTTAACTGAAGATATAGATGAGATGTAGTGAAGTAAGGGATTACGTTAATAGTTAAGAGCGGAGAAAATATAAAAAAAAAATCACGCCTATCAGAACTTCAAATGGTTCAAATGGCTCTAAGCACTATGGGACTTAACATCTGAGATCATCAGTCCCCTGGACTTACAACTACTTAAACCTAACTAACCTAAGGACATCACACACATCCATGGCACTAGCAGGATTCGAACCTGCGACCGTAGCAGCGCGGTTCCGGACTGAAGCGCCTAGAACAGCTCGGTCATAGCAGCCGACATCAGAACTACACTTTTTGCTCCACAATTCACGCAGAAACAACTCGTATCACGAATGTGCAGGCGTCATTTCAACGCATTTTCACAACTAACTGTCTCCCGCCCCGGCGCGAGTGAAAAGTGTTTCTTTCGCAGCCGTGGAGTCTGTGATATCAGAGGTCCAAGCTCATCTGCTGGACGCGGTTAGCAATACCGAACTCGATACTGAGGTGTGGTATCTGGTATTATCTACATTCACGACTGAAGTGAACTGTGGCCACTTCAGGCTTAAGAAAAGCGTTCTTTCCGTGGCCTTCGCGTTTTTCAGGACTGTTACTGAATTAGTAAGTGTAGTTACGGTCACTTGACAACTAAACGATGGGAAAAACACAGCGGAGCGAACTCTGTTGAAAATCACGAACACATGACCGTCATTCTGCCGATCATACCGCTTATGCAGCACTGCCACTTGTCATTAAGTACTATCGTAGTTCGTATGTTCCGTTCATTTAACAATAAGCCCGCCGACGGAACGCGCACATAAAACTTCAGGCAACAGGAAGTTAGCATGAAATCAAATTTTAATAATTTCTCGTTCCTTGAAGATTAAAGTTAGCACTTACAGCTATACAAGTAGCGCCGACGGTAAACTTCCATTTAATTACATCCGAAATTAACTGAGCTTTGAGGAGTAACGTGGACCACTTAGAGCAGCAAGTATAAACGGAATCAGGTGCAAGTGTGGCTGTTACGTATTATCCGTGGGAGGGTTAGACCGGTGACGGCTCGCAAAATGGAACACATGCGTTAAGACTGGGTGTAACAAACCTGTACAAACTGAACTCCGAATAGTAACTGGGAGCATTGCCTGCATGGCTTCACGAAACTTGTGTGCCTGTCAGACAGTCTGGGGCAATTAGACGCAGAACTGATGAGACTACTGAAATAACGGTGAAATGTAGTCACAAATTAAACTGCGAATATGTATGTAGGGAGTAAGTCACGAAGTGGATGAATCCATTTTCCATATACTGCTCAAGATACCAAGTCAGTAATTCCGACAAATACAACACGTATCAATATATTTTGTATGTGGCTAATACCTTTTCTATGAAAATGTTAAAACAATTACTAGCTTTCTTCGGTGTTTCTTTTAAGTCAGTACCGCCATTAGACCGTTGTTTATTTACAGTGTTACATTTACACAATCATGATTTCGGCTTCAAAGTGCCATTATTAAGTGTTTTAAGTGTTGTACATTGCCTAAGATGGCATACTGGGAATGTATAACACTTAAAACATTTGATAATGGCACTTTGAAGCCGAAATCATGATTGTGTAAGTGAAAATCTAACACTGTAAATAAACAACAGTCTAATGGCGGTACTGACTAAAGAAATGACTGTGGCCCGAATTATGAAAAAATTATTAAAAATATTCCTTCAGTGTGGTTTTTTTTCGTTCAGAGTAATACTTTCGAGAATTTCACGGAGGGCGTTCTGTAAGTAATGCAACACTTTTTTTCTCGGGCATTTTCAGTTTCAAAACATGCAGAATTTGTAGTGGGACATCGTGGAATATTCCCGTTTCCGCACGTTTGTATCTTCAACATTGTAGTCCTATCTTACTCAGTTGCGTGTAATATTACGGTATATTGATAATTTTTACTTATGGACCGTCTGACAGCAACTGAATAAAACACAATTTTAGTGCCATACGCGTTTCGCCTTTATTTTCTGCAAGGCATCATCAGTGGCATGTTGCGTGGACGATTTCCTACATATTACGCTCCTGTTGCATTCTTGATGGTGTTCTGCTTCTTAGGAATGCCAATTTGCGGTTTCTGAAACCAAAAAATTGCATCGAAACAAGTGTTCAGTTCATAGTGCTGTGAAATGTGCGGAAAAAAACCGCAAATTGGCATTCATAAGAAGCAAAACAACACCAAGAATGCAACAGGAGCGTAATATGTAGGAAATCGTCCGCGCAACCTGCCACTGATGATGCCTTGCAGAAAATAAAGGCGAAACGCATATGGCACTAAAATTGTGTTTTCTTCAGTTCCTGTCAGACGGTCCATAAGTAAAAATTATCAATATACCGTAATATCCGCACGGTTAGTTTCATGACGTTCCGACAGGTGGCGCCGCTATACGTAGCTTTCAAAATGGCGTCTGTAAAGGAAGTGCGTTCAAAGCAGAGAGCTGTCATTTACTTTCTTTTGTCGGAAAACCAGAGCATCGCAGATATTCATAGGCGCTTGCAGAATGTCTACGGACACCCGGCAGTGAACAAACAGGGCGAATCTTCGGGCAAAGCGTCCGTCATCATCGCGAGAAGATTGTGCAAACCTGTCAGATCTCCCACGTGCCGTCCGGCCGCACACAGCTGTGACTCCTGCAATGTTGGAACGTGAGGACTCACTCATTCGACGTGATCCATGGTTCACAAACACCTTGCGGCTCAAATGCACGTTGGGTGCTGCTGACACACTCGTCCACCAGTTGGGGTACTCAGACGTGTCTGCCCGCTGGGTTTCTCGCCGCCTCACAGAAAACCACAAACATAATAAAAAGTAACGAAGAACCGTCTGGACGGAAATGCTTGCGCTTTTCGAGGCTGGTCATGACAATTTTTTGTCCAACAACGCCGCAGGCAATGAAACATGAGTTCTTCGTTTCGAATCGGAAACAAAATGGCAATCCACTGATTGACGCCACACCACCCTTCCTCCTCCCCGACGGGCTGCTGCGTCTAATACACTCATACCTCACAGACAGGAGTTTCAACACTGACGTGCAGGGAAAACAATCAACATGACACGGTATACACGCGGAAGTACCCCAGGGAAGTATCCTAGGGCCCCCACTGTTTAACCTCTACATAAACCATCTCCCAACCATACACAACGCAACGATGGCAATCTACGCGGATGACACAGCCATCCTCGCGCAAGATTGGAAACCATCAAACATTACTTCACACTTACAGACCTCACTCAGTGTGGCTCAGCCTTGGTTGGAGAAATGGCCTGTTAGAGTAAACGTCAAGTGCGAAGCCGTTCTGTTCACTAGAAGACCGAAGCAACTGCGCCAACACCCATACTGCAGACCAGTAACTCTACATGCACGCCCAATACGTTTCCGCGAGAAAGTCAAATACCTCAGTGTCTGGCTGGACCGCAAATTACTCTGGGGGGAACCACATACAACACAGGGCCAACCGAGCAAGCGCGAGGCTCAAACAGCTCTATCCTATGCTCAACAGGCATACCACACTGAACAGAAGGCTGTCGAGATCCACGTACATGACACTTATTCGACCCCTGATGACGTACGCAGCCCCTGTCTGGGGATACGCTGCGCCCACACGCCTGCGCCGTCTGCAGACCATACAAAACAAAGTACTCAAAATCATAAGCAATGCTCCACGATACACACGCATCGCGCACCTTCACCGAGAATACCAACTTGAGACTCTCACGGAGGTAATCCACAAACTCACCACAAGACTACACAGAAACTCCAGACATTCGCAGAACCCGTTTATTCTGAATCTGGGGAACTACGACCACAACAATAGATGGTAACACAAAAGACCAAAAGACATACTTGTAAGGGCCTAACATCTATGGCCAAGTACACGCAAACACAACGGTACAGGTGAGCCCCTGTTAATCAGACACCATTACTGGATATCCAACTGGAACACACTTGCCGAATAACTGGCACCACGCAGGGAAGTCGTACTGTACACTACATGCAGACAAGCTCCACACACACCCCGCACAATGAGATGATCTATGGCCGATCTTCCACTAATATATAACGATCCTGATTGTTCCAGGAATGCAGCGGCTGCAGCAAACTCTGATGCAACGGCATCGCTTGCCATGGCAATGATGCATGATACACATACTAACAAACCCAACCTTGCATGAACTATTGTAGCTAGTGAGCCACTACTGCCCTTACTACCCATCCCACTGTCGCAGAGGTTTTTCCCCCACGGCACGAGCCTTGGCACTTTTTTCCCTATGCTCTTTAAATTGCTACCCTCATTCGCGTTTCGTCCACTATCACCTGATGGACCGTGTTAATGCGTAGTCTTAACCAGATGCACGGATAACATCACAGCCCAGCATCCTGTGATCCACCTATTAGAGAACTAACATGTTGACGGAGGTGACAGTAGAACTTTTGGTTTGGTCACCACGTTGGTGCGGGCGTGGAGGGGCCCCATTTTTTTTTACCCCTCCTCCGAAGAAAAAGTTTAAAGCCGCACCCTGAGCCGGTGAAGTTATAGCGACGGTCTTCTGAGATTCTGAAGGTGTCATCCTGTTAGAAACAACTTCAGCGTGTTCGTCGTCACAAAAGTGCAAACAAACTTCTTCTCCGTGACAACGCAAGGTCTTACACAACAATACGCACCCGAGAGCGCTTCACAAAACTTCATTGGACTGTTCTTCCTCATATACCCTACAGTCCGGATTTCACACTTTCCGATATCCATTTGTTTGGCCCAATGAAAGACGCACTCTGCAGGAATCAGTACGTGGATTATTGGGAGCTTACTGATGTAACCAGACGTTGGCTACGACGTCGACCAGTAGAGTCGTACCATGCTGGCACGCCCTCCCAGAAAGGTGGCGTAAGGCCATAGCACTTAATGGAGCTTATGAAGAAAAACAGGGTTTTGTAGCCACAAGAATGGGGAATAATATGGTGTATTGGAATAAAACTAACGTGATTTCAGAAAAAAATCTGTTCCACTACTTATAGTACGCCCCTCGTACAAAACCTTCGTAGTGAGAGAGAGATACTCGTTAACAAAACACGACCGAACACTGCTGATGACATTTTCTGCGCTCAACTGGGAATGGCAAAATTAATAGAGTTTATTAATGCCGAAAGTAGCACTGAAAATCGGTCTCAATAAGACTAACAATGTGTAATCAACAAATCGAAAAATTAACTATGCAAATAAACAACGAAGTCACAGAAATTGTTGACGAATATTTGAATGTTGGACAGTTGAAGAGAAGGATGGGAGTGGCAGCTAAAAAAATAAGCAGAATAGTAAAAGTGGTACGGAGTTCTTTTGGTAAACTAAATATTATTTCCAAAAGGATGCTTCCAAAAGTATTAGTTTCCTGGGTGTAAGATTCCGTTTCGTTGGATTTCTTCACATGCTGTCGCGGTTGATCAAATTGGAAAGTTGTGAAGTTACGCTATCTTGTAACCATTTATGCAGTCTGAACTGAAATAAACATATTAAAATTCAAAATGAAAATTAAACTTGGGCAGCTAACGGCTGGCCAAGATTCGTATTGTCGTCACCATAATCGTCGTCGTCCCCGTCTTTCCCTTCTTTTACTTAAGTTGCGTCATAAATTTATTTTTCCTCCTGTTCGATCCAGTACGTCCTCACTAGTGTTCCTGTCTAACCATCGAATCTTCAGCATTCTTCTCTAGCACATAACTTACAGGTAAAAGGCTTTTATTCTTTTCTTGTCTGGAGTGTATATCATACGAATTTCAGTTCCATACGAGAGTACACTCTCGGCGAATACCTTGAGAAGAGACTTACTAAACTTTAAACTTGTATCCCACTGTAATAAATTTCTCCTTTACAGAAATGAATTCCTTGCTATTGCCATTCTATATAACCTCTCTACTTCGCCATCATGAGTTATTTGCTGCCCAAATAACGAAACTCTACTACTTTTAATGTCTCATCTCCTACTCGAATTCCTTCAGCATCACCTCGTTTAACTGGACTCAAAAACTTCTTTCACGGCGCTATCTATTCCGTCTGACTGATCTTCCAAGTCAACTGACGTCTATGAAAGAATAACGATGTCATCGGCAACCCTCCATTTTTTTTATTCTCCCTGAACGTTACACCACTTTCTGAACTTTTTTTTCCAAAATCTGTCCAAGGTACCGATTGGATGACATCAGGGATTGGCTATCACCAGTTTCGAATTACGATAGTGAGAATTGGACTTCCGAAGCGAAAAATATAAACTGAGAGGTGATCGGAGAGCACTGGATAGATACACGTTGGGAATTACAGTAGACGACAGTGAAACATGTCTATGGTTCAGGGAATAGAGTACAGTGGAATGCTTATTAAACTACAATGGAAATTAAATGGAGGTGGGTGAAAAACTCGGTGAACCAAAACTCGCTAAGTCTGAGCCCACGGCGCTATTCCTCGCATACTAGCAGTACAAAAATGTGTTTGACAAAATTCCATCCCGTGCATATTTTCGGTATGAAAAGGGACGTCAAAGGAAGGCAATCTGAAAACAGAGTAACCACGTGTACGCTAGTTGTATTGCTTCAGTACCGCCCAGCTGTGCTGCGCAGTGAAGTGCAGTTTTTGCAGTGGAGTACTAGAGTACTAGAGTTCGAGAGTTCGATTCCGGGTCTAGATGTGTTTTGTTTTCATGTTTCTAATTTTCATTTTAATAATAATCTGTACCATTTTGTGTTTCTTAAACGATGCATATACTACAAATACCGGTACAGTTTTTTTAACATTGAACACAAAAATTACTAGTCAGACATGTCATAAATATTCCTAAAGAGTAATGATCGCTAAAAATAAATTACGATGTTCGACATACATAGTACATTCTGTAAGAGTAGGCAGTTGCAATTTTTTAAGATACACTCTCAGTGACAGCAAACGTTCACATGCACATTTTTCGGAAGAGATGTTCAAACATTACTCCTTGTATCTCTCAACATTTAACTTCTCTGAGCTCTTCGCATCAAAGCTGCACCAACAGTTACAACAGCGCGCTACCAGTTCCTCCACATCCATCGAGGGAGTTGAATAAACGTAACAGGGTTTGGTGATTACTTTTGCAGCAGGTTGCTATAGCTAATGCTGATAATATACTAAAGAAAACTGAGAGTGATAGTTGGTACTAATCGAAACAGTGGCAGGGGGATGAAATGGATACTGGATTCAAACCACAGAACACCAAATGTCAGAAGTGCAAGACCTGTGTTATGACACGGAAACCTAGAACGACTGCAACGATACAAGTGCCGTGGCAGAGAATACTGGATACGAAACATATGGCGCGGAAATCCGTTTTATTGCTCTTCGAAATATGAGTATTAGATGAAAATATTTTTCATTTATACTTCATGGATGAGTCTGGTAGTCTGATGGTAAAGTGTATTCCTTTGTAAAACCCAATACTGCAATTTCGACGATGTGGCTTGCATCAGGTGGAAACTATGTTCATGATTGAGACCTTCTTGTGCGTATTGCATTCTTTGAATTGCATTGAAAATTTGTTGCTCGTGTTCTGTTTAATTTTTGCTCTCATCCGTCATACTGGGTGGGGTCAATGATTCCATATTTGTTTCATATGAAACGGAAGCTATTTTCGTCACATGGTATTCTGTGGGGTTATGACTTTTATTACTGCTTATGTATAGGAACTGCTCGATTTAAATGCATTGTAAGTATATTGCTCGCATTCTACGTTATTTTTGTAGCCATCCGTTTTTCGCACACTCTCATTTAATGGCTGGCTCTGAGCACTATGGGACTCAACATCTTAGGTCATAAGTCCCCTAGAACTTAGAACTACTTAAACCTAACTAACCTAAGGACATCACACACACCCATGCCCGAGGCAGGATTCGAACCTGCGACCGTAGCAGTCCCGCGGTTCCGGACTGCAGCGCCAGAACCGCACGGCCACCGCGGCCGGCTCATTTAATGGAGGCCACCGAAATTTTCATTTACTTCTGCTAAAATGTATTGTTTGTAGTTTCTGTTAATAACACTTGACAGTATTTGCCTAGTTACTGTCGCATTTTTTAGCACTGCAAGGAACAATGCTCGAGTCACGAAGCCTACAAAGCACACTCATCTACATCCATATCCATACTCTGCAGGCCACTGTGAAATACACGGTACTCAGTGGCAAAAAGCAACACTATTCAAAGGAGAATTACATCGTCATTCGGTGGCAAGATATAACAAAGATGAATACCAATACTGTCAAAACCTAACATGGAGTTGTCGATTAAATGCGAAAAATTACGGAAAACGGATGCAAACAATAATGGCGCAAAATACGAGTAATATACTTAAAAAACGCATTTAAATCGAGCAGATTACACATGGAATGGTAAGCGATAGCATATACACAAGTCCGCCGAACACCATACAGCAAAAGCAGGTTCTGTTTTATATAAAACAAATAAAATATGGAATAATTTATCGCACTCAATATTACACATGCGAGAAAAATGCTATCAGAATACGAGTAACATATTTACAGCGCAATTCAAATACTGGAGTACACACGAGAAGTAATTAGCAGCTCACTGTGATAAAATCTACTTCAGTTAACTATGAAGGGAAGACAACATGAAAGACTAAAAAATTGCCAAAGAAAGCGAGATGATTGACTGATTAATGTCTAGCGCTCCAAGTGGTGTGGCAGCGAACCAAAGGCGTTTTACCAGAAGTCTCTATATAAGTTTCACCGCCGTGGTTCGAAATCAGTTCTCTGAGTATAGCAGAACAATGTTCAAATGTGTGTGAATTCCTAAGGGGCCAAACTGCTAAGGTTATCGGCCCTTAGACTTACACCCATGCCCGAGGGAGGATTCGAACCTCCGGCGGGAGGGGCCGCACGATTAGTAACATGGCGTCTCTAGCCGCGCGGTGCGGAACAATACAACGTCGCTATGCGCTTCGCATAGTTGCAGCACTATCTAGGATAAAAGAAACAAGGATAGACCAAGAAGGAAAGGAGTCGAGTTGCCGCCGGTCTCTCTCTCTCTCTCTCTCTCTCTCTCTCTCTCTCTCTCTCTCTGTGTGTGTGTGTGTGTGTGTGTGTGTGTGTGTGAGAGAGAGAGAGAGAGAGAGAGAGAGAGAGAGAGAGAGGAGCAGTACTGACCGTAAAGCGTACAGTTGTGGAATATGTTTGGGAGAGGAGTAAACGTTTGAAAACAAATTACGTCTTTTAAAATTGGAATAATAATGACAGTATTCTTAGCGATTAAGAAGCTAGATACCATATAATGCTGCCTAAAAATTGAAACTTAAATTACGCCTTGATCCTACATAGAGCTATGGAACACGAGTACTCCGCTGCAAAACACTACCTGCTGCACATCTGGGCAACATACATACTCTGTACTGAATCAAGATACGTGAAGTACCTATGATAACAGCGTATTCGGCGTGTATCTCCTACCAAAAATATGCACGGGCCGAAATTCTGTTACATATATTTTTGTACTGATAGCATGAGACGTATATAGCACTGTAGTGTCCTAATGCGTCTATTTTGATTCACTCTGTATATGCAGGCGAAAGGATAGTAGACGCACGATCGAACTTCTTTGCTGCGTTTCAAGAAAGAAGAAGAAAAAAGAAAAACCTACTTAAGAGTCGACCTCATGGACGGTGGGTGGATGACTTTGGAATACATGCGGCGGCAGCATGAACGCGTGTAGTTGAACATCGTAACGGATGGACGAGTCTAGACGCGACCTTCATCCAGGAGTGGATGTCAAATTGATGATGTTATGACGACGGTTGTCGGGTACGCCTAAGTTCAGCGCTGAGGACCAGTAGCTGAAATTCCCAACAATGTTGGGTAATGACAAACAGTAGGAGGACTGCAGGGTTTTCTCACAAAACATGGACGCGCTATACACACAAGTGAGAGCCTAAAATGCTGACTAGTACAGCGGTCAGGGAGAGGGGGAGGGGGAGGGGGAGGGGGAGAGAGAGAGAGAGAGAGAGAGAGAGAGAGAGAGAGAGAGAGAGAGAGAGAGAGAGGGGGGGGGGGGGGATGGCTGCGTCCACGTGAGACGGGGACGCACCCACACTACGGTCCCTGGCCCCTAGTAATTGCTTTCCTATCTGCTGGCAAATTCATTCCCAGCAGGCCGAATCGCATTAGGTAATCATATTAGCGGACGCCACACACGCGCGCGGTTTGCACACAATTTGCAGTTCTCGTGGCGCCGGCGATACCGTATACCGAGGTGGTGCACGCAAGCTAGCTACCACGCTTGCCACGAGCCGTCGACTCAGCGTTGTGCAAAGGGAGAAATAAATGTCTCGTTCTACTTTTTCGTTAATCAGGTCGGCTCTCGATAATCCCCTAGTACAAGGGACCTAACAAGAAGTTCGAGTAGTTAACGACTGTTCAACTGATCGAAGTGGAATCAGGAAAAAGTATATACGCGGTGATTTTTTCCACAGTGTACAAACTCTGGGGTTTGATCGATGGGAGGACACGGAACAAACAAGCCTAATGAATTTATGTCCGGTAACGAATGGTTTCCATGCCAGAGAACAAGCCGGAATTATCAGCGTTTCTTGCGAGTTACTTTGCCTCCATTGCTGGAAGAAGGGTCATTGATGATTCGAAGGGTTATGTGGCTGCTACATGATGGTGCTCCAGCCCATTTCGCCGTTAATGTCCGAACGCATCTCAATCGTGGCTTCCCTGGTCGATGGATCGGAGTAGGGGGACCAATTGGATGGGCTGCTTGTTCACCAGATTTCAACCCGTGCGATTTTCTGGTTATGGGGCCATCTCTGAAGTATCGAGTACGCAGAGCCCATTCCACCAGGTGTGGAGACAATGGAGCAGCATACTCATGCTGCCTTTTACACTGTTCGGATGTAGCCTTGTCTGTGTGAAAGTGAGAGAATATGCTAAGGCGCGTACACGCATGCGCTGAGGCACGTGGAAACCATTTTCAACAAATAATATAACTGTGGCTGCACAGTACAGTGCGTATTAGACTGCAGTCTCTGTAACAATGTATAACCGGATAAATGGTCTCTAGCGAGGAAACCAAGCATTTCCAGACCTAAGTTCATTAGAACTTTTTTGTCCCGTATCCTCTCATCGATAGATCCCGAGAGTCTGTACTTAACTGAAAAAATCATCCTGGATAAAAGAGTCAAACGAAAGTGTTTTAACCTATGGTGCTTCTTTCCCTCCATCTTCGTACTGACCATCAAGGATAAAATAGCTTCAATTGCTCTCCTTTCAGTGTTATTTCCTATTTTTCCGGTGCTCCATCTTCTCCCAACGTCATCCTTCCTTCTGCCAATGTGGGTTTCCGATTTCTTATTTATTCTGCCATGAAAGCCTTCTAAATTTAGTATTTTATTCTTGAAAAGGTTTCTTCCTGTGATTTTCGATACTATTATGCCGCTCCGGTCTAGTTTTCTCATTTCTATAATTCATGCTCTTGTCGATTTCTTCTTCCAGAAAACCAGGAATATCTGTTTCGTTATCCTGTTCTCAATCATTCGGTAGAGGTGTCCAAATCTTCGTTTTGCCATTACTTCTGATATTTTTCTCTGTGTTTTCGTAGAGTTCCTAGTTACTTTTCACTTTTCCAATCATACGTAGTCCGTGTTGCATCCATTATTTTTCTAATAATTCGTGTTTCAAGTACCACTATTTTTTGCGCTCGCCCGGTTAGCCGTGTGGTCTTACGCACTGCTTTCCGGACGGGAAAGCGTGCCGGTCCCGGCGGATTCGTGTCGAGGTCCGGTGTGTCGGCCAGTCCAGTCTGTAGAGGGTTTTTAAGGCGGTTTTCCATCTGCCACGGCGAATGCGGGCTGGTTCCCCTTATTCCGCCTCAGTTACACTATGTCGGCGATTGCTGCGCAAACGGTATCTCCACGAATGCGTACAGCATAATTACCCTACCAAGCAAATATTGGGGTTACACGCATCTGTTATGAGACGGCCGGCCCGTGTGGTCGTGCGGTTCTAGGTGCTTCAGTCTGGAACCGTGTGACCGCTACGGTCGCAGGTTCGAATCCTGCCTCGGCCATGGATGTGTGTGATGTCCTAAGGTCAGTTAGGTTTAAGTAGTTCTAAGTTCTAGGCGACTGATGACCTCAGAAGTTAAGTAGCATAGTGCTCAGAGCCATTTGAACCATTTTTTGGTATGAGACATTCCCAGGGGCGTCCACTGGGGGCCGTACCGCACAATAACCCTGGGTTCGGTGTGGGGGCGGCGGTGGGGTGAGTGCACTGCTGTAGGGTTGTGAACCACTGAAGGCAACGGCGGGGCCGGAGCTCTCCGTCGTTTCTAGGTCCACAGTTCCATACGAAACAATACGATACCATTCTTTTTTACAAATGTTTCTCCGAGACATTTAAATTTACTAACTCGTTCTGTTTTACCTATTTGTGTTTTTATGTATTTCGGTGCATCTTTAATATTTATCTCGAATTTTGCTTTTCAGCTGAAATTTTGATACCAGTTGCATTCGTTATTTTTTTCCATGAGATCTGAGTAACTGGTTCTATTAGATTTTCCAAAGTAGCTGCAAAATCGTCTGAAAACCCTAGGTAGTTCGTAAATCCATTTGATTTTCTTCCCAGAATTATTATTAGTTTAATTTTGTGATTTTTTAGCTAGATTCTCCAGATCCTTTTTTTTTTCTAAAACGCTGTTAAGCAGTTACAGTGATAAACATTCATTTATTTTTGTTTTCTTAACATGTCAAACGAAGAAAGACACCAATTTCCCGGAATACATAAAAAAAACATCACTCTCATTCATTTTTCCATGTTGAACAAATTGTGTCATCAACGCTCACATTTTCTCTACAAATCGTTTTAAAAACGGAAGTTACGTCTTTTTGTTAAGTTATTGGGCTTCCACTTACTAATGCCCGGACTAACAAGGAGGGGTGCGGATTTCTTCTGCGCTGATTTACTCATTTCAATGGCGTAAAACTCATCTCGATTGCTCCGCTTCCTCGCTCCTTCTGTTTGCATGGGGGAATGGGACAGATGTCCGGTCCCCGCCATGAAGATAATTCGATTTATCTCGTATACCAAAATACACCCGATAGAACTTACCACAAAGTTCGATTTATCAAGGAATGTCATTTGTCGAAGTTCGAGTAGCGACCGTTTACATGAACCACACGTGTGTCGTGCAGTCTAATGACTCATTACTACGAAACGCTATTATATTACAGTGGTTATTCCAATTGTAAAATTAACCTAAAACTACATAACATTAACCGATATTTTTCCTCGCGTTCGACAAACACAACAACAGTATTAGATAGGTGACATTTTCCTGATTTCCTGAAAAATATTATTTATTTTACTAGGAACTGGCTTTCGGCTTCTTACAGCTTCGTCAGGTGATAACAGTGGCTTTCGGCTTCTTACAGCTTCGTCAGGTGATAACAGTGCTGCATACACGGATACAATAACGTGCGACTTACACAGTCACTGATACAGATGGGACATAAAATGACGAGACAGAGTGTTCACAAAGGAAATCACACCACATTGTCGAGTATGTGCAGTCTACGAACAAAAATCGGAATGTGACGGAAATCGGTAAATGTGATCTACATTTGGTTCTGAGTACATGTACAACATATCTATTGCAGGTATGTATTTCATTTAGTTTTTCACGTAAGTAGTATTCACCTTGAACAAGCCTCAGAATTTTGGTGAATCACTCCAATTTAAAAAAAATAGTTTTAGTTTTATTTTGTCTTAATGATACTTTTAAGACGTTCATCTTCAAGAATGTAATGTAAATTACGTAGAATGCCTGGTGAAGCGTAAGGGGTATCTTGTAAGTATCGGATATCTGGGACCTGTCCAAATATCAGTGCTCGTCACACTGAGGTGACAAAAGACATAGGATAGCGACATGCACATATACAGATTGCTTTAGTACCGCGTACACAAGGTATGAAAGGGCAGCGCATTTGCGG
Source organism: Schistocerca nitens (assembly GCF_023898315.1). Lineage (NCBI taxonomy): Eukaryota > Metazoa > Arthropoda > Insecta > Orthoptera > Acrididae > Schistocerca > Schistocerca nitens. The sequence goes on from NC_064614.1 coordinate 125,353,019, forward strand.
AGCTGCCGTTTACACTCGGGTGCTACATGTGAAAACGTTTGCGACGTGATTATGGTCACTTGAGGGGAATTAACTGACTGAACACGGAATGGTAATTGTAATTAGACCCACAGGACAATTCATTTCGGTAATCGTTAGGGAATTCAATATTCCGAGATCCACAATGTGAAGAGTGTGCCGAGAATACCGAATTTCAGGCATTACCTACCTCTCAGCAAGAACAACGCAGTGGCTACCGACCTCCACGAACAGCGGCGTTTGAGCAGAATTGTCAGCGTAAACAGACAAGCGAAACAACAGCAGAAATCAATGTGGGAAGTACGACGAAAGTATCCTTTAACACAGTGCGGCGAAATTTGGCGTTGATGGGCTATGGCAGCAGAAGATGGACGCGACATCACCTGCAGCGCCTCTCTTGGGCTCGTGACCATATAGATTTGATCCTAGACGTCTGGAAATCCCTGGGCTTGTCAGATGAGTCACTATTTCAGTTGGTAAGAGGTTATGGTAGGGTTCGAGTGTGGCGCAGACTCCCAGCAGCCATGGACCCAAGTCGTTAACAAGGCACTGTGCAAGCAAATGGTGGCTCCATAATGATGTGCGCTGTGTTTGCGTGGGACAGACTGGATCCTCTGGTCCAACCGAACAGATCATTGACTGCAAATGGTTATGTTTCCCTATGTGGAGACCATTTGCAGCCATTCATGAACTGCATGTTGCCACCAAATACGATGTCATGTCACCGGACCACAACCGTTCGCGATTTGGTTGAAAAATACTCTGGCAAATTTGATTTGGTCACCCAGACCGCCCGGCATGAATCCCATCCAACATTTATGGGACATAATGGAGAGGCCAGTTCGTGCAAAATGGCTACAGAGACAGCGTGGCTCAATATTTCTGCAGCAGATTTGCAACGACTTGTTGACTCTATGCGACGTGTAGCTACTCCACTACGCCGGGCAAGAGGATGTGCGACACGATATTAAGAGGTACCCCCGACTTTTGCCACCTCAGTACAGTGAAGCGCCGCTTCTGAGACGGCGATGCGCGGCAACCCCGAATCGAATCCTTCCGGCGGTTTAAAGGCAAGGGTCGGTGTGCCGGTCCGGTTGGACGTGGTTTTCAGGCGGTTTCCCACATCCCACCATGTGAATACCGCGCTGTATCCAAGACTCGCTTCAGTTACACGATTCACGAAACATATCGAACGCCTTCGATTTCGCATGAGTAATACTGCACGCAGTCATCTGGGGTCCACATATTCCGTCTCCGTAGGTGACAGGAGCGGGACAGGAAGTGCATTCTGCGACCCTTTAAACCTAACCACGTCAGATACGTTCATAACCATGTCGACCCTGCGACGAAGCGGGATGAAGGCACAAGAAAAACAAGTAGTCACCGAAATATGGGCAAATTTTAAACACATTGTAAATCCCACATTGAACAACTATGTGCCGAAAAAGTGAGTTACGGACGGAAAACACCCACCGTGGTTTAACAGCGCAATTCGGAGAATGCTCAGGAAGCAAAGACAGTTGCACTCGCGGTACAAGAAAGATCGGGAGAATGAGGACAGGCAAAAGTTAGTAGAGATTCGTGCTGCTGTAAAAAGAGCGATGCGCGAAGGATTCAACCACTACCACCGTCATACCTTACCAAAAGATTTTGATGAAAACCCAAGGAAATTCTAGTCTTACATAAAATCGGTAAGCGGGTCGAAGGCTTCCATCCAGTCACTCACTGATCAGTCTGGCCTGGCAACGGAAGACAGCAAAACGAAAGCTGAAATTTTAAATTTAGCATTTGAGAAATCTTTCACGCAAGAGGATCGTACAAACATACCGCCGTTTGAGACTCGTACAGATTCCCGTATGGAGGACATAGTGATAGACATCCCTGGGGTTGTGAAGTAGCTGAATGGGTTGAAAATAAATAAACCGCCAGGTCATGATGGGATTCCAATTCTGTTTTACAGGGAGTACTCAACTGCATTGGCTCCTTACTTAGCTTGCATTTATCGCGAATCTCTTGCCCAACGTAAAGTCCCGAGCGACTGGAAAAAAGCGCAGGTGACACCTGTGTATCAGAAGGGTAGAAGGACGGATCCTCAAAATTACAGACCAATATCCTTAACATCGGTTTGTTGCAGGATTCTCGAACATATTCTCAGTTCGAATATAATGAATTTCCTTGAGACAGAGAAGTTGCTGTCCTTGCAACAGCACGGCTTTAGACAGCATCGCTCCTGCGAAACGCAACTCGCCCTTTTTTCACATGATATCTTGCGAACCATGGATGAAGGGTATCAGACGGATGCCGTATTCCTTGACTTTCGGAAAGCGTTTGACTCGGTGCCCCACTGCAGACTCCTAACTAAGGTACGAGTATATGGGATTGGTTCCCTAATATGTGAGTGGCTCGAAGACTTCAGTAATAGAAGACTTAAGTAATAGAACCCAGTACTTTGTCCTCGATGATGAGTGTTCATCGGAGGTGAGGGTATCATCTGGAGTGCCCCAGGGAAGTGTGGTAGGTCCGCTGTTGTTTTCTATCTACATAAATGATCTTTTGGATAGGGTGGATAGCAATGTGCGGCTGTTTGCTGATGATGCTGTGGTGTACGGGAAGGTGTCGTCGTTGAGTGACTGTAGGAGGATACAAGATGACTTGGACAGGATTTGTGATTGGTGTAAAGAGTGGCAGCTAACTCTAAATACAGATTAATGTAAATTAATGCAGATGAATAGGAAAAAAGACGGAATGGATAGTGTCTTGAAGGAAGGATATAAGATGAACATCAACAAAAGCAAAACGAGGATAATGGAATGTAGTCGAATTAAGTCGGGTGATGCTGAGGGAATTAGATTAGGAAATGAGACACTTAAAGTAGTAAGGGAGTTTTGCTATTTGGGGAGCAAAGTAACTGATGATAGTCGAAGTAGAGAGGATATAAAATGTAGACTGGCAATGGCAAGAAAAGCGCTTCTGAAGAAGAGAAATTTGTTAACATTGAGTATTGATTTAAGTGTCAGGAAGTCGTTTCTGAAAGTATTTGTATGGAGTGTAGCCATGTATGGAAGTGAAACGTGGACGATACTTAGTTTAGACAAGAAGAGAATAGAAGCTTTTGAAATGTGGTGCTACAGAAGAATGCTGAAGATTAGATGGGTAGATCACATAACTAATGAGGAAGTATTGAATAGGATTGGGGAGGAGTTTGTGGCACAACTTGACAAGAAGAAGGGATCGGTTGGTAGGACATGTTCTGAGGCATCAAGGGATCACCAATTTAGCATTGGAGGGCAGTGTGGAGGGTAAAAATCGTAGAGATGAATACACTAAACAGATTCAGAAGGATGTAGGCTGCAGTACGTATTGGGAGATGAAGAAGCTTGCACAGGATAGAGTAGCATGGAGAGCTGCAACAAACCAGTCTCAGGACTGAAGACCACAACAACAACAACAACAAGGAAAAAGAATCCCGTAATGTTTGAATACTCCATTAATAGTATAGCGCTTGACACAGTCACGTCAATTAAATATTTGGGCGCAACATTGCAGAGCGATATGAAGTGGGACAAGCATGTAATGGCAGTTGTGGGGAAGGCGGATAGTCGTCTTCGGTTCATTGGTAAAATTTTGGGTTGGTTGGTTGGTTGGTTGGTTTGTGGGATGAAAGGGACCAGACTGCGATGGTCATCGGTCCCTTTTTCCAAAAAAAATGAAAACCGCCCAAAGAGAATAAAAAACAAACAGCAGGAAAGACGTCAGACGACACAGGACGAAAAAGACTCCGACAGAGATCAGACAAAACAAAGTAAAACACACAGAGTGTGACGGTGGTTGGCCTACCATAGAGAAAAAAAAGAGGAAAAGCCAACCACCAAGAACACATTAAAAAACTCAGTTTAAAAGCAGAGGCTAAAAGCCAGAATCAACACTAAAAAACAAACACTCAGATTAAACTATAAAAACCCCCTGCCCGAATAAAACGCAAAACTAAGTCCACCATGGCAGAGTCATCTAGTAAAAGGGCAGGGAGCGTGTCAGGGAGTGCGAACGTCTGCCTGAGCACAGCTAAAAGCGGACACTCCAATAAAATGTGCACCACAGATAAAACGGAGCCGCAGCGACACAGAGGTGGGTCCTCACGGCGCAATAAGTGGCCGTGTGTCAGCCGAGTGTGCCCAATGCGCAGCCGGCAGAGGGCAACAGACTCCTGGCGGGAGACCCGAATGGACGACCGCCACACAGTCGTCGACGCCTTGATACAACGGAGTTTGTTCGGTACGGGCAGGTTGCGCCATTCAGCGTGCCATAAAGCGAAAATTTTGCGGCGCAATAGTGCCCGCAAATCAGTCGCCGGGAGGCCAATCTCCAGAGGTGGTTGGCTGGTGGCCTCTTTCGCCAGGCGGTCAACATTCTCATTCCCGGGGATCCCAACATGGCCTGGGGTCCAAACAAAGACCACGGAGCGGCCGCAACGGTCAAGAGTAGACAGGGACTCCTGGATAGCCATCACTAGACGGGAACGAGGGAAACACTGGTCGAGAGCTCGTAAACTGCTCAGGGAGTCGCTACAGATAACAAAGGACTCACCTGAGCAGGAGCGGATATATAGTGCTCGAAAGATGGCGACCAGCTCAGCAGTGTAAACGCTGCAGCCAGCCGCCAAGGAACGTTGTTCGGACTGGTCCCCTAGATTGAGCGCATAACCGACACGACCAGCAACCATCGAACCGTCAGTGTAAACAATTCCAGAGCCCTGATACGTGGCCAGGATGGAAGAGAAGCGGCGGCGGAAGGCCTCTGGAGGGACTGAGTCCTTCGGGCCCTGTGCCAAGTCGAGCCGAAGGTAAGGGCGAGGAACACACCATGGGGGTGTACGCAAAGTGGCCCGGAAAGAAGGTGGAAGAGGGAAAAATCCAAGCCCGGAGAGAAGCTCCTTAACGCGCACAGCGATCGGACAACCCGACCGGGGCCGACGCTCTGGCAGATGGACGACCGACTGCGGGAACAGCACACGGTAATTTGGGTGCCCGGGCAAGCTAAAAACATGGGCAGCATAAGCAGCCAGTAATTGTTGGCGTCGGAACCGCAGTGGAGGGACACCTGCCTCCACTAGTAAGCTGTCCACAGGGCTGGTGCGGAAAGCACCAGTGGCAAGGCGTATCCCGCTGTGGAGAATTGGGTCCAGCACCCGCAACGCAGACGGGGATGCTGAGCCATATGCCAGGCACCCATAATCCAGACGGGACTGGATTAACGCCTGGTAGAGCCGTAACAGGGTAGAGCGGTCGGCGCCCCAGCGGGTGTGGCTCAAACATCGCAGTGCATTGAGATGCCGCCAACACACCTGTTTGAGCTGCCGAATATGAGGCAGCCAAGTCAACCGGGCATCGAAAACCACCCCCAAAAACCTGTGTGATTCCACCACCGAAAGAAGTTCGCCGTTAAGAGAAAGCTGCGGCTCCGGGTGGACAGTACGTCGCCGGCAGAAATGCATAACGCAGGTCTTGGCTGCCGGAAACTGAAACCCATGCGCTACAGCCCAAGACTGCGCCTTACGGATAGCGCCCTGTAGCTGACGTTCAACAGCTGCAATGCCAGTAGAGCTGTAGTAAAGGCAAAAGTCGTCAGCATACAGGGAAGCGGAGACAGAATTTCCCACGGCCGCAGCAAGCCCGTTAATGGCTATTAAAAACAGACAGACACTTAAAACAGAACCCTGTGGCACACCGTTCTCCAGGACGTGGGAGGAACTATACGAGGCCGCGACTTGCACGCGGAAGGTACGACACGACAGAAAATTGCGGATAAAAATCGGCAGAGGACCCCGAAGACCCCATCCATGAAGCGTAGAAAGGATGTGATGACGCCATGTCGTATCGTACGCCTTCCGCATGTCGAAAAAGACAGCGACCAGGTGCTGACATCGGGCAAAGGCAGTACGGATGGCCGACTCCAGGCTCACCAGATTGTCGGTGGCGGAGCGGCCTTTACGGAACCCACCCTGAGACGGAGCCAGAAGGCCCCGAGACTCCAGTACCCAATTCAAGCGCCGGCTCACCATCCGTTCAAGCAACTTGCAAGGAACGTTGGTGAGGCTAATGGGACGGTAGCTGTCCACCTCCAGAGGGTTCTTTCCAAGTTTCAAAACGGGGATGACAATGCCTTCCCGCCATTGCGGCTGGCCGAAGTGGCCGTGCGGTTAAAGGCGCTGCAGTCTGGAACCGCAAGACCGCTAAGGTCGCAGGTTCGAATCCTGCCTCGGGCATGGATGTTTGTGATGTCCTTAGGTTAGTTAGGTTTAAGTAGTTCAAAGTTCTAGGGGACTAATGACCTCAGCAGTTGAGTCCCATAGTGCTCAGAGCCATTTGAGCCAGCCGCCATTGCGACGGAAACTCCCCCTCGACCCAAAGACGGTTGTAAAGATCGAGAAGGCGCCGGGCAGTCCACTGAAAGGTGTTTCAGAATCTGACAGTGAATGCCATCTGGCCCAGGAGCGGTATCAGGGCAAGCAGCTAGGGCACTGCGAAATTCCCACTCACTAAATGGAGCATTGTAAGATTCTGGGTGGTTGGTGCGAAACGAAAGGCTCCGACGTTCCATCCGCTCTTTAATGGAGCGGAAGGCCTGGGGGTAATTTTCGCAGAAGCGGAACTCATAGCAAAATGCTCTGCTAAGCGATTTGCAATGTCGGAGTCAGTACAAACTGCTCCATTCAGTGAGAGCGCAGGGGCGCTGACAGGTGGCCGATAGCCGTAGACGCGTCGAATCTTGGCCCAGACCTGCGATGGAGTGACATGGAGGCCAATGGTGGACACATACCGCTCCCAGCATTCCTTCTTGCCTTGGCGGATAAGGAGGCGGGCCCGCGCACGCAGCCGTTTGAAGGCGATAAGGTGGTCTATGGAGGGATGTCGCTTGTGACGCTGGAGCGCCCGCCGGCGATCTTTAATCGCTTCAGCGATCTCAGGCGACCACCAAGGCACAGCCTTCCGCCGAGGGGACCCAGAAGAACGGGGAATGGCAGACTCGGCGGCAGTAACGATGCCGGTGGTGACCGATTGAACCACCGCATCAATGTCATCAGTAGAGAGAGGCTCAAAAGCGGCAGTGGAGGAGAACAAGTCCCAGTCAGCCTTATTCATAGCCCATTTGCTGGGGCGCCCAGAAGAGTGACGCTGTGGTAGTGACAAAAAGAGCGGAAAGTGGTCACTACCACACAGGTCGTCATGCACACTCCATTGGACAGACGGTAAGAGGCTATGGCTACAGATTGAAAGGTCAATGGCGGAGTAGGTGCCATGCGCCACACTGAAGTGTGTGAAGGCACCATCATTTAACAGCGAGAGATCGAGCTGCGACAATAAATGCTCAACGATGGCGCCTCGACCTGTTGCCACTGACCCACCCCACAGAGGGTTATGGGCGTTGAAGTCGCCCAATAGCAAGAAAGGTGGCGGCAATTGGGCGACCAGTGCAGCCAGGACTTGCTGCGAGACATCACCATCCGGTGGAATGTAAAGACTGCAGACGGTAACAGCCTGTGGCGTCCACACGCGTACAGCGACAGCCTCTAAAGGCGTCTGGAGAGGGACAGGCTCGCTGTGCAGAGTGTGAAGGATATATATGCAGACGCCACCAGACACCCTTTCATAAGCTGCTCGGTTCTGATAATAACCCCGATAGCCACGGAGGGCGGGGGTTCGCATTGCTGGAAACCAAGTTTCCTGGACAGCAATGCAGAAGAAAGGGTGAAGGCTGATAAGTTGGCGGAGCTCAGCTAGATGGTGGAAGAAACCGCTGCAGTTCCACTGGAGAATGGTATTGGCCATTGCGGAGAAAGGCGTGACGGGACTGGGAAGGCAGATTACGCCGCTAGGTCACCTGCCGCATCCGTTGGAGCACCCGTGCAAGTGCTATCCATTGCGTCTGAGGGATCGGCGAGATCGAGGTCCTCAGCGGACGCAAGGATCTCCACCTCAGGTGTCTTGGACTTACGGGACTTCAAAGTCGTTTTCTCTCGCTGTTCCTTTGGTTGCCGTTGGTGAGAGGGCTTATTGGAGTCAGTCTCTGGGACCGAAGTGGATCGCGAAGCCCGTCGACCAGCGACCTGTGGCTGCTTCAGCCACTGGCTGGTGTCTGCTGTGCCGCTGGTAGGAACCTGGGAAGGGAGTGACCCAAGGGATCCCTTCCGAGCGAGAGAAGCCGAAGAAGACTTACGCTTCTCCGGCTGAGAAGGGGGGACTGGTGTCCCCGATGGTTTAGTGGGTGCTGCTCCCGAGGTAGATGGTGTGGGAGCAACAGCAAGAGAAGGGGCCCCCATTGTCAAGGGGGCAGGTGAGGTCCTCTGATTCCGAGAGCTGACTGTATATCTTGCAGCTGAAGGAGCTGGAGCAGGAGTGACAGTGGAGGCATAAGATGACATCATGCGCACGGGGTGTAGCCGTTCAAATTTCCGCTTAGCCTCAGCGTAAGTCAGTCGGTCCACGGTCTTATATTCCATGATTTTGCGTTCTTTCTGTAAGACACTGCAGTCCGGCGAGCAAGGGGAATGAGGCTCTCCACAGTTGACACAGACGGGAGGCGGAGCACATCGAGTATCGGGATGAGATGGGCGTCCACAATCTCGACATGTGAGGCTAGAAGTACAGCGAGAGGACATGTGACCGAACTTCCAGCACTTAAAGCACCGCATCGGGGGAGGGATATAGGGTTTGACGTCACACCGGTAGACCATCACCTTGACCTTCTCTGGTAAGATATCACCTTCGAAGGCCAAGATGAAGGCACCGGTAGCTACCTGATTGTCCCTCGGACCCCGATGAACACGCCGGACGAAATGTACACCTCGTCGCTCTAAGTTGGCGCGCAGCTCGTCATCGGACCGTAAAAGGAGATCGCGGTGAAAAATAATTCCCTGAACCATATTTAAGCTTTTATGGGGGGTGATAGTAACAGAAACATCCCCCAACTTCGTACAAGCGAGCAAGGCTCGTGACTGGGCAGAGGATGCCGTTTTTATTAAGACTGACCCTGACCGCATCTTGGACAAGCCCTCCACCTCCCCGAAATTGTCCTCTAAATGTTCGACAAAGAACTGAGGCTTCACAGACACAAACGATTCCCCGTCAGCTCTGGTACAGACGAGATACCGGGGCGAATACCTGTCGCTCTCATTCATAGCCTTTCGTTCCTCCCATGGTGTGGCCAGGGAGGGGAACGATTTGGGGTCATACACATTAGCCTTAAAATGAGCTTTGGAACGCTTAGAGACTGCTGACGGATGGCCGCCAGCGAGAGATGATGTACCACGCTTCATTGCGGGTCATCCGCCCTGATGCCACCTACTCCGACCAAGGGCCCTCCCCGCGGGCGCCACCCAGCCGCAGCAATAGCCACCTGGCAGGACGGCCATTGCCGGGAGTCCTGATGCCCCAAGGAGATGGGCATCTACTCCTTGGCATACGTAGGGAGTTAACGGCGCAGGCATCAGTAGAGCGATCCCTGTGTTGTCAGGGGGCTACAACCAAGAGGGTACATGGCGGCCCCACCACAACGGGCTGGCTACCGTGCTGGATCTTAGGTGCAAAACTGTCCAAGGTCGTCGTCGCAGTTAAAAGAAACACTGCAGAGTGCAGCGTGGTAATCGCACCCAGGGACGTATCCTCGCCCAAGAGATGGAAAACGAGCGGGACACCAGTGCAACGACGAAAAAGCCGGCTGAAGGTCTCAACGCACGACGGATACAGTGCACCATGTAAGGCGCCCTTCCCCAATTGGCTCGCTCTTCGGAATAATTTAGAAAGATGGAGGTCAAACCCGAGAGGGGACCATCATAGCAGGCCGAAACATTTGAGACTCCTTTTAGTCGCCTCTTACGACAGGCAGGAATACCGCGGGCCTATTCTAACCCCCGAACCCGCAGGGGGTAAAATTTTGGGAAGATGTGGTTCATCTGTAAAGGAGACCGCTTATAAAACACTAATACGACCTATTCTTGAGTACTGCTCGAGCGTTTGGGATCCCTATCAGGTCGGATTGAGGGAGGACATAGAAGCAATTCAGAGGCGGGCTGCTAGTTTTGTTACTGGTACGTTTGATCGTCACGCGAGTGTTACAGAAATGCTTCAAGAACTCGGGTGGGAGTCTCTAGAGGAAAGGAGGCGTTCTTTTCGTGAATCGCTACTGAGGAAATTTAGAGAACCAGAATTTGAGGCTGACTGCAGTACAATTTTATTGCCGCCAACTTATATTTCGCGGTAAGACCACAAAGATAAGAGATATTAGGGCTTGTACAGAGGCATAAAGGCAGTCATTTTTCTCTCGTTCTGTTCTGGAGTGGAACAGAGAGAGAAGATGCTAGTTGTGGTACGAGGTACCCTCCGCCACGCACTGTACGGTGGACTGCGGAGTATGTATGTAGATGTACCTGGTAGTAACACAGCAAATACGCCACCCGACTGTGACCCGCGGTAGCAAAATGAAACAAAAGAGAGAAGCTCCGCAGCATGGCACGCGGCAGCGTTCGCTGGCAGGCGGGCGAATACCGCGGCGGCGTGCGGCACGCCGGCTGGTTGACGCTCCGCCTGCGGCACGGCACGGCACGGCACAGTACAGCGGTATGCCTGCGGGTGGGTGGGCGAACGGTCGGGCGTGCGGCGTGTGTCCAGTGGAGCACGCTGCGCCATCCGCAGATTGGACCGCGCGGGTCAGCGCGCATCTGCCGGCTACAACGCCCCCGCCACCCGGGCGGAAGGCCGCCGTCATAAAAAAGATGAAAAAAGGGGGGGAGAAAAACAGATGACCAGGTGATATTGAAACAACACGGCAACGGGGTCAAGGCTTCGGGGGCGCTTTTCGCGGGTACACTAGTTTCCACGCGAGCTCTGCGGTGAATTGCAGACTTCTCTGCTGGAGATTAGAACTGCATAACCGAGTGAGACCTTCGCCGTCGTAACTTTTATTTCTTCTCCCATGGACTACTTTAACTACCTTTCCGAATTACTCCTTCATAAAGGTGGTAAGTAACTTACGACCTCAGACGCGTATCGAACACGCACGCCCCCTATCTCAGATGTGTTAAAGTTTGGAACCAACATCTACACTGTCTGAAAAAAATCGGAACGCCAAACAGTAATTTACGTACAAAAAATAATGTACAGTAAGGAAATTTTGGCAATACATTTCTGTAGGTAACATATTTACCTAATTAACAGTGCATTATCACTGGTTAATGGGAACGCGAGATAAACCATTACAAATGTGAAATGCTGTTACATTAACAACCGCTGTAACCGCTAGAATGTTCATTGCAAACATGCAAACGTGCATGCATTGTGTTGTTGAAGTGGCTCAAATGGCTGTAAGCACTATGGAACTTAACATCTGAGGTCATCCTTTCCCTAGACTTACAACTACTTAAACCCAACTAACCTAAGGACAACTTTGAACATGGCTGACGTTTGCAGCAACCGTATACACAATTTTGAAAAATAAGTAAAAATCAGCCAACCGGTTGCATAGGTTTTCTATATACCTTGACCAGGTTTCGTCACCTCTAAGGGTGACTTCATCAGAAGGTAAGATAATTACATGAACAACATATCGTCAAAGATGTACCTTCTGATGAAGTGTCAGCCTTAGAGGTGACGAAACCTCGTCAAGGTATATAGTAAACCTATGCAACCGGTTGGCTGATTTTTACTTATTTAAAATAATAATAATAATAATAATAATAATAATAACCTAAGGACATCACACACATGCATGCCCGAGGCTGGATTCGTACCTGCCACCGTAGCAGCAGCGCCTATAATCGCTCGGCCACAGCTGCCGGCTGTTGTTGAAGTGCCAGATGTCAGTTCGTGGGGCAGAGTTCCATAGTTCTATGCCCATTTCACTTGGTCGGTCAATACACGAACGTTTACTGCTGATTGTGGATGTCGCTGGAGTTGTCTGATGATGTTCCATAGATGCTCGATTGGACACAAATCCAGTGATCGAGCAGCCCAAGGCAACACGTCGACACTCTGCAGAGCATATGGGGTTACAGCAGCGGTATGTAGGTGAGAATCATCGTGTTCGGAAACATCCCCTGGAATGCTGTTCGAATGTCAGCACTACACGTCGAATCACCAAACCAACGAAAAAATTTGCAGTCAGGATGCGTGGGATAACGACGCTGTCATACGATCGAGCACCCCAGACCATAGCTCCAGGTGTAGGTCCAGCGTGTCCAGCACGCAGACAGGTTGGTTGCAGGCCCTCAACTCGCCTCCTCCTAACAAGGGAACCTCCCCATCCCACCCCCCTCAGATTTAGTTATAAGTTGGCACAGTGGATAGGCCTTGAAAAACTGAACACAGGTCAATTGAGGAAACAGGAAGAAGTTGTATGGAACTATGAAAAAATAAGCAAAATATACAAACTGAGTAGTCCATGTGCAACACATGCGACATCAAGGAGCGCGTAAGCGTAGTATCGCCGTAGTCCCGTGATTAGCGTGAGCAGGTACGGGGCGAGAGGTCCTTGGTTCAAGTCGTCCCTCGAGTGAAAATTTTACATTCTTCATTTTCGCAAAGTTATGATCTGTCCGTTCGTTCATTGACGTCACTGTTCACTGTAATAAGTTTAGTGTCTGTGTTTTGCGACCGCATCGCAAAACCGTGCGATTAGTAGACGAAAGGTCGTGCCTCTCCAATGGGAACCGAAAACATTTGATCGCAAGGTCATAGGTCAACCGATTCCTCCACAGGAAAACACGTCTGATATATTCTATACGACACTGGTGACGGCATGTGCGTCACATGACAGGAATTTGTTGTCCACCCACCTTACACTTGGCGAATGGGTAAAAAGATTCTTCTACCTTGCCCGATTTAGGTTTTCTTGTGGATGTGATAATCACTCCCAAAAAACTGATGAAAAAATAATAGTTTGTCACAAACTGAAAATAAAAAATTAAACTTTTCACTCGAAGGAAGACTTGAACCAAGGACCTCTCGTTCCGCAGCTGCTCACGCTAACCACGGGACCACGACGCTCCGGTGCTCATACTATCCTTGATGTTGCATATCTTACGCATGGACTACTCAGTTTATATATTTTGCTCATTTTTTCATAGTTCCACACAACTTCTTCCTGTTTTCTCGATTGATGTGTGTTCAGTTTTTCAAGGCCTATCCACTGTGCCAACTTATAACTAAATCTGAGGGGGGTGCGATGGGGAGGTTCCCTTGTAAGCAACACACGGCCATCACTGGCAGTGAGGCAGAACCAGTTTTCATCAGGAAACACAACAGACCTTCACCCTACCCTCGAGTGAGATTTCGCTTGACACCACAGAGTTAGTGGTTTGGAGTCAGTGGATTGCACGCTACAGGGTGTCTGGCTCGTAGCTGTCCTTCATGAAACCAATTTGTAACAGTTTGTTGTGTCACTATGGTGCCAACTGTTGCACAAATTGATGCTGCAGATACAGTACGATGCGACAGAGTCATACACCCAACTAGATTGTGTTCCCTCTCGGAGAGACAAGTGGCCATCCGCAGCCCGGTCTTCTTGCGACTGTAGATTCTCATGACCACTGCTGGCAGGAATCATGTACAGTGGTTACATTTCTCCCAAGTCTTTCTACAATATTACGGTAGGAGCATACAGCTTCTCTTAGCCCTACTACATGATCTTGTTGAAACTAATGGAGGGGTTGATAATGGCGCCTTTGTCGCCTTGAGGGCATTGTTGACTAATACCAACTCGTCGCGTCCTGTCTTAAAGGTAACTAACGCTCACGACCGTTAAAGTGTGTATTTAAACCAAACCTGTGTAGTATTCTCACAGTGGCGCGAAATCTGAACAAACATCTTGCAGATGTAGAAACTCTGCCTATGAGTTTTCGTTCGTGTGGCACGATTCCTTTTTGGTGCGGCAATCTATACATCACGTAACTGAGGGATAACTGAATTTCTCCAAAATTACTAACATTCGTACGATGGTTATTTTTATATTTGGATTAGTAAAAGAGTAAGATACTATTTGCAACACTGTATTGGTACTTATTTCTTTTTACAGGCAACAGAATTACTGTTATTCAGTGAATTCCTGTTCTCACAGTACCGCGAGTAATTTAGTTTGCTGTTTGTACAGGAGTAAAAGATGAGGAATCAGTTTAGTGGAAAGCATTTACATTTCTGGCGATTCCTTAACAGTAAGGGCAAAATATTTTCTTATACACTTATAAAAAATGACATCCATTTTTATCCATAACGTCCGTTTTTAGGCAAAATAAGCGCTTATATTTTACGACTTGTGCTTATTCCAGTACAGATACGGGAACAATATCAAGTTGAGAAGAATAATACACTGGGAAAAGTTGATAATAGAGAAAACTCACACTGATTGATAACGTGAGCACTTAGCGACATCCATCAAACTTGAAACTTAACACCAAACCTTTTTTAAATTTTTTCTCGCATACATGCTCAACGTCAAAGGTTTAATACAATACGCAATTTGTAAATTACTCAGACGTTTGAAGCTCTCTTCTACATGGGAGCTCAATTCTTTGAAGTGTGCTTGTTATTACTAACCCACATACCAACTACTTTATAGGCTTTATCTAGGTACAATAACCTGTCACCGCCTATGTAAGAGGCGATCTGGTCAAGAAGTCGTCGTCGACATCGTCTGTACTGTTCCTTGAATCTGTATCTCTCTCTTCTAGTGGGCTGTGTGCCATGTTAATAGTGTGCTGGGTCTTGTGTCATGTCTATTGTGCCGTTCATCTGTTTACTGAACGTGCATAGCGTTGGAGATGATGTCTGCCGTACCAACGATTTCTTTTCGTGCTGTTTCTAATCACATGTGTAGGTCCTCGTAGGTATGCTGCACTCGTATGGCCTGAGTGTCAAGTGTATGATGACGTCCTAGGGGAGCCTCTCCCCCTGTAAATACACTCTTCCCTTCCACTGAGATCCAAGCGGTGTAAGTTCATCGGATAAGGACCATGTGAAGCCAGGGAGTGGACCTTGGCTCTATTGGGTTCGATATGTCTCACTACTGACGGTTCCCTGATATTGCGGAATAAGGTACGAACTCACCGGACTTTATCAATGATAACCCATTCCCGTCGCCAGCCAACTGACCACCTCTTCTTTAAAGAGCATTTGTATGTCTGCTTCTTCCCCCGCTACTATATCTCTCCCAGAATTGCACCCTTTTGGGACACTCAGCAGCTTCTGTCGTATCACACGAATCTCTCCCTTAAGAATTGAGTTTTGTGTGGTAGCAATCCTTCATTTCGCTCACGAAGCAGGTTTAATATTTGCTCACTAAAGAGCAGTACGAACGGCATGGAATGCCCTCCTGCCAACTCCGCCTCCGCACCAGCGTGGACGCCGTTGTCTACCGCCCTGTGAGCTTCTCTCTCTCTCTCTCTCTCTCTCTCTCTCTACCCCCGCCTCCCCCCCCCCTCCCAGCAGCACCGAGCAAGATGGCGCAGTGTCTGGGGGCGTCCTCTCACGGGACGTGAAAACTTTCGTGGACGAGGAGCTAATGGCGTTAAAGCGTGTAATGAATTTCACGTTCCGCTATACTTAGAATTGTGAGACGGAGGATCTGTCGTAATTGATAGTGTTGTATGCTATCGAGAGAAAGGTAGTAAGTTAGCGTATAGCTACATCAAATTTGTTGTTCACCTTTTGTTATCTATAAGACGCTGAATCTTTCTTGTTAATTTAGTAGAAGTGTTGTCTGCAATAGGCGACGTAATTTATTATAAACAGTGTATTTGCTGCAATTGTTGCTGCAAAAACCAACGATTGGAATGTCTTCCCAGTGACCTAAAATCTTAACGTGGCTGCCAGTCTGTGTCAGAAACTAAACACAAGATACATGCTGGAAGTTTCACACACTGTAAGTTTTTGGTATTATGAAACTGTGTGTGTTTTGTGGTCTGCCTGAAGTTTGTATCCTTCCAGCAAATCTCTCTTTTTCTTTCTTTTGTTTTTAGTGATCGTGACCAGCTTAGGAAAAATCTCATCTTCCATTTGAATGAAATCATGAAATGAATCCTGGTATTGAAGCCTGTGTGAAGTACCGGCACTTCAGAGTGATACAAGCTCACATTGGGAAAGCAGACCTGGAGTGTCCTATTTCGAAGGAATTAATCATGCACTCACCTTAGACGGCTTATGGGGCTAGAAAAATCTAAATCCGGATGACCGGGCAGCGTTTTGAAGCTCCATCCTCCCGAACGTTAGTCGAGCGTCTTGAGCCGTCCTCACACGAGATGTGTTCCTCCTCGTCGCGAAGCCGGCGAGACGCCGTGTTCGTCGTGGTTGCTGCGCGCTTCGAAACGACCTGCTGCTACATCTCACGGAACACAGCATCGTGATTTGCGACCTCAGCGCTCTCCAGCGGTAGATCCCTGGACACTGTGCGTAGGTATATTCTGTTTAAAACGTAAAATGTGACGGAGACTCAACTGAGTACACGAAAAACTTCCACTAGTAACGTGCCACAGCACGTTGCACAGCATTATCTGGCGTTGCTCTACCAGCAATTCGCCTTTCAAACCATCGACTGGTCCAAAATTTTCTTCGCAATTTACTGTGCTCTTCTTCGACGATCGGCAACAGAGTTAACGCATACATTTTACGCGCGCCCATTTTTGTAAAGGAACTGTGCTTTACGCGCGAGATGCAGCCGGGAACTGCCGCTGGAGAGCGCTGAGGTCGCAAATCACGATGAGGAGCACGCTTTGTTCCGTGAGATGTAGCATCAGGTCGTTTCGAAGCACGCAGCAACCACGACGGGCACCGCGTCCCGCCGGCATCGCGATGACGAGGAACACATCTCGTGTTAGGACGGCTCAAGACGCTTGACTTACTTTCGGGAGGCTGGAGCTTCAGAACCCTGTCCGGTCGTCCAGATTTAGATTTTCCTGGCCCCATAAGCCGTCTAAAGTGAGTGCCTGATTGGTTCCTTCGAACTGGGTTATGGCAAGTCTGTTTCCTCAATCAACTTTGATCCACCTCCAATGAATGCTTCGTTGAAGGGGCAGTAAACCATAATCTTCCTTTCTTTCATCCATTGTTGACAAGACAAATAAGGACGTGCAACCAGCTAGCATCGCAATTCGCCCTTACCCGTCCGCAGCGGTGTGTTTTAGAATACTAGAACACCAGTCCTTTGGGGAAGCTGGAAGAGTCACGTGATGGGCTCGGCGGAAGATCCCCGCTGAGCCGGGGGCAGGGGCAGGCCGGACCGCTTTATCACGGCCCGCCACACCCACGGCATGCCAATGAGCTGAGATTACGGACTGCGCTATCCACCGTCTCTGATCCGGCTCTGGGCCGCATTAATCGCGTCGTTTCCCAAGCCACCACCTCCTCGAACGAATAGCATCCCCTGCCCCCAGTGTGCCCCAGTCAACCTGCCTGGCATTAGCCTTTCCAACGAGTAGTTTCATGCGGTGAGTACATCGTAAAACCGTCCGGACTCATAGCTCTACACATCGCATACCTCATACCGTAGATACGGCAGACCGCGCATGACGCCATTATGTTGACGCCGGGGCCAACGAGAAATACGGGCTTCTCAACGAGCTTGTGGTGTCACACAAGACGGCTTTAGGCCCACGAGGAAGACAGGCCGTGCCGCGTACGTCCCAGCAGCCTACTGCGGCGGGGAACGAGTAACTATTCCAGAAGTTTATGCTAGACTGTGCTTTTGAATGTATACAAGCTCTCGATAGTCCAAGAGAAAGTTAAGACCTTTAGTGGGTGCCTTTTCAATTACGCATTGATTTCCCGTGGGCCCTGCACGGAGCCGACCGTTCGCGAAATGTGGCGAACAAGGCGACTAGTGTGACGTCACAAGTTCGTTGCGAGGCCCCTATTTCTCATTGGCCCCGAGTCAGCTCGTCCGCCACACTTGCAGAACACGCGGCTCCGTGCACGGCCCATGGGAAGTCAATACGTAATTGAAAAGGTACCCACTAAAAGTGTTAACTTTGTGGTGTGCACTAAAACGCGCAGTCAAGAGTTTTATCAAGAGCTATTAAACTCGTCTGGAATTGTTACTCGCTCCCCGTCGCAGTAGCCTGCTGGCGGCGTCACGTGCTGTGACGTTCGCGCCACGCCTATGTTTCTCGTGGGCCTCGATTCACAAACACATTTCGATCAGCTGACTAGTGACGGCGTCCATTTGCAGGCAGTTTCCAGAGTAAGGTTTAATTTATCTTTATAGTAATTGTAGTGTTTTTAGTAAACGTTCCTTCATTCCAATAGTAAAATTTTGTCCGACGTTTGGTTGCAACGAAGAATGTGCGAAAGTAAATAATACCTCGCTTCAGAGGTAAAGTTTTAAAAATATAAAACAAATTTCGAACACATTTTTCGAGATTAAAGTCAGTGAATTTACAGACTGAAGCTAAGGAATGATATCGTTACCAAGCGCAAGGGTACGACCGTCAGTTTGAGAGTGTTTGTGTCCAAATATTACGATTCGAATGCTGAGGGTCATTATATATGGTGTCCCAGGAAAAATGGTTAATATTCAGGGATATGCCAGGAACGGTCATTCGAAGCAAAAAGTGTAGTAAATATGGGCTCCAAATTGCGTATCTCAAGAGCATGAGCGTTTCCTCATCTTCGATACTGTGAAACAAATCTCTTTTGCTGCAATCTCTTCGCGTTCCATATTTTAATTGGAGGTGGTATGGACCAAAACAAGAAAAAATTGCAGACGTAGGCCCTAAAATGCGTACCGTAATCACTACGAGGAGTTTCTCAGTAGAAGAGATGTGTTTCACAGTAGCGAAGATGAACAAGTGCTCATAGCTCCTAAGGTATGCATTATAGAGCCCATATATAGTAGACTTTTTGCGACAAATGATCGTTGCTGTCACATCACTGAATATTGACCATTCCTCCTGGGACACCATGTATATAGGTCTCGTAAAAATGCGTTGATCCTTAGCTTCGTTAGTAAGGGAACAGCTGTTAAGGCGAAGGCAGCGTCTGATCTAGGAATATACACGTGGGCTACACCTTCAGATATTGAGACGTAGCGTATAGCAGAGTAAACAAGTACGTGTAGATGCAGTGTGTCGACTTTTGTGCAGAGGCCGGCGGTTGGCCCTCACCATAAACAAATATAGCAAGTGCACCCGACAAAACATTTCTCATCCCCTCGAGTACCGTCTAACACCGCTTCTAGCATCAGTCCAAAGAGCAGGAAGTCGAAAAGCTTTTTCCTAGTATGCCACCTCCAGCCGAAGTCATACACTCGTACTGCTGATTAAATTCACCTGCTCCTCCAAATAGTCTGAGGCAGTTCCTATGGGATCAAGATCGGCTGATACAGCGGTCAATCGACGTGATGTAGGTTATCCGAGCGTTCATCAAAGCAGGAACGTGTGCATGCAGCCACGTGAACCTGGGAGGCGTGTCCACTCCATATTTATCACGAAGATTTAGAGGAAACAACTGACTACAGATTGTGTGTAAATAAACACCCCGTTCCTTTGAATTTCAGAATTTTCCTGGTCAACTGAGTGTTTGAGGAAACATCGAGCGTGCAGCCGGTTGTCAGCTACGTTCCACGATATTTCGACTGGGCACCAGTCAATAACCCGCAGGTGAGCCACCCAAGACTGACAAAGACGTCATCTGTTCCGTAATGCACAAAATAGAAACAGTCTGAAAAGCATGTAAGGGTGTTGCACGGTAGGATGTAGTGAGAAATATCTGTTAAGAAAAAACATTCGATTCATTGTGGCGTTTCCGAGTCAATTTGTATTGAAGTTAGCCCATCAGACCGCTGTGCGCACAAATTCAAGCTGCCCGCCAGATACAACTAGTGACAGTCGTTCTCATTAGCGTGGAGGATAGCGCACGAGACTGCTCAATCTTTGGCTCCGATTCGGTCGCAACTACTGTCCCACGTCCAATTTTTGTATCGTCCTCTTGTTCGTTATGAGAAAATAAAACGAAGAAAACATTTGGCGACACCGTCTCTGGCGGGCCGCTTGAATCTGTCATGTCTCCACTTCGATCCATTTTAATGCGCCACTTCCCTGCAACCTAGTGGTTCATATACACATTGTCTCACCATCATGGCTTACGTCAGCGTTGGGAAGTCCCATGACTGCCTGCTATCAATTAAAAAACGCTCAAAGCTGCCAGTGTGTGTTTGCAAGGGGATGACTAATATATTAGCCCGGTGACATTATGAAGAATACTGACCTCGTAAAACATACGTCTAAATATAGCTCAGTCCATCCCACGTGATCATTCTTCACTTCTCTACATCTGACCTATTGAGATGATTCACTTTGTATTCGGCTACACTTCCGACGAGAAGAGAACTGAACAAGGTAAACAACAGATCAATGTGTACAGAAAGATTATTATTGTTGGTAGAAAGTCGTCTTAAAACGACACAGGTTGATACAATTTTCCTGAGTTAGAGTTTGGTAGTTTACTTGGGTGTCGGGAAGAAAAGTGGTGAAAAACCATGGGAAGAAAAGAAGTGGTGAAAACGCAAAGCAGACGGGCACAACTTGTTTTACAGTAAAAAAAAAAAGTTTCGAACGCATTTACGACACCGGGGACGAGAAAACTTGGCGACAAACCTGGTTTCAGCGCTGTTAACTCCAGCTACCCCCGACCCCTTTTGCCTGTCAGCAAAGGGCTGCAGGTCTGTTTGCAACGGTGTTCCCTAACGATTGCAGTATCTACAGAAAAGGGGTGAGAAAGCGATGTACAAGCAAAGGATGAATATGATATTACATTACAGATGATACCACGACGTCTCGTTTTCTGTTATCCTCGACATACGGCCACCATGTACTATGATACACAATATAGTTTCGCGCAGTAATCTGGCCATTTCACGAGAACGGGTCCAAAACATACAAAGAACTAAAGTTACCTTACAAAAATTAACATACAGACTTATCTCCACTGGAAGATTAACCTGATATCTCAAGTGTATAAATTACGGTAACATCAGACAGGATTCCGCAATGGAAGGTCGTGTGCAAAATAAAACTTCAATTTTTAAATTGAACTCGGTAATCACACACTTCACACTAACAAAATAGAAATATGTCGTCACTTTTGTTAATTTTGCAATATCATAGGTTTTTCCATCGACAGATCAACCCTGCTCTTCACACTACATGAACAGAACGGGTTTTGACAAACAGAGATAAATAAATCCCTCAACAAACTTTAGATTTAAAGTGATGTTTCTACGTGAAACTTAGGAAATATTTGAAGTAAGAACAAGAGTCACACATGGAGACTGATTATCATCCTTCCTACTTAACTGTGTCTTTAAAAAAACCTTCTGGGAACGGAGAGAGGGAGAGAGAAGTAAATTATGACCAAAAAATAAAATATTCAAGATCAACTGTTTTCGCAGACGACCAATCTACATGGGCGTGCTAATAAGTACTGCCCCGCCATTTTTTATGTGAAAACTCTTACAGCTTTTTAAATAAAACAGACGTCATTAAATTCTACTTCTTTACTCTTTACGTCTATGTCTACATGATTACTCTGCTATTCACAATAAAGTGCCTGGCAGAGGGTTCAATGAACCACCTTCAATTGTATCTCTACCGGCCCACTCTCGAACGGCACGTGGGAAAAACGAGCACTTAAAATTTTTCTGTGCGAGCCCTGATTTCTCCTATTTTATCGTGATGATTATTTCTCCCAATGTAGGTGGGTGCCAACAGAATGTTTTCGCAATCGGAGGAGAAAACTGGTGACTGAAATTTCACGAGAACATCCCGCCGCAACGAAAAACGCCTTTGTTTTAATGATTGACACTCCTATTCACGTAACATGTCTGTTACACTATCTCCCCTATTTCGCGATAATACAAAACGAGCTGCCCTTCTTTGTACTTTTTCGATGTCATCCGTCAGTCCCACCTGAAGCAGATCCCACACCGCACAGCAATATTCCAGAATAGGGCGGAACACGCGTGGTTCAAAATGGCTCTGAGCACTATGGGACTTAACATCTGAGGTCATCAGTCCCCTACAACTTAGAACTACTTAAACCTAACTAACCTAAGGACATCACACACATCCATGCCCGAGGTAGGATTCGAACCTGCGACCGTAGCGGTCGTGAGGTTCCAGACTGTAGCGCCTAGAACCGCTCGGCCACCTAGGCCGGCGAACAAGCGTGGTGTAAGCAGTCTCTTGAGTAGACCTGTTGTAACTTCTAAGTGTTCTGCCAATGAATCGCAGTCTTTGGTTTGCTCTACCCACAATAGTATGTGATGGTTCCAATTTAGGTTATTTGTTATAGTAATCCATAAGTATTTAACTGAATTTACAGCCTTCAGATTTGTGTGACTTATCGCGTAATCGAAATTTAGCTGATTTCTTTTAGTACTCATGTGAATAACTTCATACTTTTGCTTATTCGGGGTCAATTGTCACTTTTCGCACCATACAGATATCTTATCTAAATCATTTTGCAAGTCGTTTTGATCATCTGATGGCTTTACAAGACGGCAAATGACAGCATCATCTGCAAACAATCTAAGACGGCTACTCAGATTGTCTCCTATGTCCTTATTGCTGTTTTAGTCGATGACTTTCCGTCTATTACTACGAACTGTGACCTTTCTGACAGGAAATCACGAATCCAGTCGCACAACTGAGGCGATACTCCGTAGGCACGCAGTTTGGTTAGAAGACGCTTGTGAGGAACGGTATCGAAAGCCTTATGGAAATCTAAAAATATGGAATCAATTTGACATCCCCTGTCGATAGCACTTCTACGTATTTGAAGTCCTCTGCCGCTAGAGGGCTCCGACTTGTATCGTGTGACGTAACTATGTTGGTGCGCGAGAAACAGCTTGCTGTAAGAGAGTTTCGAATCCAAAGAGTTCGTCCACACATGGAGCAGCCGCTCCTTCAACATGACATAATGCCAGACCACAAACGAGCACTACGAAAGCTCGAAAACTACAAGACGTCTTTGGCTCACTGTTATCGATCATCTTCGACAGTGTGACGACTAAGCCCCATACTATTTTCATCAGGAAACACCTTCGAGGATTTTACTTCGATAATGTTGAATCAGTGCAAGCGGAGGTGAGGTTGTGGCTCCGTCAACACAGTCAAACATTAGTATTAACAAACTGTTCTCTCGATGGTGGAAACGTGTTAGTCATCAGGGTGACTATGCAGAGAAATAAACGTGTAGGCATGAAAAATAAAGATGCAGAATGTCAGTTAACTTCACAAAGAAATTCTTGGGGTATCAATGCAGACTGCCCAACGTGTCTACAAAGAATGGTGTACCACTAGCTGGGGGTAAGAAGAGAGGTTGTAAAGAGACCATAACGGACAGGACGCCGAGACGTCTTGTCAGAAACAGTCGCTTTCAGTGCCGACAGGAATGGCTGCTACTGCAAAGGGAGCCGTGTGCGTTGCTTTCGGGCACCTAGTAAAAGGCCGCTGCTCACAGCGACGCACAAAGCCGCAGATCTTCAAGGGGTCAGACAGCACAGAACTGGACAGTAGTAAGCTGACTGGATGCGTGTAGTGCGGTCGCACGAGTCGTGGTTCCATCTCTTTTCCCAAGCTTGCGAGGCGACGAGGACACCGACGGCCCACTTATGTGTTCAACCGGCAGTGAGTGGACTGCAGAGCACGGCGGAGGCAGTTTTGCAATGTTCTGGGGTGTTTTCTGTGCCAAGGCTTGGGTCACTCGTTAACACAAGTCCTAGAGGAACTTTTCAGGGCCTTTAACTGGACACTTAGGTTTTAATGGAACATATGTGAACCTTCTTCGGTTCGCTGGTGATGTTTTACTGGGAAAAGGAATGCACTACCGTACAGCTACACTACTGATGACAAACAGCTGGAGACAGTGTCTGCCGTAAAATATCTAAGCGTTACTATCCAGAGCGACCTTGAGTGGATTTTTCTATTTTTTTATTTTTTGGGTGGGGTTTTAGGGCGCAAAACATCTAAGGTCATAAGCGCCCAGTAAAGAACCAGAGAACGCTGGGACGGCGAGGGGGAAAAACTGTTGCGAGGTCAAATACAAAAGGGAAGAAAAAACAAATCTAAAACATCAAGACGTTACGCAAGAGTAAAAGACGTCGACAAGAAACCGGAGTCACCAGGTAGAAATCGAATCTCTTTTGCCATATCACTGCTTTTTTTAAAAAACTTAAAACGCGAGCCACAGCTCGCACGTCATCTGCTAAAATGTCCGGCAAAGCGAGCAGCAGCCCGACACTGAGACGCAAGTGGCTAAAATAGGGGCAGAGGATCAGGAAATGTCTGACTGTTAATGGCCGGCTACAGAAAGAACAGCTGGGTGCAGGGTCGCCACTCAACAAGTGGCGGTGACTAAAGCGGCAGTGCCCTATTCGCAACCGAGCTAACATTACTTCCTCACGGGACCGTAAGTGGAATGACCACATAAAACAAATAGTGGTAAAAACCAAGCACCAGACTCAGATTCATCGGACGAATCTCAAGGAAATGTAACTCAGCACGAAAGAAGTGGTTTATAAGGCGCTTGTTGACCTGATCCTGGAATACTGTTCATCTATCTGTGATCCCTATCAGGTAGGACTGATACAGGAGATAGATAAGATCCAACTAAGAGCGGCGCGTTTCGTCACGGGATCGTTTAGCTGGCGAGAGAGCGTTAAGGAAATGCTAAACAAACTCCACTGGCAGACGTTACAAGAGAGGCGCTGTGCATCACGGAGAGATTTACTATTGAAATTTCGGGACAGCACTTTTCAGGAGGAGTCGGACAACATATTACTTCCCCCCACATACACCTCGCGTATTCACGACGAGCAGAAAATTCGAGAAATTAGAGGCTTACCGACAACAATTCTCCCCACGCACTAGTCGCGAATGGAACAGGGTTGGAGGGATCAGATAGTGGTACCGAAAGTACCTTCCGCCACACACCATGATCTGGCTTGCGGAGATGTAGATTCGGGTGTAATGCGGACAACTTCAACAACGAAGCGAAGGACATATTAGGGAAATTTACAAAATTGGCCTGAAAATCTACTACAATAAGACTGACTGAATGCAGAAAAGCACACACGTTTTATCTGCAGTTGTTCTTCCCCAAGCACCGCATTCAAATGGAACAGGGAAGCGGAAGATGCAGCTGTAGCAATGATTGCCGTAATTTTGGAACAGAGAGGAGGCGGCCTCTAATGTGAATGTCAAGTACACGGTGTCGTGTCGTGCATCATACTAGGCTTGGTGTTCCCTCAGAGTGGTGGCGCGCAGGCGAGCTGAAAGCGTGCCAGGCAGTCCCCCCAGCAGTGCAAAGAGTCGGCAGACGGCCGCGTCGCCGCCTCGCCAGATGCATTTATTTATACCTGCCAGCTCGCCGTGGCGTGGCGTGCCGACTTGGCAGCGCACCTGACCGCATCGACCCGGCAGCTCAGCTCAACTCGCCGCAGCCTGCGTGGCGCGCCGCGGCCTGCGTCAATCCAACAGGTGTTGCGCGGCGTGAAGCGGCGTTCTCTCTGCCCGGCGCGGAGCGAAAATATCTGACAAGGGGAGGCCGCCAATTGTGAAATTCAGATTCGATTCATACTGCGCATAACAGCTCATGGCCAGAGGTGTAATGTGGCAAAGCACCAAGATGCACTTCTCAGCCGTTGTCGAGAAAATACGCAGTTAAAAGAAACCGCTGCGGAGAAATACTCTCTGCGATTAATAATTTCCTACAACGTCGTGGCGCAGCGGTAAGCGCTCGGGTTCGTAATCCGAAGGTCGCCGGATCGAATCTCGCGCCCTCCAACTTTTTTTTATTATTTGTTTTTTGAAATACAAATGTACACACACACACACACACACACACACACACACACACACACACACACAAAGGCTGTCCTGGTAACACGACACGACATGAACAAGGTGACGCATTCGTATACGGCACAATATTCAATCACGATGTCTGGACGAGTCTTGCCACTTGTTTTCGTATGCCTCCAAGAGCCCACAGGTACGTTTGGACCCAGAGCGCAGAAGACAGTCGACGAGTACGCCAAGAAGTATACCAAATCTGGTAAACTAACAACGGGTTTGTTCATGGACTTCTTGCGTAATGCTTTGCAACCATATGTACAAAAGAAAGAATTTCTCCTTCTGGTCGACTCTTGGTGTTGGCAAACGAACCCGGCATTATACGATGAGATGTTCCAGAAAGATAAGTCACCAACGTGCGCTATAAAAGTCATTCCTCCAAAGTGCACTCCTCTCTTCCAACCGTGTGACGTGTATTTTTACCGGCAGGTAAAAAATTTGATCAAGCGCCTTCAAAATTGTGCTTTTTTAATAGAGCGAAACCGTGACATCAACTCCAGAGAAGATTGTATAAAAATCCAATCCATCGTCCACCAATTGTCTTCTCCGATTTTTGCCGATACGATACGCGTTGTATGCATCAAACCTGACGAACGATGGAACAATTTTTCAGAATGTCAATCAGGTGTGTTTCCCAACAAATAATTTAAAAAACAATTGCTCTTGTAAAAACGCATCGTTTATCAGATGCGCTCGACGTCGTGCTGTTTTCTGCTTTCCATGTTTCTATGATAACTATCACTCTGGTTCGTGCGGTACTCCAGCTACTTCTGGTCACTAATCGTTAATTACGTGCGAGTGTATACCGAACTTTTCAACAAATTGTATCCACTTGAATATTATTTGTGATATTGTGTTTTACTTCAAGTATTATTTTTCCAAGACAAACGACTTTCAACAACTTATTGTATGCATATTTGTTGCAACTGATCGCCGGGAAATATATATATATATATATGTGTGTGTGTGTGTGTGTGTGCGTGTGTGTGTGTGTGTGTGTGTGCGTGTGTGTGTGTGCGTGTGTGTACACACATTTGAATTACAAAAAAATAAAAAAAATTGCATGCCGCGAGATTCGATCCGGCGACCTTCGGATTACAAACCCGAGCGCTTACCGCTGCGCCACGATGCTGTAGGAAATTATTAATCGTAGAGAGTATTTCACCGCAACGGTTTCTTTTAGCTTTTAACTGTCTATTTTCTCGACAACGGCTGAGAAGTGCATCTTGGTGCTTTGCCACATTACACCTCTGACCATGAGCTGTTATTATGCGCAGTATGAATCGAGTCTGAATTTCACAATTGGCGGCCTCCCCTTGTGAGTCTGTGTGGAGTGACCACTCAGGTGTGCAGGACTGATTTATGTGGCCAACACTCGCGGTGCCCTGTGAACTGCGTCCAGTGACATATGTGACCAATAAATATCGACGGTAGATTTACTACTCCCATCGTCAGAATTACGAAACTTGCAGGCAGCTAGAAGAAGCGGAGGCTCTTACGTGGTACGAGGGTCACTCCAAAAGAAATGCACACTACTATTTTCTTTAAAATCCATCTTTTACTTTACATGTTTGAAAGTTTTACAGTGTGTAGATACATCCTTTAGGAACAACATTTTTATTTCTCCACATAATTTCCATCCCTTTCAACTGCCTTACGCCACCTTGGAACCAGCGCCTGTATACCTGCACGGTAAAATTCTGGACCAACCTGTTGGAACCACTGTTCGGCAGCGTGCACAAGGGAGTCGTCATCTTCAAACCTTGTTCCACGAAGAGAGTTTTGCAGTTTCCCAAAGAGATGATAGTCACACGGAGCCAGGTCAGGACTGTAAGGCGGGTGTTTCAGTGTTGTCCATCCGAGTTTTGTGATCGCTTCCACGGTTTTTTGACTGACATGTGGCCGTGCATTGTCACGCAACAGCAAAACATCCTGCTTTTGCCGATGTGGTCGAACACGACTCAGCTGAGCTTGAAGTTTCTTCAGTGTCGTCACATATGCATCAGAATTTATGGTGGTTCCACTTGGCATGATGCCCACAAGTAAGCGTCCTTCGGAATCGAAAAACACCGTAGCCAGAACTTTTCCAGCAGAAGGTGTGGTTTTGAATTTTTCTTTTTTTTTCTTTCCTTGGGTGAATTTGCATGATGCCACTCCATTGATTGCCTCTTCGTCTCCGGTAAAAAATGGAGCCATGTTTCATCACCTGTCACAATTCTTCCAAGAAATTCGTCTCCACCATTCTCGTACTGTTCCAAAAGTTTGTTGCATACAGTTTGTTGTGAGCCACTGTCAACATCCTGGGAACCCACCTGGCACAAACCTTTCTTAACGCCAACACTTTCGATATTCTGCAAACACTTCCATCCCCTATCCCAACGTAGCGTGACAATTCGTTCACTGTGATGCATCTGTTAGCAGTTACCAATTCGTTAAATGTCTGCACATTGTCTGGAGAGTGTGCAGTACAAGGCCTGCTGCTGCGAAGACAATCCTCAATATTCCCGTGCCCGCTTTCATCACATAACCTGCTTGCCCACCGACTAACTGTACTGCAATCGACAGCAGCATCTCCATACACCTTTTTCAACCTCTTGTGGATGTTTCCCACTGTCTCGTTTTCACAGCACAGGAATTCTATGACAGCACGTTGCTTCAGACGAACGTCAAGTGTAGCAGCCATCTTGAAGATATGCTGCGACGGCGCCACTCACGGGAACAGCTTGAACTGGGTTTGAAAACAAGCGGGAAGGATGTATCTACACACTGTAAAACTTTCACGCATGCAGAATTAAAAATGTATTTTTACAAAAATAGTGTGCATTTCTTTTGGAGTGATCCTCGTACTTTACTTCATAATACCACCGCGCCCGATTAACAGGTCCTGCCCACAATGCTTCAGAAGGTCTCATCAGGGGAGAAATCCAGCGACCTTACTGGCCAACGCAGGGTTCGGCAACGATGAAGACAAGCAGCAGAAACTGTCGCCGTGTGCGAGCGGCCATTATCATGCTGAAATTAAAGCCCAGGATGGCTTGCCATGAAGAGCAACAAAACGGGGTGTGAAATATCGTTAACGTGCCGCTGTGCAGTAAGGGTGCCGGCGATGACAAAGTAAAGGGATCCAGCTATGAAATGAAACTCCAACCCAGACCATCAGTCCTGGTTGTCGGGGCGTACGGCGGGGAACGGTCAGCTGGCTATCCAACCTCTGTTAGGGGCGTCTTCAGACACCACTTCGCTGGTGATCGGGGCCCAATTAGAAGCGTGTGTTGCCTACTAATGGTCCTTGCAGTCACTGATGCACCAGTTGCGCGTTGCATCAATGATGATGATGATGATGATGATGATGATTCCCCGGGATCCTCATGTTCTGTCGTCTCTGAGGTCGACCGTTTCCTTCTTGACGCTGTGTTCGGCCAGGGTTCAGCGGTTCCTGCTAACATCGTCGAATAATGGCATCGCTCCTGTTGAAATGTCGGGTGATTCGCCGATTACTTCAATTGGCTTCTTTGAGGCCAACTACACGTCCTCTCTGTAATGCTGACATCTGCGTATATTGCTCATGCGCCCTTCTGTGAGGCATAGTTACTGTCCAAATGAGCACACGGAATGAAATTCGTGAAGAATTTATGCCCTGGTATCGACAGGTCGTCTGTTAACTATCCCAGTCAGCTGCAGCGTCCACTGGCTGCCAAAGTTTACAATTTTTAATTTTCCATCGATACTTGTATAAATATCAATTTGTGATCAACGTGGTTAACTCGTTTCTTTGTTGTCTTAGAATGTATTTTGCGAAATCGAAGTCTCTTCCTGTTGAGCCTTCTTCTTCGCCTGATTCAGAGTCGCGTTTGTATATACAGTGAGTCCAGAAAGTATTCGTCTAGTTGTAATTTTCTTAATAAACTAAGTATATGTCACGTGAAAGGAAGGGAACATAAAATGTGAACATCCAGTCTTATGTAACGAACCTTGGTAAGTCATTTTCATTGATGGACAAGGAAATACATCTATAGCGATAACAAATCTGACAAAATGGAGAATTTATTCAAGGGCTACTTCAAAAAGTATTCGTCCACTCATTTTTTTTTTCAAGTTACAATCTGAAAATATGATTTCAATTGCAAAAATTAATATTTAGTACGGTTTCCCTTTGCAGCTATTACTTCTTGTAGTTGTCTGGGCATCGACTTGACCAATTTTACAGTCAGAGGCTGGAATTTTTGTCCCATTCGTCTTGAAGTGCTTCTTTTCGGTCTCTCTTGTTAGAAATGTGTCTTCTCCTCAGGCTATCTTCCAGTACTTGCCAAAGGTGTTCAATAGGATTAATGTCTGGGCTCTGAGGAGGGGTGTTAAGTTGTTTTGGGGTACTGTACAGGAGCCATAGCCTTGCATTTAGAGCCGTATGCTTTGGGTCGATATCTTGTTGAAAAATGTAATTTCCTTGCAGACCTAATTTTTCGGCGTTAGGATTCACGTAGTCCTTTAAAATGTTGATACACATGGTGATCCATTGTACCTTCTGTGGTATGTAATTTTCCAACACTTGCACCACTCATACAGCCCCAAACCATCAGGGAGCCACCACTGTGTTTAACCGTCGGCACAAGATTGCGTGGCAACATCTCCGCACACCATTCGCCAGCCATCCGACCCGAATACGTTACATTTGCTCTCATCAGAAAATTCCAAAAGTCTTCCTTTTTGAATCTATGTTCCATCGCAAAATGAAGACGTTTCTTTAGATTCTGTTCACTGACCCAAAATTTCTTGCGCGCTACCCGGCCGTGATACCCATACGTTTTGAAGGTATTTCTGATTGTCTTGCCACATATGTTCTTCCTCCTAGACTCTTAGGTTTCTTCTTCATTTCCCTCATGATAAATCTCACGTCTGCATCAGTCAAAGTGTGAGGTTGTCCGGTACGTGGTTGGTTTCTTAATGATTTTGTTTCTCAAAATCGATCTATTATCGACTGAACTGTCGATCTAGGTCTGCCGACTACTTTAGCAATAACTTAAGAAGATTTGCACTCATTATGTAAGCGCAGAATAAGGTTCCTTTCGATCAGCGTCGCCTCACCACCCTTACGGCCCATGGCGCTAATTGCACTGTATCGGCGCCGTTCAGAATCACAACAGGCGATAGAGTGGGGCCGCGCACGGTTGACTCTAGTGTGTGCCGTGGGTCAGCGTTATATTTAATCACTGCTCGCAGAATTTCAGCATGTTCAGATGGTGAGGAACACTTTATGAACTAGCTCTTGTATTACATTTTCTATTTTGTTAACCTTGCTGTCGATTTGGATGTATTTCTTTCCTTGCTTTTCAGCAAAAATGTCTTACCGAGGCACTTCTTACACGACTGGCTCTACTTCCCTATTCGGTTGAAGTAAACACCTTACAGTCGTTATTATTTCTAACCAATACTTCGATTTTCTGGGATGTGTTTCCCTATTGCAACTAAATCAAACGCGGCTTTTTTATTGTGCCATATCGAAGGTAGAAATGGTTCAAATGGCTCTGAGCACTATGGAACTTAACTGCTGAGGTCATCAGTCCCCTAGAACTTAGAACTACTTAAACCTGGTACCTGGTCAGATGAGTCTCGACGTCAGTTGGTAAGAGCTGTTGATACGGTTCGAGTGTGGCGCACATCCGACGAAGCCACGGAACCAATCTGTCAACAAGGCTCTGTGCTAGCTGTATTTACATGGAAAATTGACTGGAAATTGGCTACATGGAGGCCATCTGCAGCCATTCATTGACTTCATGTTCCCAAATAAGCATGGAATTTGTAAGGGTGACAATGCACTGTGTCAGCAGGCCACAACTGTTCGCGATTGGTTTGAAGAACATTCCGGACAATTTGAGGGAATAATCTGGCCACCCCGATCGCCATCGGCAAACAATTTCGCAATTATGGATGGCTACAGAGACAGTATGGCTCAGTATTTCTGCAGGGTACTTCCAACGACTTGCTGAGTCTACGCCACGTCGGGTTGCTGCAGTATGCCGGGCAGAAAGGGGGCCGACGCGATATTAGGAGGTATCCTACGGCTTTTGTCACCTCGCCGTAGGTTACACATAATTTAACATATATTAACCCGATTGTTTAAGTTCTAGGCTCCGAAACCGGTCGTTAAATAAATAAATTATTTACAAGAGCAGCCAAGCAGTTATTCCAGTCGTGTTTAATTTACTAACACTTCACCAGTTTCGACCCTATGGCCATTTCCAAATAGCCTACTGTGAAAGGAAATTGTACACCACTACTTGGCTATAATAAAATATGTAGTAGTAAAGAAAAAAATTATAAAAACGGTAGTAATTAAGTTGCATTAAACGAACAATGCGAAAACTCCAGTAACCATGTTCTCCACTTCTGAAAAACGCAATCCGCCCACAGGCCTATTCACGAGATAGTGTCCACCAGCTGACGATGCAGAAGACTGTCTCATTCCAACGGGCTGGATGTACTCTGCCAAACTACTCTCCCAACTTTTTTTGCAGTAATGAACAGGGCGCGGACCGTTACAGAGCGAAGTCCACCGCAAAACAGGACGAAACGCGTGTTTATTGTACCATTAAATGGACGATTTCTGTTGCTGCAGTGAAGTGCACATTTACATTAACTCACTAATTAACACGGCGCTAAACGGCAGAGAGAGAGAGAGAACCTACAACTGCACTCCGCAGGCACCCGCACGGATCGGGTAACATGCGAGGAATTTCTTTTTCTTTTTTGTCAAACTGTTTGGTTTGTTTCCCCTTGGGGCAAATTGTCGCTGGTAGTTATTGTCTGGTGGTTCCTTGCTGGTACTTTCGTGAATGTCTGACAAGGAGAGAACGCCTACTCGTCATCGCCGAATTCGCCCAAATTCATGGTACATGTAGGGCGAGGTGAGACAAGAAAGTGCTCCAAGTGGAAACTCCAGATGGCAGAGCGTGTAGGAAATGAAACGAATTGTGATACGGATCTATCACTATGGGTACCTTATCGATTGTCCCGGAGACAGTGTGTTTAGAAAACGGTGTTTGACTCGGCGGGAAGAGATCGGATTCGCACTAAAAGGGTCGCAGGTTCGACTCCGCCCAGGGGCAAATATTTTTGTGCTCCTTGGCAATGCGTACACTACTGACATCACAATTAACCGCAGCATCATATCGGTTATTTTATTAATTTATGTAAGCACAAAAAGTACAGGCAGAGGATAAAATGCGGGACTGGAAACATTCAAAAAGGGATTGTAGTTACGCGTACACGGGAACGTCGTGTATGTAAATCGATACTTCCATTCTTTTGCAATTGATCAATTACATGTACCGGAGTGATACTCAACAAAGGAATGGGAAGCAATAATTTTGACATTATCTTGCGCACGTTATAAACGCCGTCTTTTTGCAGTGACAGTTTTTTTAATGCCTCCATAGAAAAACAATCTTGATTGACATTCTGAAAACAGATTCTTTCATCGCACAGTCCAGTGGCGAACAACGCGTAACGCTGCATGTCGCCGAATACGTGCGAGGATAGCGGGTGGTGTGTATTGGAATGTAGTTTGATGCAAGCATCTCGGGAAGTGTAATTCTTGAGTTTCTCCCGGCATATTTGATAATCAAAATATCCACGGGTGTACTGCCGGTCTACAGTGTCCAACGGGCACAATATTTCGGCGATCATACATGTCGCCATCATCAGGTGAACTGACGGACTGAGCTCCTGTGAACGTGCCGGCACGGAGATCCGTACACTATGGCTGCTCAGGGGGAACTGGGTTCGGTCGCGGCGGCAGCCGATTTAAATACCCTCCGCCCGCGGCGCGCTCCCTCCGCCGTCCGCGCCCCGCGCCACGGTCGCGCGGTGGAACAGATTGCGACGGCGTCTGAGATGACGTCGGTGTGATGGCTCTGTCCGCCGTGGTCGTCACAACTATACATTTGCTCGATTTACTCTTGATTAACCCAATCGCTGGTTCCCTAGCCTTGCTAAGATTATAGCCACAGTCACGGTTTATGAGGTCGTCATTGGTGTGAATTTCGATGGCCTCTCTAACAACGCTGTCCCAGTATCTCGACGTCTGTACCAGAATCCTCGTGCGTTCATACTCCATAGCGTGATTTTCCGACAAACAATGTTCAGCGACCGCCGACTTGCTCGGATACATCAGTCGAGTGTGCCTCTGGTGTTCACGGCATCGATCCTCGACGGTACGCATCGTCTGACCAATATACGACTTGCCACATTGACACGGAATCTGGTACAAGCCGGCCTTCCTCAAACCATCTTTGGCGCTCCCCACCAGTGTACGAGTTTTATTCGGAGGACAAAACACAGTTCCGACCCGGTGTTTCTTCAAAATGCGGGCGATATTCCCCGAGAGTGCGCCTGTATATGGGATAAACGCAGTGCCTACCTCCTCCCTCGTGATTTCATCCATCTCCACAGGTTGTGCTGTAGTGGGTGGGCGGAGAGCACGTTGAATCTGCCACTCTGAGTACCCATTTTTTCGAAATACAGTTCTCAGATGTTCCAATTCCTGGGGTAGACTCTCTGCGTCAGAGATAGTGCGCGCCTCGGGAAGTGATTTCTTCTTCTTTCTCCATGAGGTAAGTGCAGTTTTGACATTATTAGATTTTTTATCTGACGGAAAAAATATGCATCCCAGGGTTGCACTAGTGGGGGGGGGGGGGGATTATTTTGGTACGGCACGATGGCAACCCGTCTTTATCTTGGAACAGTTCGTCGTATATTTGTGGATTTGTTTGTCCTCCCCACGAGTCAGTCAACAGTAGACATTTATTCTCTTGCACGTAGGGCTTCATCACATCAGTTAAATATTTTCTGTAGAAGTCTGTTGTCAGTTTACCGGATTTTGAAGAAGTACAAAAATATTTGTCGATGGGAAGAATCGACCCCGCGACACTTTCAACACGATTTCGTTCTTTTACCGCTGAGCCAAACCCTGGCTCGTAAACACGTTGTCACAGGGACGATTGATAAGCTCCCCATGGTGACAGATCCATATCAAAATTCCTTTTAGTTCCTAAACGCTTGGCCACCTAAAGTTCCCACTTGGAGCACTTTCATGCCTGACCACGCGCCACATGTACCAAGAATTTGGACGAATTCGGCGGTGACGGCAAGACTCAGCACAACCAGGAGCACCTCCGAAGATGTCCAACGTAGCCTTGGACGAAACGTCAGGGATTGAAGAGTTCCATGGACCACGGCCATACGACCAAGAAAAATTCTCAGGAGCTGAAACATCCTTCTTTGCTACCCATTCAAAATTACCTTTGTGCACGAGTTGCTCCCTCTTGACCTGCCAGCAAGAGAGACCTTTGCTTTGGAATTTCTTGCTCACATGGAAGTGGACAATGATTGGCCGTGGAAGATTTTGTGGACAGACGAAGCCCACTTCCATCTGACAGGATATGTCAATACACAGAATTGTCGAATATGGGCAACGGAAAATCCACACGCAAATCAACCACTACTGCTTCATCCTGAAAAGGTCACTATGTGGTGCGGGTTCACGGCATCATTTATCATAGGGCCATAATTTTTAGAAGAGACAGGTGCTTCCGGTCCTGTTATCTGTACCGTCACTTGTAAGCGCTATCAGTGTCTTTCGCACAATCACATAATTCCAGTTCTCCAACAGCGTGAATGAGTGGTTGAGATCATTTTTATGTAATATGGCGCACCTCCGCACATTGTAAATCAAGTTAAGCAGCTGCTGAAGCTCCATGATAAAATTGTCAGCCGCCATTTCCCTACAGCCTGGCCGGGCCGTCCCGATCACCTGATCTTAATCCGTGTGACTTCTGGTTATGTGGCTATCTGAAAGATGTGTTCAGTGTGCCGATTGCAAACCTAGCTGCACTGAAGGCACGCATTGCGCAACACATGCTGAAATTGACCCCGGAAACTCTTCGATCACTTATGGAACATGCTGTTTCTCGATTTTAACTTGTTGCAGGAAACGGTAGACAGCATATTGAACATGTTTTGCGCCAGCCACACGGAAATTAATAATTCGATTTGATTTTGACTGATGCTTTTTATGTGGTTTTTTGCCTCATGAAATTAAAAAGTAATGTGACTGATGCTTTGTATGCGGTTTTTGGCCTCGAGACAACTAAAAACCGATGTGAGTGATGCTTTTCATGCGATTTCTGGACTCACAACAATTAAAAAGCGGTTTTTCCCATCCGATATGATATGTATGACCTTGCCGTGGTGGATGGGCTTACGTAACTAACAGTATTACACCTGTACACACATGCACACTCTGAGTGGTACAATTTGTTTAACGTCAAACGTATATCTTAGGCATTGTTGTAAGATTCATTTGTCATTTGTAGTCGACCACCATTAAATTGGGATGCTTATAGCGCCATCTATTGCCACATTTTCTAACTATTTATGTTTCTTCTGCCATACGTTTTCCCCTTCTCCGATAATATTCCATTGCAATTTGACGTCATTCTGACCAGTGGCGTTATTTGCACAGCAAATTGAAAGTTTAATTATAATCACCCTGTATGTCATAAGACTAATTTGCCTGATTCCTGGAACTGTGAATATTCTGATAAATTTCTTCTGTGGAAGTGTTAAAAACTGTAGCCATGTCAGCTAACAAACTTTGCTTCTAATCTCAGTTCATGTAGTCCAGTAACTGCACATTCAGTAATGCTGGTATTTCATCGCAATAACTTACTGAATGCACAACTTCCTCCTGAGTCCACTTCCTGGCACCTTTCTTCTTCACTTTTTTTTCCAACACATCGCTGACATTCTGTCTCAATGCGTATCCAACGCGACATTGGTCTCAACTGTCCCGACAATGTGGGTACACGTTCACAGAGCGGCTTTTTTAGTACCGATGTGGCATAGTGGGTAGCGCAATAATCATTCGTATTTTCATACTAACGTGTGATCCAGTCTTGTCAGTGAACAATTTTTTTATTATAGTTCGTTAATTCTATATGCTATGGCTCTGATGTCTTTATACGTTACTTGATGCGCAGCATTATTTAAGTAACCTTTCCAAATATGCTAACTGCTCGTGCTGTTCGTTTAGAAGATAAAACGGGCGATTATTTTCGCTAAGAAACTTGCCATGACCACGTATTACGGCTCAAAAACACGCAAATTCATGGGTACTTTTATTTAAAGTGTGCACGAGAACGGCTAAATGTATTGCCAAGATGTGGTAGTGTACAAACTGAAATACGGCGCAAATCTGGTACGCAATATGGCCGCTCTGTACTTTCGGCTCTCCCGACAATGCTGGAGCAGTTTTTCTTGCCTGAGAGCTGTCATGCAGCTCTCGAGAGGAAGGGTTTCCGCCCACAGGAGAGGTCTAAACTCCCAGAGAGCGACTACCTGAGATCTTTACCCCACTCTCGGACACTGCCGGTGTGCTGACTCTCGGCTCTGTTTACACTACATGTATTACTCGCAAAATGTCTTTTCTCTTAGCGGCGGCGTCACCAAACGACATTTGTGTTGGAGTAAGTAGCGCGTTCGACTCGTTTTGCAACGTAGGCTCTCTGACAACTGTGACACTGGCTTTTCGCGGTCGGCAGCGCCACTCTTCCAGCATCTGTCGCAGTAGTTTGCAGGGCATGGCTCCGCCACTCTTACGCTGACAGAACAAATCCGTGGCGAATGGCGTAGCTCTTCTTTGTATCACCTCTACCTCTTCCGTTTGTAGTGTGGCTTCAGCTGCCAGAGTCGCTCTCTCTCTCTCTCTCTCTCTCTCTCTCTCTCTCTCTCTCTCTCTCTCTGTGTGTGTGTGTGTGTGTGTGTGTGTGTGTGTGTGTGTTTCGAGCTTCGCGAGGGTTGATGGCGTTGTGACGATCAATTTTCTTGCAACCTGAAAGTAGCTAAATGCCTCGTCCGATTCGGTCAAACATGGTTTGTGCGTCGCCCCTATTTTAGATCTCTATGGCGAGAGGAGCTAGAACTTTCGGCTTTTATGCGAGCTAAACAGTCTTTTGAATTAGTTAAAGAATCTCTCAGAAAAGTAATTAACGGGTAATGGAGCTTTGAGGAGATTTTCATTCCGTTTTTGAATATATACGATTATTACAATAAATGAACTCTTAATTTTCGTCTTCACTTCCTCACTCACGTAAATACAATAATTTGTTTAAATCAGTGAATAGCACACTGATTTGTTATGAAGTCCAAGAAATTGCAATTTAGGAAATTATAAAATTTGAAAAGCGTACCTCCGAAAATTTAAGAAGTACACTCGTACTAGGACTATGATGGCAATAAACTCTGACGAATTTGATGACGCCATAATTTACACAACACAGATTCGAAGTGTGCACTCACAATTATCAGTCTTCCAATAAACGCTACGATTATGAACATTAGTCTGAGTAAGAACTTATTTTTCAGGCACGGTGAGCTGGAATGTCGACAAGTGGACCGTACAGTGCGACCAACATGTTTAGGACTTTCTTCTGGTTTCTCATTTAAGTAATTTACAGGCCCTGCCGAGCGGTTGAACTTTCATTTACAGAAAACTGACGCACGTGTAAAGATAGAAGCATCCGCCGCCTCACAAACGAATTAAATTATATTCATAAGTCCGCAGAAAGAGTAACGTCGCTTACGTTCACCAACCTAAATAAATATTCCTCTCGCGTGTTATTTTTTTAGTTAAAGAGATAGACACCTTGTGAGAAACACTCCGCTTGTGCATGCCAGACATAACCCTCGCGTCTCACAACGTACTGGATTCTGTCTGCTATCATGACATCTACGCAATCGTGTATACGTTCAGATATTCCACATGCAAGTTACTTCGTTTGCCAGATCAGGCCGCGGAACTGAATCGCACGCTTTCTGGACCCACGAATTAAGACTGCACCGCGTGCTCCTTACTGCCGTCTAGTTCTCATGAACGAACAAAGCCTTCTGAGTTTCACACGATCGGTGCTTGCGGAAACAAATGTTGATTCGTAGACGACACACGATTGAGGTTTTAAGTCCGTATGTAGACTGGGTGTATGTACATAACTGTATTTTCATTTGTTACTTAAAGTCTCATTTGTATTTCTCTCGTCACGTAGTTTAGTCGATTATTGTATACCAGTGGTTATGTTTCATAAGACTCTACAGGTATTCTGTGCGGTAGTTTTCCCAGTAGCCAACACTGACTGAACAGGGCAAATGCAATGCGACTCGAAACTCGCACTTTGCAAGACTCAGGTGCATAATGAACTGTTAAGGACGTTTCTCAATCCCTTACAAGGAAAAGCTTTCAAGAGCTTCAAGCGAAGGCCTTCACGCCTCGCTGTGTTACTCGTAAATGACGGACGAGTAAGGACGAAGTCCAGTTTCAGTCTTTCTGGTACTAAAATTCTCATAAATCATTACTGGTAGGCCTACTTGGATAAAACTGACTTATGTTTTCTTGCCGCGCTAGGTTTAATTGCTATCTCAGGATTTCGACTATCTTCTCGGTGATCACCAGATGACGACTGATGCTACGCTGGTACTTTATACGTAACAGGTGGGTGCAAACTGCGTCGTGGTGACGTCAATGAGTAGCCAACCAATTTAGATGTATCACTTCCCCCCCCCCCCCCCCCCCGATGAATCTACCCGAGGTGGGTTGGCTTCCGTGCCCTCAACGTCAAGGATAGTCGTACTTCAGGTGCAACCACAACTGAGGGGCATGATGAAGAGGTCTCACTAGCCCATAGCTCCCGAAAAAAAAAAAAAAAAAAAAAAAAAGTTGGGGGGGGGGGGGGCACAGCAGTCTTTTCGTTAGTTGCAGGGGCAACAGTCTGGATGATTGACTCATCTTCCCTTGTAATATCAGCCAACGTGGTCATGCTGTGCTGGTACTGCGAATGGCTCTATTTTTTCTGAGGGCTTGCAGCTCTACTGTAGACTAGCGGGAGAGCTGTATCAAACAAATCTTTGGAGCAATATCCCCACAGATTACTACGTTATGTCTGCAATACAACATTGCTCCCCAACAAATATGGGCATTTGACGAATTAGTAACTGTCTAGGGCTCTCTCACTATCTTATTCCAAGTACTGACCTTCCGGGCTTCTTTCCTCATAGTAGCCGTTCAGTTCACGCCTTCCCGCGGTTGGCTCTCAAGCCACATTGTGTGCTCATCCGACTGTTCACTCCGTTCAGTATGTCTTGTAATTCTTCTTCACTTTCACTGAAGATAACGTCGTTAGCGAATCTTATGATTTATATCCTTTCATATCGAGTTTTAATCCTACACTTGAACCTTTCTTTTACTTCCGCCGATGCTTCTTCGATGAACAGATTGAACCGTAAGGGAGAAACATCTTTTAAGACCACAGCGCTTCGTTCTTGTCTTCCTTTCTTAATGTTACCTCTTGGTTCTTGTACATACACCCGTATTATCCGACTTTCCATATAGTTAACGACCATCATGCATCATTTTACATTGATGACCGCTCTTTCTACGTCGATAAATCCAATGAAGGCATCGTGATTTTTCCAAAGTCTTGTGTCCCTTATAAAGCGCAGAATCAGAACAGCTTCTGCAGAACCAATAAGTGACGGAAATAACTCCTAAGACTGACCGACGACTGAACTGTGGAAGTTTGACTTTGTAGTCACCACCAAATTACTCACGGATTTATGGTACAGAATACGTAAATTCCTCTGCCTTTGCTTGAGGTAGCATAACGTAATCCGGCCACCTAGACGTAACACCCGCACAGGAAAAGTTAAGATAGTTACCGCTCGATGATGGAAGAGAAGGAACCTTGAGGCAACAACTGAACCTAACAAGGTAAGAAAATCCAAAAAAATTCTGCCCAAGTCTAGCACCCTTTCAACGCAGACCTTGCTCTGTGCAAATACAGCTTCTCGCATATGGACAATCGTCATTCCTTAGAAATCTTGCTATCGTCATACCCTATAATAGCGCCCATACTGTAAGCAGTAACTTCTTGTTCTTGAAAACCTCATGTAGGAAGAAGCGCCGTTCAACTTAGTCTTAATATCTCACTCTGACGTACCGATAATTGCCGTTTCATTACTTTCTGAGTCGAATATCTCTCTCTCTCTCTCTCTCTCTCTCTCTCTCTCTCTCACACACACACACACACACACACACACACACACACTTCTTGATGTTTAATTTTATCGGCTAAGGATTCAATTAAATGACTTTCGTCGTGTTTCCACACAGAGGATTTGTGCATGATTCAACAACTACTGTTGTCTACCAACTGTTACGAATAGTCAGCAAGGATCTAACAAAATATTTGAGCAAAAAGGTTTTACAAATACCGCTACAAGTCACAAAATTTGTTGACTCCTTAAATTACTTAATTAGTAACATGTTTCGAGGTTAGACATCGCCAGATAACAGACGCAGTACAAAAAACATTTGACACAATTGCACATGGGTATTGAAGATTTATTTATATACTCATGGTACGTGCTGCGCTCAACCTGCGGAGAAACAAGAGGATAACTTAATCGGAGGCAATGTCTCTCTCTATGTCGATCTTTCGTTCACGCGAAAAATTTTTGAAGTAATCGCTCAATTTGTTCTTGTAACGTGGATATCTTTTTATGATATGTCCAGTGTTACAAGAGCAGAGTGAGTACTTAAAAAAAAAAAATTCGTCCGCAGATTGTGGTCGTGCGGTAGCGTTCTCGCTTCCCACGCCCGGGTTCCCGGGTTCGATTCCCGGCGGGGTCAGGGATTTTCTCTGCCTCGTGATGACTGGGTGTTGTGTGATGTCCTTAGGTTAGTTAGGTTTAAGTAGTTCTAAGTTCTAGGGGACTGATGGCCATAGCTGTTAAGTCCCATAGTGCTCAGAGCCATTGTTTAAAAAATTTTCGTTAGAAAAAAAAGACCATCATACAAAGAGACATGAAATCTTATTGGGTTATTCACTTCTTTCCCCACAAGATGACCACAGTACATACAAAGGCAAACCATTAATATCTGCGCTTGCATTAAATATTTTTTGTACTCTTTCTGTAGTCTGAT
This sequence comes from Schistocerca nitens, assembly GCF_023898315.1. Taxonomy (NCBI): domain Eukaryota; kingdom Metazoa; phylum Arthropoda; class Insecta; order Orthoptera; family Acrididae; genus Schistocerca; species Schistocerca nitens. The sequence goes on from NC_064614.1 coordinate 125,394,958, forward strand.
GATGTGGTCTCACCTCGAAACATGCTCCTAATTAAATCATTTAAGCGGGTAATTTGTTTTACTGGTAGCGGTATTTGTAAAACATGTTCGTATTTCTGAATCAGTTACGATAGATTTACAGCCAATATAGCTTTTAACTGAAAATACTCGTGGTACAGCCGATTAAGCAGTCTAAGTTTACAAACAAACACAGAACCGCACGTAGGCCACACGACAATAAATTACATATAGAGCGCCAGCAGACAAACGTTTTATTTGTTGTGCACTTTGGTGATATTCGCGGAATTGTGTGCGTTTGAAGGAGTAATAAAACAATATGAACATGCTTCAATATGATAGATAAATTTTGGGTCACAGTAACAACTAACTTGATGTTTTCGTTCCAGTCAGTGTTGTTCCTACAAATTAGTTTCGTGTGGTTGAAACATTCCCCCCTCCCTACACACACACACACACACACACACACACACACACACACACACACACACACACACACACACACACACACGAGATCGACGGCTCGTGACGATTTTTTTTTTTTTAAATAACAATTTCTACAAAGAGTGCACATTTAATATGCAGCACTATGAAACCACATCCCTAGAAGCTGTTTCCCTCCATAGGTACTGCAAAATGTTAGAGCAACAAGAGGTCTGCAAATCAGCAGTCTCGCAGAATCTAAGCATTATCTCGTTAAAAAGAGACATAAAACTTGCCAACATGAGAATTTCAAAAATACACTGACAGAAAAGGAATCTGAACACCAAAAAATAATTAATGTAGAGCAATGAAGTTTCGGGAATATATCTGTCTAGGTAAATACTTAATACGAGGCGTGTTTTTTTTAAGTAAGTACCGTTTTGAAATTAAAAAAAGACGTGCTAAGATATCTCAATTATATTTTTACATGAAAGCCTGTACCTTAATGTACTTTTCTACATAATTTCCGTCAATATAGAGGCACTTGTCATAACGTTTTTGAATACCCTCCTCATAGAAGTCTCCCGCCTGACTTATTAACCACTGCATCACCAGTTTTGACTTCGTCATCGTCTTGTTGACGCTGACCGCCCAGGTGTTTCTTCAAGTGCAGGAACAGATGGTATTCACTGGGCGCAAGAACGGGGCTGTACGGTGGATGATATTATAGAGTTTCCCATCGAAAATATGTGATGAAATCTTTGGTCTGATTCGCCACATGCGGACGGGCATTGTCTTGCAGCAAAACGATGCCCTTGCTTAACTTCCATGGACTGTTACTTTGATTCTGGTGTGACGTAGGCCACCCATGTTTCATCGCCCATAACAATTTGGCTTAAGAAATCATCACCGTGGTTGTGGTACCGCTCAAGGAAAGTCAATGCACTATCTAAACGTTTGGTTTTGTCCACATCCGTCAACAAAAAATTTCAAATTGCTCCGAGCACTATGGCACTTAACATCTGAGGTCATCAGTCCCCTAGAACTTAGAACTACTTAAATCTAACTAAGCTAAGGACATCACACACATCCATACCCGAGGCAGGATTCGAACCTGCGACCGTAGTAGTTGCGCGGTTCCAGACTGTAGCGCCTAGAACCGCTCGGCCACCCCGGCCGGCATCCGTCAACATTTTCGGTACCCAACGTGCGCACAATTTTCGGTAATTCAAGTGCTCGGTCACAATGCCATACAAAACACTACGAGAAACATTAGGAAAGTCATCCCGCAAGGAGGAAATCGTAAAGCGTCTGTTTTCTCTCACCTTATTGTCCACTTCCTGCACCAAACTCTCATTAACGACCGAAGGACGCCCACTCCGTTGTTCATCATGCACATTTGTGCGGCCGTCTTTAAATGCTCTCACCCACTTTCTTACCATAATGTTTTCTCCGTAAACTGCACAGATCTCACGATGAATATCGATCGCTTTTAGGCCTTTGGCACTAAGAAATCTTATAACAGCCCGTACTTCACAGTCGGCGGGACTCACGACTATCGGAGGCATCTTAAACACTCAGTACACAACGTAAACAAGGAAGACTCATACTGTAATGGCGTCAGTGCGTAGATTAAGGTACAGGCTTTCATGTAAAAATAAAGGTGAGATATCTTATCACGTCTTTTTTTTTAATTTCAAAACGGTACTTACTTAAAAAACACGCCTCATATTAACACTGCAAGATCACAGGTCAATGTAAGTGTGAGATACGCCACTGGAAATGTGAAATGCTGCTACATTAATAACCGGTGTAACCGCCAGAATTTTCAGTGGAAGCATGCAAACGTGCTTGCCTTTGTTGTACAAGGACGGGTGCCAGTTTGTGGGATGGAGTTCCTTGCCTGTTGCACTTGATAGGTCAATACAGGGACGGTTAATGATGGTTGTGGATGACGTAGTTGTAGTCCGACGAGTCCCATATGGGCTCGATTGGAGACAAATCTGGTGATCGGGCAGGCCAAGGTCTCAAGCCGAGACTCTGTAGAGTTTGTTGGGTTACAACAGCGGTATGTGGGCAAACGTTATCCTGTTTAAGTCACAGCGCATGAGAGTGCTCCTCCTGTCATAAGAAATAGCATCCTGTATCATAATTTCAGGTGTAAATCCAGTGTGCCTGGCACGCTCCTAAGTTGGATGCAGGCCCTCGACTGGCCTGCTCCTAATCAACACACGGCCATCACTGGGACCGAGGCAGAAACAGCTTTCATCACAAAACACAACAGACCTCCCTTCTGACCTGCACCGAGTTTCAGGTTGACACCACTGAAGTCATAAATGGTGGGTCGATAGAATGCACGCTACAGGGCATCTGGCTCGGACCTGTGCTTGAAGTAACCGATTTGTACCAGTTCGTTGTGTCAGTGTGGTGCCAACTGCTGCTTAAATTGCTGCTGCTGGTGCAGTTTGATGCGACAGAGCCATACTCCGAACACAATGATCTTCCGTCTCGATAGTGCCGCGTGGCCGTCGGGTCCCCGTTTTCTTGCGACCGTGCATTCTCATGACCACCACTGCCAGCAATCATATGCAATGGCTACATTCCTGCCAATCCTTTCTGCAGTATCGTAAATGTGACACCTGGTTTCTCGTAGCCCTATTACACGACCCGGTTCAAACTCTGTGAGGTGCTGACAATGGTTACTTTATCGCCTTAAAGGCATTCTTGACTGACATCAACTCACCACATTCAATCTCAAAGGTAACTGACGCTTACGATCGTTACAGCGTGTATTTAAATCAAACCTGATTCACATCCTCACAGGGGTGCAACTAGCGCCACTCGTATACGACCGACGCTAAATCTGAATAGATATCTTTCAGATGTAGTAACTCGCTTACCAACTTTCGTTCATGTCTCACAACTTTTTCTTGCCGGTGCGATTTTCCCCCTCATCGTATGTTAGCAAGAAGGAAAAAGAAAGAGAAAGAGAGAGAGAGAGAGAGAGAGAGAGAGAGTGCTCTTACAACCCGTTACAAACAGCTCAGTAAATAGTCTGCAATGTGGTTTCCTGCTCTTCTGACAAAGAACACGGAACTGACATTACTTTAACCCTGCGCTTACCGGAGAATCTGTACAGCGTTGCCCAGCAGTCGGGCCTTTCAGGCCTGTGTTGTTTGACTGAAGTTGACACTATTTTGACAACTTACGCTGTGAATGATTTCTGTGCTATGAAGACTTTTAAAATAATTTTATTTCTTTAGAGTTTACATTAAAAAACACAATTTTTATACTTTTACTGGTGGCTTTTACTCTTATTGCAAATTTGCGCTGGGTCTACAGACAATATAAGAATGTTTCGAGCGTACAGGTTTGGTGCACTTGTAAGATGTAATTTGACTTTTTCTATCTTTCTTCTCCATACATTATGCACATCATCTCCTTTTCTTAGCTGGTGGCTTCACTGCCCTTCCGATGCTACTAATGAATTCATTGACTTCTCTACCTCTGCTAGTTGCTTTCCCAAACTGATGATGACAGTCCGTCGTCTCTTTTTTTTTTTACTGGTATGCATTCATTACACTTACATCAATCGTGTTGACGAAAACCACTTGTTTTTCTCTTCATACCGTAGCATCGCGTCTTCTGGTCCTTGGTGTCGACGCCGCCCTTTGTAACACTGTATGTCGTCATAACTTCAGCCTTGTTTACTTGTGATGATGCCACCATTGGTTGGTCATGAAGAGAGCTAAGGACGGTAACAACTGTGTCTTTGTTAGGAACGTAAGAGGCTATCATTCATCTGGTTGAAAACCAAATAACGTAGAGTATACTTCATGTCCTTTGGGTATAATAAGATCGGCATGCAATTTACCTTTCCTTTTTTCGGGTAGTACCGACTTGTGCCGGATCTTTTGACAGCAAATAATGAGCTAAATCGAGAGATACCAAAACAGAAAAAAAATCGTCACATGCGATATTACGTCCAGACTTTTCAAGTTCAGTCATCAGAGTTTTCACAACATTCTCTTCAAGTGGCACTGCTCTGGTTTCTTTCTCCTCCTCCAAATACAAAGCAGTAGTTTGCTGCACTCTCACAAATTGTCCAGAACTTTATTCCATATCTACCAGGGTTTGATGGGATATATTGTCGAAACGGACAGCTACCTCGAAATGTGACCAACTGTTCATTCACGGTCATGCACCATCCTGGATGTAGGCATCCGTACAAGTAATTTCCCATATCTCACAAACTTCTCCGATTGGTTCCAGTCAGTCATTTGACCTATGTTCACGTCGGGCTGCTGTACTGAGGCACTGTCAAAGCTCAACAGTTTCACACACCATGAAAGCAGTTGCGAGACGTGATTTCACTGAACAGTGGTCGGCCATTCTCAACGCTCCAGATCTAACTGATATCTTCATTTCTTGACTTGTAAACTCCAGTCAGGATCAGAACACCAAGGAACTTTATCATTTCATGCATTTCTATATCCACCCAGTCATTGTAAACGATTAGACATTCCTTGTTGCTCTACATACACACTTCGTCAATGAGGCGTACACGAAAGAACAACATAAAACAGTATTCTTAATTATCACAGTTCCTAATCGAATAACTTGTAGGTCTCTGGTCTTCTTTCGATACATCATTTTTGCTCTGCTACCAGAAATTCCATCATGGGGAGCTGTGGCCATATTTCATTCCCATTACGGGAAAACAAGTCAACAGAATTTGCACTAAATTATTGTTCTCCCTCTTCGTAAAAGGATTCTTCATGATCATCACCATCGTGTAGTCCTGAGTTTTCCGTGATATCTACCTCATCGTCATCACTGGAAGATTCACTTTCACTAGGTGGGTTTTCAGAACCAGAAGACTGCTCCAACAATTTCCTTACCTCCTCAACTGATAGTCCTCTTCCCCGTAACATTTTCAGTTTGTAGGACAGACAAATGTTATGAAATAGTGTACCAAAATAAACATGTGCTTATCACAAGGACTGTGAACAGTGAAAGAACAGTGCGAGTCTACAAGGCGAGACACACCTGGTTGCTGAAAAACTGCTTCTTACCGCACGGGCCTACAAGGCCCGTACTGGAGGAAACTTACACCCAACACTTTAACACAAAACCAATTTGCAAAATTGTCACTAATTTGACAAATCAGTAAAAGTCATAAAATTTCGTTATAATAAAATGTATAGTTACTAACAGAGAAGATATTAAACATCACCTAATGATAGGCTAAGTGTTAAACTTGAGCTTGCTAGAGAGAGGATGCTTCGACAATGAATGTCGTTATCGACGTCCTTAGTGTGCCGGGGGGCATGGAGGCAGGAACCGGTATTGGCCATCTTCATTATACACGAAGACGACTGGGCGAAAACTATGGAATGCAGAAAATGACACGTCATACGAGCGGACAGGGCATCTCCTTTATCTCGATCCGGAACACGGGCCCTGACACAGATACACAAGGAGCCAGGCGTGTCGCAACACTCCGTACTGTCGCATCGAAAAAAGTTCGCGCCTCGAGATTGAACACCTGTAATGTGAGAGATACAAACTTGGGGAGATGCCCTTTCCACTTTGTGTGTCCATTTTCTGTACGTCCTGCAGTTTTCCTGCAGATGTCCTGTAAAACTCCAGTGGTACTTATGACTTACTGGATGACGTCGAAATTTCCATAAGGCTTTTCGCAGATGGTGGTTGACGCTGTAATAGAGGGATGTTCCAACACTGCAACACTGCACCGAAGTGCATGAGGTCCTGCAGAAGCTCGACACCTGGTGCACGGTTTGCCATTTCACCCTCAACACAATCAAATGTAATGTATTGCAAAAACATCTATTACTGCAAAATTACACGACTGCAGACAGTCACTGGAAACTGTCACATCTGTTAAGATCTGGCAGCACGCATACAGAGTAACTTAAAGTAGAACGACCACATAAAACTATTCGCATGTAAGCCTGACGCAATACAGACTTATTAGAATAGTCTTCAGGAAGTGTAGTCCACACACGGAAAGAAGGTTGGTTAGAAAACCGTTGTTCGACCATACTTGAATACTGCTCATACGTCTGTGATCTGTACCAGGTAGGGCTGACACAGGAAACAGAGAAGAGCCAAAGATGGGCAACACATTTCATTACAGGGAGAGAGGGAGATTAAGAGTTTAACGTCCCGTCGACAGCGCAAATTTTACAGACGGACGTTCCGTTGCAGGTTCATTTAATAAGGAGCGAAAGCGTGACGGAAACGCTCAATCAACTTCAGTGGCAGGCGCCGCAAGAAAGGTAATGTACATTACTGTAAAAATTCCGATAGCACACGTTGCTACAGTCTTAAAGACTCTCCCAATAAGAACTTATCTGAATTAGTAACACTAACATTCAACTTAATTCCCACGGTAAAGTTCCCCACTAGGGTAGCCACTTGCTCACAAACAGCCATTGATAATATCTTTATAGAAAAGTCCAATGAACAAAATTATATTACAAAACCAATAGTCAATGGCCTCTCAGACCATGACATGCAGTTCCTTCTGTTAGATGTTGATACTGAACAGGATATAAAATCTGTTAAATCTGAGCTCAAGAGGGTAATCAGTAAGCCAAAAATTGATTATTTTAGGACACTCCTCAGAGAAAATCACTGGACTGATGTTTACAGTGCTCATGGCATGAATGAAAAATGTAACACTTCTGCTAATAAAGTGCTTACCTTATTCGAACACTGCTTTCCCCCAAAACTTACCAAGGTTAGAGCAAAGTCTACAAAGAAGCCATGGATTACTCGAGCAATAGGGGTATCTTGTAAAATAAAAAGAAAACTTTATCTGTCAATCCGAAACATTTCCAATATTATGCTATAGCACATTATAAGAAATACTGCAAAATATTAAAGACTGTAATACGGATGTCAAAGCAAATATATTACAAGGAAACGATAGTCAGATAACAAAATAAAGACAATATGGGATATAGTGAAGGAGGAGACCGGTAGAACCAGACAAGAAGAGGAACAAATAGCATTAAGAGTAAATGATACATTGGTGACAGATGTGTATAGTGTTGCAGAACTTTTTAACAAACATTTTATAACTGTTACTGAAAAGATGGGGTTGTCGGGTTCGATAGATGCAGCAATGGAATACCTCAGATCAAACATTTCAGTAACTTCCATAGTATGAATTTGACCCTCACTACCCCAGCAGAAATAATGTCCATCATAAAAGCTTTAAAATAAAAAAAACATCATGAAATATCAACAAAGTTAATTAAAGAATGTGATTCTGAGTTAAGTAACATGTTAAGCTATCTGTATAATCTGTCGTTTATCAGTGGAATATTTCCTGAATGGCTGAAATATGCTGAAGTTAGCCACTGTTTAAGAAGGGAGATAAAGAAATAGCATCAAATTTCCGTCCAATTTCACTGTTGCCAGCATTCTCAAAATTTTCGAAAAAGTAATGTACAGTCGTCTTTATAACCATCTTATCTCACATAACATACTGTCAAAGTCACAGTTTGGATTTCTGAAGGGTTCTGATATTGAGAAGGCTACCTACACTTTCAGTGAAAATGTGCTTAATTCATTAGACAAAAAATTGCAGGCAACTGGTATATTTTGTGATCTGTCAAAGGCATTTGACTGTGTAAATCACAATATCCTTTTAAGTAAATTAGAATATTATATTGTAACAGGAAATGCTGCAAAATGGTTCAAATCTTACATCTCTGGCAGGAAACAAAGGGTGTTATTAGGAAAGAGACATGTATCAAGCATCATCTAACTGGGAACTAATTACAAGGTTCCATTTTGGAGCCCTTACTTTTTCTTGTGTATATCAATGACCTTTCATCAGTAACATTACCAGATGCCAAGTTAGTTTTGTTTGCCGATGATACAAACATTGCAATAAATAGCAAATCAAGTGTAGTCTTAGAAAGATCAGCCTATAAAATATTTGTGGACATTAATCACTGGTTCCTAGCCAATTCTTTGTCACTAAACTTTGAAAAAACACACTACATGCAGTTCAGAACTTGTAAGGGGTGTCCCGAGTATATGTCTAACATACGATGACAAGAAGATAGAAGTGGACAGTGTTAAATTCTTGGGATTACAGCTTGATAATAAATTCGACTGGGAGGAGCACACCACAGAACTGCTGAAGCGTCTTAACAAATCTCTGTTTGCAATGCGAATTTTGTCAGACATAGGGGATATAAAAATGAAAAAGCTGGCATACTATGCTTACTTTCATTCCATGTCATATGGGATTATTTTTTGGGGTAATTCATCAAGCCAAGTTAAAGTTTTCCGGGCACAAAAATGTGCAGTAAGAGTTATATGTGGTGTGAACTCAAGAACATCCAGCAGAATCCTGTTTAGGGAAATAGGGATACTAACTACTGCTTCCCAATATATTTATTCCTTAATGAAATTTGTCATTAAAAATATATCATTTTTTCAAACCAACAGCTCAATTCATGGAATCAATACTAGAAATAAGAATAATCTTCACAAGGATTTAAAGTCACTTAGTCTTGTACAAAAAGGTGTGCATCATTCAGGAACACACATTTTCAATAACTTGCCAGCAGCCATAAAAAGCTTAACAACCAATGAAATTCAGTTTAAGAGAAGCCTAAAGGATTTATTGGTGGCCAACTCCTCCTACTCCACTGATGAATTTCTCAGTAAAACCAACTGATTTGTATATAAGTACAATATAACTTCTGCACCATTTCAGTGCAGTAATGTGTTCATTGTAAATAAGTATTATAGTAGTTGTATTACATGTTTATTACCTTATAAATAAATAAAAAACTTGCATTAGTATTTGTAAAATGACTCTTTCATATAGTGTTCATTAAAAAATGACAATCATTCCACTTGGGACCTGTGGAATGGTACATCAGCTTATTTGTTTTAGTTGTAAATATTTGTCATGTATTGTTGTTTTTCTGACATGTTCCACATCCTGGAGGACCCCCTCACTACAGATCAATTGGAATGAAAGTAAATCTCATCTCTCATCTCTCTCAACTGATGTATAGCTTCTTCTAATGTACGAGGATGGTTCGATAAGTTTGGTAAATTTCCGTGAAAGATTGGAACATTTTTGTTGCCCCTTCATTATTGGTAAGCTTGTTTATTCCCAGGATCATATAATGAATTTCAACACTGTACAGCGTGCAGTTCATTGTTGACAACCGCCTGATTTGGTCAATGTGTCGAATGCGACTGAAACGGGAGAAAACCGAGTTTCGTGCTGTTATTAAACACTTTGATTTGAAGGGTTGGACCACCGCACAAATCAAAACAACGTTGGATGAAGTTCATGTGGACTCTGCACTATCATTGAAGACCATTTAATTTTGGATTAATGAATTTAAACGTGGTCGGACAAGCACCCAAGACGAAGCGCGCTCCGGACGTTCAGTTGTGGCTACCACAAAGGAAACCATTGACAAAATCCGCGATACGGTAATACAACACCGCCGAATAAAAATTCGTGAGATTGCTGAGACGGAAGACATCCCATCTGAGCGAGTGCATAATAGCCTGCACGGAGAATAGGCTATGAAGGAATTGTGTGCTGGCCCAGCGGTTTCAGGTGCTTCAGTCTGGAACCGCGCGACCGCTACGGTCGCAGGTTCGAATCCTGCCTCGGGCATGGATGTGTGTGATGTCCTTAGGTTAGTTAGGTTAGTTAGGTTTAAGTAGTTCTAAGTTCTAGGGGACTGATGACCTCAGATGTTAAGTCCGATAGTGCTGAGAGCCATTTGAACCATTTTTGAATTGTGTGCGAGGTGGGTGCTGTGATTGCCCACATTCGACCAAAAACAAATCTGGTACATTTCAACACAATGTCTGGCGTTGTTTAATTGCAATCTCCAATATTTTTTGCGCCGATTTGTGACTATTGATGACACCTCGATCCATTATTACACATCAGAGCCAGAACGGCAGTCGAAACAATGGACAAAGGCTGGTGAAAGTGCACCGAAGAAGATAAAGACAATATCGTTAGATTGTAACGTGATGATGATCATCTTTTGGATTCCCAAGGAATAATCCTCATACATTACTTGGAAAAAGACGGAACCATAACTGGACCCTATTATGCTTGACTGCTGCATCGTTTGTAACTTGCACTGGCCGAAGAAAGACCAAGGTTGGCACAGCCCGACGCGACTTCTTCCTATTCCCTAACTGGAAACTTTGGCGTACTGTGAATAAATTTTCACGAAATGAGGAAGTGATAGTTGCACCCAACGAATATTTTGCGTAGTTTTACAGTACCTATTTTTCCGATGGGATGACACAGTTGGAATATCGCTGGACCAATATCCAGAAGTAAGGTGAGTTACGAAACAAAAAAAATTTTTTTTTCCAACTTAATAAACCACCCTCGTAATCATGCGAAAAGCTCATGAGGGTAACATTTTGGAGATTCGAGCTCAGACACAGACTTACCGAAAACGTTTATTTCCACAGATTATTTGTGACTGGAACAACACGAATGGGAGGATGTAGTAGTGGTACATGAAGTACCCTCCGCCACACACCATAGCTTTCCTTGTGGAGTATAGATATACATACAACGCTTGTCAATATGCAGCCTAGATCCTCCGAAAGAGACATTACACTAAGGGCTTGTTCACGCAGATCACCAATTAAGTCCAGTGCCAAAGCGTTTTGATAATCAAAAGTGTCTGAACAAAGTCCTGTAGCCGAGAACTTTCGTAAAACGATGTACAGTACTCGACCAAATCGGTAATGGACGAGCGAATGCCCAAATCCACTCATCGATAACACATCACTAGACAGTTCAGAACTCCGTCTGATTAATACGGTTCTTCGTGATATTCGCCCTGCTTTAGCAGTCAGCTGAGTTTATTGTGGATTATAAAGAAAAATAATTCGAGCAACGTACCGAGTAACTCATAATTCCATTATTCCCCTGTAAAGAGCTAGCGGAGATGACACGTCACTAAGACCGTGATACTCATTAAATGTACGCGAGCATCGTCCAGGATTTTGCCGACGAACTCGGGATTTGCCCTGTACAGAATATCTTTCCAACATACATGGAATGGACGAAAATAAGTAAACGCCGCGAGAAATGCATGCTTGAACACAAATACAGATGCTAACGAAGCCTGCAGTTTGCACTGCTGTATCTGACGACGAACGGCACCTGTAAAATATCGTCAATGCACTGTAGGGGTCAGTGGTGGTCAGAACAGTGTTGTGTGTAGTTGTGAGCGCATTGTGTCAGACCTAAGTGAATTCGAACGTGGGCATATTTTTGGTGTTCGTATGGTGGGTGCCTCCGCAACCAAGACAGCGAAAGTGTTTGGTGTTTCACGAGGCACCGTATGGAAGATTTATACCGCATAGAGAGAAATCGTAAACACATTCTCTGAGTCACAAGGCATACGAATGTGTATATTAACTGATCGTGATGGACGGTCATTGAAGATTGTGATGAAAAAGTAAGAAGACGACAGCTGCAAAAGTGCATGCATATAGCTCCATAAGCAGCAAATTGCAGTGAGAGCTGGAATTCCAAAACCACCCATCAGTGTTGTAAATGTTCGTAACAGGAAAATATGGTGCCGAAGCCACAAAATCTGGACTATGGAACAATGGAAGAAAGTCGTATGGTCGGATGAGCCTTATTTCCCACTGTCTCCAACATCTGGCCGAGTTTGCATTCCAATAATGGAACATGGCGGGGGAGGGGAGGGGGGGGGGGTCTGTTGATGATATGGGCAGCCATGTCGTAGCATTTCGCGGTCCTCACCGTTACTCTGCAAGGTCGCATTACTTTGGTTCAAATGGCTCTGAGCACTATGGGAATTAACATCCGAGGTCATCAGTCCCCTAGAACTTTGAACTACTTAAACCTAACTAACCTAAGACATCACCCACATCCATACCGGAGGCAGGATTCGAACCTACGACCGCAGCAGCGCGGTTACAGACTGAAGCGCCTAGAACCGCTCGGCCACCGCGGCCGGCCCGGTCGCATTACTGCAAAGGATAGTGTGACCATTTGGGCACATCGGGTCCATCCCGTGACTCCCCAATGGTGATGCTGAGTTCCAAAACGACAATGTTCGCACAACTGGAATAGTCCGGGATTGGTTCCGTGAGCACGAGGATGACCTGTCTACATATACATGGATACTCTACATATTACACTTGTCTGGCACTGTATCGTCTCCCCTGGCCACCACAATCATCAGATCTCAAGCCTACTGAGCCTTTGCAGGGAAGGCGTGGGATCGCTACCAACTTTGATCACCCTTACTTGAATCTGGTACTATTTTCTAAGAAGACTGGTATAAAATTCCCTTGAAAACCGTAGAGGACCTGTATTCATCTGTTCCGACATGACTGGAAGCTGGTCTGAATGCCAGCTTTTTTTCTACACCGTTTTAGGTATGACTGTGTTGTGCTTTTTTCTATTTTCATATTTTTGTCCACCCCCTGTACTTGTAAGGTCAGCGTAAACTGGGCGAGAGGTAGCTGAAAGGCGACACAGGTAGCCCCCCCCCCCCATTCCCCCCCGGCCAATCGACGGATAATTCGTGCAAGGTGACAGGAGGCGAGGGAACAGTAGAACCGCTCGCCGTCCCCAATACTGCCGCTGCCAAGGACTGCGCCGTGCCGTGCCGTGAAAGTCGCAGGGCGTTCTCTGTGCGCCTGTGTCGGCGATCGGGCCACTTTGCGAGGAATTCCAAGACCCGACCGTAGGCACACGGCAGCGTGGCGTGGCCTGGCGGTCTGGGAGCGCCACCGCCCGACGACACGAATGACCCAGATTCGTGTCGTTTTACCTTCATCACGCAGCTGCCCCTAACTAAGTAACTTATTAGGAAGAAGTATGGGATGTTGCTGCTGTGACGCATTTCTGCGTATGACGCGTTAACAGCGCAACTTGTTGCATGTGGAGGACAACGTCAGGTAATTCGTGAGAAAACTCCAGCATTTTTCTCAAACCGTCTCCTAGTGTGACTTGGGAGAGGTAAGCATACTCTGCGTCTTGTACATTTGCCTCATTATGCCCACTAGATGTCTTTTCCGTCAGCCGCAGACTGTAACATGCGTACAATGAACAGTGAATGATGGAATGTCACGTGGGGAAGTCTCAACGCTACTACGACAGTCTGGAAATAAAAGGATGCCACCTGATTTGTTTCTCCTCTCAGCATTAAAAATTTGGAATAAAAGTCTAAAGGCAATACTCGAATCTAAATTCGCAGAGTCTGACCTTCACGTATCGAACACCAATACACGTTCACTTAATTATCTGCAAACAACATTAATGGCTATACGAAATCGCATGCAAACATTTTTCAAGGCACTTTTAATCACTAATTCACTTTTACGTACGAATACGATCCGTCCACAGCACATACATGTTGTCTCTCCAAAACTTGTTCCAAAACTGCGTCATAAACGTTTACAGCTTATATTTTCACTTAATTTGAACAATACAAAATACCCACTCACAATAATAACATGACGTCGGCGTGAATGTTGGTTCTAGACTGCCGGAAACTTCGCCTTAGGCTGCTCGTGAGCTAGCCTACAGTATTGTGGCTGCCTCAGCCGGCCGATGACAGACAACGTTACATAAACATTCTAATTAACATCTGAGACTGACTTTGGAGTTATTGAATCTATGGTTGGAATGCTGTAAGTGTGGATAAGGTCGATAGTGAAATTGGAGGCGTATATAAATTTATGGTAAGTTCCTATGGGACCAAAGTGCTTAGATCATTTGGTCCCTAGGCTTACACGCTACTTAATCTAACTTAAACTAACTTACGCTAAGGATAACACGCAGACCCATACCCGAGGGAGGACTGGAACCCCCGACAGGGGGAGCCGCGCGAACCGTGGCAAGGCGCCTAGACCACGCGGCTACTCCGTGCTGCGAGTTGTACATAAACATTTAAATGGTAAATATTAATGAATAAAATTGGGCGTTTGCCTCCGAACTTTGCAGTGTGAGCCACAGCACTGTCTATACCAGCGTTTCTCAACCGTTGTGTCGCGAACATATATCAGGTGTGTCGACGTGATTACACGCATAATAATAAACAATGTACTTTGTCTTTTTTGTATGGAGGGAAAAAAATCACATTTACGGGTGTCGCCAAAGTTTGGAACTTACTTTGATGTATCCCAAAGGAAAAAAGGTTGAGAGACACGGCCGTCCACACTCTTCGGTAGGATACGTTTCGGTGCTTCGTCCTCACGTCTCGTGGCCATGACAGTTTTGTGGGATGAGGGATACCGATCTTAACTGGTTACTGGCTCACAGCAGCGTGAACCATTTCTATATCGTATGAGCGAACCTAATAAAAGGTGCTTCGCCATGTGGCATAAATGCCACAATGAGATTAAACATCAGATGCTCCAAACTAAAATTACGTTGTCCATCATTTACTGGACTTTATTGGCGCGTGCGCCGACACACACACACACACACACACACACACACACACACACACACACACACACACACACACACACGGGGGGGGGGGGAGAGAGAGAGAGAGAGAGAGAGAGAGAGAGAGAGAGAGAGAGAGAGAGAGAGAGAGAGAGAGAGAATATGCGTTTTTCGAGCGATCGCACAATTCCATTAACGAGGGCAGTGGTCGAATGGAGATGTGAAGCGGACGCGCCATGATACAGGTGGACCTTCATGCACGGATTTGCGCAATCTGTCTGCTTTAATTAGACTCGCGGGTGAAATATTTCTAACCGCTCATGAGCGGCACTGCATCAAAAATAAATCACATTTCCGCTGCGTTACGGCAGGGTAATCACCAGTGACTCCAGAAACGAGATGGGCTGTCATTCATCTCCAGTATGATAAAAACATCGGACAATTTTGCATTAAAAAGCCTTGCCAACACTTCTACCTGTTGGCTTCGTTAAAATGTCAGCACGAAAGCGGTAAGTCATCAGGAAAACTAGTGTCACTGCAAATGCATTCACCTAGTTACGCGCTTAGTTCTAAAATTGCAAAGTAGTGAATGCATTGGCCACTTTTCTTACAAATTAGATGCCTGTTACAGTACTAGTGTATCATAGGGGGCCGGCCGAGGTGGCCGAGCGGTTCTAGGCGCTACAGTGTGGAACCGCGCGCCGCTACGGTCGCATGTTCGAATCCTGCCTCGGGCATGGATGTGTGTGAGGTCCTTAGGTTAGTTAGGTTTAAGTAGTTCTAAGTTCTAGGGAACTGAACACCTCAGAAGTTAAGTCCCATAGTGCTCAGAGCCATTTGAACCATTTTTGTATCATAGGATCATAACATATTCAAGCAGCGTTATGATCCCGCTAACAAAGGATGTTAGTTTTGGTTCTCGTCTTCCTTTTCACTAACAACTAACGCCGACTTCAAAGAAACTACGGCCATAACCTTAGTACTTTATACACACGACAATAACTACAAGCAACCTATGACACTCAGGCAAATATCAAAGGTAATTTGATGATCACACAAAAATTCCAAAGGAGAAGTTTGTATAAGTGATGTCCAACGCATTTTACCCTGTGACTTAGTTCGGCGAAGGTAAGGATTAGGTGCCCTCTTTGAACACTGATCATCTGTCATATTAACCATAAAAGTTTCTCGGCGCGTTGAAGCACTATGTATATAGATTACTTCTCAGGGGAATAAATGTTAATATTCTGAAGGGAAAACAACATACAAAATAGGTTTCCCAGTTACAATCATTTGAAACAATTAGGGATGGGATAGCTATAGGTCACTAACAACCTGTATCTTGCTTTTAATGTTATTAATGTGACTCTGTAGCTCGTGTCACTTAGTGTCCCTTTCACTTAAATGTAACTTCGTTTCGTGTGTGCTGCTGTGTTGCTAACAGCAGCTTTTGTAACTTAAAATGCAGCTACATGCAGAGTGAACATTAATAAAACCGACGAACTACAGGGACTGATTCCTGACAGGAAATGAAGGGAAAAAACAAGGTCCTATGAACATGCGTCCGGATATGGACGGCGCGCGTGTGATGACAACAAATCGTCCCGGAACACAGTACAGGGCTGCATCACATCGACGTCACAACAAATGTTCAAAGTAGCGTCCATGGGATGCAGTGTCATGTAAAATATACGTAATCGTACTTTCGCTTACATCCTGTTGGCGGGTCACTTGATTGATTGGACCTCGTACTAGGGTCCGTCTCAATATATCCTGTAGCACCCGGTTCTCCACATCTGGTGTACGCACCCTCCGCCGCCTCCCTATACGTTCGTGTGTCTGAAAGGACCCATGATCACACAAACGCCCAAACAGGCCTTGAAATGTTGTGTGATGTGGTTTGTGTCTGCAAGGGTAGCTTGTTTTGGCATAGTCGTGCTGCCTCTCTACAGCACACAAGGAACACACGGCACGTGGTTAGAGGAACTGTCATTCGTCGGCGCCATCGGTATATTTCCAGACACATGTTGATGGGACATTTTTTCTTCCATTTACAGTCAGGAATCAGTGCCTGCAATTATTAATGTTCATCTTGTATAATGCTATAAGGTGTAATGCATTCCTATGTTTCCATTTTTCCTTTTCCTTCCTGTAAGCTTTGATGTCAACTCAATATCCCAGGTCGATTTCTTGCATTAAAAAAGCGTGATGTCACCACGGAAGACAGTTTCAGATACTTGGACAACTGAAAAGTTTCGAATAGGACTTGCGGTAATGTGAAGCATTAGCTTTTGAATGGTGCCATCTCGTAATGTTCACTGTTGCACCTGGAACACGATTCATAACAACATTTACGTATAATGGGATGTCTGTCGGCACCAGGACCAAGGAGAATTTCAATTAACATCTTCAGCATGTAAAATGTCTCAGCATTACATACTTGGAGGGAGGGGAGGGAGTGAGAGGGGGGATGGAGAGGGGGGATGGAGAGGGGGGATGGAGAGGGGGGAGGTAGAGGGGGGAGGGAGACGGGGGGAGGGCGATGTGGGGGGATGGAGACGGCGGGGGGAGGGAGACGGCGGGGGGAGGGAGACGGCGGGGGGAGGGAGACGGCGGGGGGAGGGAGACGGCGGGGGGAGGGAGACGGCGGGGGGAGGGAGACGGCGGGGGGAGGGAGACGGCGGGGGGAGGGAGACGGCGGGGGGAGGGAGACGGCGGGGGGAGGGAGACGGCGGGGGGAGGGAGACGGCGGGGGGAGGGAGACGGCGGGGGGAGGGAGACGGCGGGGGGAGGGAGACGGCGGGGGGAGGGAGACGGCGGGGGGAGGGAGACGGCGGGGGGAGGGAGACGGCGGGGGGAGGGAGACGGCGGGGGGAGGGAGACGGCGGGGGGAGGGAGACGGCGGGGGGAGGGAGACGGCGGGGGGAGGGAGACGGCGGGGGGAGGGAGACGGCGGGGGAGGGAGACGGCGGGGGAGGGAGACGGTGGGGGGAGGGAGACGGTGGGGGGGAGGGAGACGGTGGGGGGGAGGGAGACGGTGGGGGGGGAGGGAGACGGTGGGGGGGAGGGAGACGGTGGGGGGGGAGGGAGACGGTGGGGGGGAGGGAGACGGTGGGGGGGAGGGAGACGGTGGGGGGGAGGGAGACTGGGGGGGAGGGAGACGGGGGGGAGGGAGACGGGGGGGAGGGAGACTGGGGGGAGGGAGACTGGGGGGAGGGAGACTGGGGGGAGGGAGACTGGGGGGAGGGAGACTGGGGGGAGGGAGACTGGGGGGAGGGAGACTGGGGGGAGGGAGACTGGGGGGAGGGAGATGGGGGGAGGGAGAGTGGGGAGGGAGAGGGGGGAGGGAGAGAGAGAGAAGGGAACATAACAGTAAAGAGAAGAGAAAACGAACAATGCACGACGAAGCAATTGTCAGAATGGGACGGAAATCAGTAGATTTTACGTACATGTACGAACAAACTAATGATTACAATTTAAGAAAAAATAGATGGATTAGATTCATAAATTGCGCAAGGCAATAACACGTTGGTTCATCTCTGGCCCTTATGCAAGTAGTTATTCGCGTTGGCACTGACTGGTACAGTTGTTCGATGTCTTCCTGAGGAGTATCAAGATTGGTATCCTAGTGCTGTCCGGGGGTGTCTCCAGAAACGTCTTCGCTGGTCGTCGAGGCTCAATTCTAAGCGGGACTTATCACTGAAGAGAATGCTATTCCAGTCAATGAGATTCCAGGGCGAATGTGGCTGGCACAGCGGCAAACGGGCCTGCTTGTGTACAGACGTCAATGGCAGTCAGTGCAAGGGTCTCCGTGAGTTCAGCCCCCTTTCTGCGAGACGCTTATTAATGGCCCTTGTGGTCACTCAAGCACTACTTGTACGTCAAAAATTGATGATGATGAACCGAGGGCTCTGAGTGCCCCTCTGGCGACTGCTCGGTCCCCACGTTCTGTCGTCTCTCTACGTCGACCGCTTCCTTCTTGACGCTCAGTTAGAGCATGGTTCATCCTTTCCTGAAAATATCATCGCACTGTGACACCGCTCGTATTCAAATGTCAAGTGATACGCTGCTTACTCCAACCGGCTCCTCTAAGCCCAACTACACATCTTCTGATAAATGCTGGCATTTGTGTGTATTTTTCACGCACCTGTCTGCGAGGCATAGTTACTGTCTGAGTACACTGAATGAAATTCGCAAAAGACTTTATGCCCTGGTATCGGCATGACCATTGTTTAACATCCTTGCCAGCTGCGCGTTGAAATTTCGCTACAGTGTCACACGTTCACCGACCGGCCGCCAAAGCTTCAAAGTTTGCATTTTCCTTAGATACCAGTACTAATATCAATTTGTGATCGAGATGGTGCGTCGTTTCTTTTTGTCTCAGACTGTATTATTTGCGGTCACTAGTGAATTTTGGACGCTGTCTAGAAGACAGCACTCTCCTCTCGTCACAGAAATACCCCTTCCCCTCGTTCGACGGACCCACCAGGATGGCCCGCGTTACAGGGGGTCTACTTTCTCTGACTGGCTTACTTCGTGCGTCTGCCAAAGGCTATCGCCGTGCCTTACCGTTCCTTGCTGTATTTCAGCGGCCACGCGCGAGATCACTTCCTGCAAAAGTACTTGTCGAATGGAGTTCAAAACATGTTGTAAGTGTGTGGTGTCTGTCGAAACTTGGCACGGAAAGCTCTTTCCACATTCATTACCGACAGGAAACAGGCAAACTGTAGCACACAAAATATTTTCTCTGCCTGTTTAGCCGTCATTTTCATCAATTATATTCGGTGTCGCCCATCACAGCGGTTTTCCAAACTAGCTTGGCGGTAAGACTTTCAAACTATACTTTGAGAGTTTGTCTTTCACGTACTGTATCGTTAGTTACGTTGTGTTTAGCCATTTACCTATACCGACATTTCTAAAAATAATTCGTGGAGTTCATAATGATCCAGCATTTAAAATATAAAGGGTACTAGGAAAGTTTTCCAATACTGCTTTGTTTATTTTATTTTTTCGAAGTAATTTCCTTCACACTGAATACACCTCTCCATCCTCCGAAAGCAATCACTAAACCAGTTCTCCCAAGTTTTTGTAGGTAGTAAAGCACACTCCATGTCCCAAGCCCTCAGAAGGACCTCATCACACAAAAACTGCACTTCTTTCGCCTTCACTTTCACACGCGAGAAAAGTGCAAAGTCGCAAGGAGCAAGGTCTGGACTGCAAGGAGGGTGCTCGAGAAGTTTCAGTCCTGTACCCTGCACATATTGGGTGCATGCTTTGGCGCGTTGAGCTGGAGCGTTGTCGTGTGGAGGAATCAAGTGTCCATTCTTGACTTCAGTCACAGGCTCTTCAAAAACTGGATGAATTTGGGCAGGCACTGCTGAGTGTACCATGTAGCTGTTACTATCTTCTGTGTGTGCAAAACAACACGCTCCACGATTCCACTCGATTTGGAAAAAATCACAGCCACCATTTTCTTCTTTACTGATCGGGGTTTTCTGACAGCTGCAAGTGTGTCGTCATCTTCAAAGACCCAAACTTTGTTTAGAGTCTTAGTCAGTACGTCATGATAGTACAGCCAAGTCTCGTCACCTGTCACGATGCTTTTCACATGTTGAGACTGTTCCTCAGAAAACTTCTTTAACATCTCCCGGCACCAAGTCACACGTCGTGTGAGGCTAAGCGGCACCCAGAGACAACAAAGTTTCTTTACTTGCAAATGACCATGCAGAATCGAACGAATTTCTGATGCATTTAGACATAAGGCATCCTCTATCTGCTTATACGTCACTTTGTATTCGTCTAGAATTTTCCTCGCAGCATCAATAATTTCCTCCGCAACTGATGACCGTAGGTTTTCCGTCCTCTCGGCGTCCACCAGGGTGAAATTTCCTCTTTGGAATTCTCTGTAACCATTGGATATAGTTGTACGATGTGACACACATCACCGAGTGCGAGTCATATTTTGAAGAACTTGTGCGTGTGCGTGCGTGTGTGTTTAAACAACGCGCGAAGTTGTATCGCAAAACTGTCCGAATCTCACTTCGCGACTACTGCAGACTAACACTGCTGGTGAACGACTGCGCCCACAGACTTGGCACAAAGTCAACAATGCGAGTATGAAGTATTCTCAGGACACAGCAACAATCAGCATCCTGCGAGTTACTGTTGCGTCGTATTGCAAAACCTTCCCCAGTAACCTTTGCAGATGGAGAGTTTTATTATGGTCGCTCGCTCTTAACGCAATTGGATGGTGCCTGACTATCTCTAGGTTATGCAAGTTAAGTGCTTTGCACTATTCCTGCGTTTCCTAATGTGTATTTTAGGTGGTCCTATTGTTTTCGTTGGTCCTATTGTGTGTTGAGCATTTTATGGTGGTTAATATACATCACTGTGGCGGTTTTTCACTGCCTTAGCAGGTCGGGTCATCTCGTTGTGCCCCTTCTGAGCGGTTTGTTCCAGAGATTCGAGGCAAGCCTATTGTCGGACTGCTGTGACTTTTCGTAGAAAAGTCGAACCGTCTGTCTAATTCTAACCTTAATTGTCTGTACTGCCGCATACTCCATTACCGGCCTTATAAGGGCGAGAAACAGCGTAATACCGCGGCGTGTAGGTAGGGTTGTCTTCTGGTTCACGATCGGGTACAGTGTTCTCAATCTTCCATAGGCTTTACCCCTAATATCCGTTGTGTGTGGCCCCCCACGTGAGGCGCCCGTCCAGCGTCACCCCGAGGTACTTCGCAGTGCGGGTCCATGGGATGGGGCCTCCCATGATCCGCACCGGCTGTAGGTCGATGGTGATCTTTTTCCTAGTGAAGATGATTGCTTGACTTTTGCTGGCATTGTACACTACTGGCCATTAAAATTGCTACACCAAGAAGAAATGCAGATGATAAACGGATATTCGTTGGACAAATACATTATACTAGAACTGACATGTGATTACATTTTCACGCAATTTGGGTGCATAGATCCTGAGAAATCAGTACCCAGAACAACCACCTCTGGCCGTAATAACGGCCCTGATACGCCTGGGCATTGAGTCAAACAGAGTTTGGATGGTGTGTACAGGTACAGCTGCCCATGCAGCTTCAACACGATACCACAGTTCATCAAGAGTAGTGACTGGCGTATTGTGACGAGCCAGTTGCTCGGCCACCATTGAGCAGACGTTTTCAATTGGTGAGAGATCTGGAGAATGTGCTGCCCAGGGCAGCAGTCGAACATTTTCTGTATCCAGAAAGGTCCGTACAGGACCTGCAACATGCGGTCATGCATTATCCTGCTGAAATGTAGGGTTTCGCGGGGATCGAATGAAGGGTAGAGCCACGGGTCGTAACACATCTGAATTGTAACGTCCACTGTTCAAAGTGCCGTCAGTGCGAACAAGAGGTGACCGAGACGTGTAACCAATGGAGCCCCATACCATCACGCCGGGTAATACGCCAGTATGGCGATTTTCGAATGCACGCTTGCAATGCGCGCTCACCGCGATGTCGCCAAACATGGATGCGACCATCATGATGCTGTAAACAGAACCTGGATTCATCCGAAAAAATAACGTTTTGCCATTCGTGCACCCGAGTTCGTCGTTGAGTACACCATCGCAGGCGCTCGTGTCTGTGATGCAGCGTCAACGGTAACCGCAGCCATAGTCTCCGAGGTGATAGTCCACGCCGCGGCAAACGTCGTCGAACTGTTCGTGCAGATGGTTGTTGTCTTGTAAACATCCCCATCTGTTGACTCAGGGATCGAGACGTGACTGCACGATCCGTTACGGCCATGCCCTGTCATCTCGACTGCTAGTGACACGAGGCCGTTGGGATCCAGCACGGCGTTCCGTATTACCCTCCAGAACCCACCGATTCTATATTCTGCTAACAGTCACTGGATCTCGACCAACGCGAGCAGCAATGTCGCGATACGATAAATCGCAATCGCGATAGGCTACAATCCGACCTTTATCATAGTCGGAAACGTGATGGTACGCATTTCTCCTCCTTACAAGAGGCATCACAACAACGTTTCTCCATGCAACGCTGGTCAACTGCTGTTTGTGTTTGAGAAATCGGTTGGAAGCTTTCCTCATGTCAGCACGTTGTAGGAGTCGCCACCAGCGCCAACCTTGCGTGAATGCTCTGACAAGCTAATCAATTGCATATCGCAGCATATTCTTCCAGTCGGTTAAATTTCGCGTCTGTAGCACGTCACCTTCGTGGTGTAGCAATTTTAATGGGCAGTAGTGTATTTAAGGCGCCACTTTGTGGCCCATGTGCCTAGAGCGTCACATGCCGTGTGCAGGCGGCGGCGCTTGAGGTTCGCGTTCGCGGTTATAGTATACTGCGCGGTGTCGTCCGCGTATAATGCGAGCGAGACTCTGTTGGCCTTTGCCGTGTCCGAGGTGTAGAGGGAGTACAGCAGGGATCAGCAATGAGGCTGATGCTTTTCTTTGGCGGCCACGACTGCTGCTGCTGCTGCTGCTGCTGCTAAGGGTGGCTATCACAGTAAGTGTTACACACACACACACACACACACACACACACAAACACAAGAGAGAGAGAGAGAGAGAGAGAGAGAGAGAGAGAGAGAGAGACGGGAGCGCAAAGTTGGGCGGGTTCGTTTAGAGGCGTACGGCACGGCACGAGCTCGGCTGATTTCCCATGGGCGGGGGCGCGGGCGGGGGCGGTGGACACGGCCGGTTGCCGGTCGCGACGCCGCTCCCACTTGCCCTCGCGAGCGAGCGAGCCAGCCAGCCCAGCGTGCCCCCTGCGGACGCATTCCCTCTCCCCCTCTCTTGTTCCTCTCACACGGCTGGTAAGTGTCCGACTTAGCGAGAAGTTCTGTACTGGGAGCGGGTGTCGGCGCTTCAAGTTCCGTCCCGATTCGCAGCCATTAAGTAGGACAAGGTTAAAACTGCTTTTTCTTCTGCTACTTTGGGGAAAACTGAAATTGTGTCACCGTGGCTGTGTAAAAATACAGGTTAATTCTTACAAGCAGCAGCTGGACACTGTTGGTAAGGCTCTCTATTACGTACAAATAGCGTTGTCACCAGTTTCGAACCGACAGGTTAATCATCAGACAACAGTTCACGTCCAAAATTACCCCTTTTTCTAATGTTGTCCATGCGATGTCGGTTGTTTTTCGTAGTGGCGAAACTTCCTTGTGGTAGTGGTGCCCTACGGCAAAAAACTATGCAAGACAAATGATGACTGTTTTATTTATTTATTTATTTATTTATTCATTTTCTGTAGGACAACGCCGCCCCAAGGAACTATCGCGACAGAGACTCAACATCGCATGTACACCGTAAGACAAATGTGATTTTAAACGTGAACAATCGTGGAGGATGATCCTGCCACTCAGGAATCGCAAACGGCACTATCAGCTCTTAAAAATGGCATTACAAATAAATGCTGGTGATTGTTTTCACATTTTTGTAAGACTTTACAATGCGTTCACGTAGGGTTACTCGATTTTCTGTTCCTGCGGCAGACTTGCCTTTCTTAAGTGATTTGAGTTGTTTCGCAACATCTAAGATATCTACTTTTATGTCACTCGTGCTAACAGCTGTTCTGGTTTCGAATCCTGGAATATTTACTTTGTCTTCTTTCGTGAAGGAATTACGGAAAACTGTATTTAGTAACTCCGCTTTAGTGGCACCATCATCTGTAATATTTCCATCGCTATCGTGCAGTGACGATATTGACTTTTTTTGCCACTGGTGTACTGTACATACGACCAGAATCTGGGTTTTCTACCATATTTTGAGACAATATTTCATCGTGGAAACTATTAAAAGCATCTCGCACTGACGTCCGTACTAAACTTCGAGCTTCCGTGAAACTTAGCCAGTCTTGGGGATTTTGCGTTCTTCTGAATTTGGCATGCTTTTTTCGTTACTTCTGCAACAGTGTTATGATGTGTTTTGTGTACCATGGTGGATCAGTCCCGTCTCTTATTAACTTACGCGGTATGGATCTATCTATTGCTGTCTATACTGTGTCTTTGAATTTGAGTCATATCTGGTCTAAATTTCTTTAAACTCGTCGTTATTCGCCCTGAGGCTATGTTTAAGTACTTACGTAACTTTTTTTAAGAACGACCACTGACCAGCTTTCGCTACACAGCCATTTGCAAGTGAACGATACAACGAATATATGCCATAAGGCACGGAGACAATGAGGATCTCTAATCGTGCGACTTACCACACAATCTGTGAACCTGCGACCACGAGTACAGAAAAGCTGGTCAGCGCGAGTGGTGATAGTCTACTGCGCTCAGCTTTGCAGCTCGCATGTTCACAGATTGGGTGGTAAGTTGAACAATTACAGGTCCTCGTTGTTTCTATGTCATATGACATCTACTCACGGTGTTGGGTACTTGCAAATGGCGGACAAAAGTAGTCTCCAAACACACTCCAATTTCCTTTGCAGGAAACCTAATAAAATTTCATAGTTCAATCAACTAACTTGGGCGCAAACGGTTAGTTATACAACATTACTAAATCCCAGCAAATTACTATTTTAATCAACTACCGACGTTGTTCAATCCGGTTAAAGAATGAAGTGAAATTTTTTCTGCTACTAGAGAACATGCTACGACGAATATTTGGGAAATCTTAAAATCCTGTGTCAGATCAGGCCTCCAACCCACCAGATACCTGCCTTTCGTAGGCAATACGATCCCAAACTTTTTTGCTTTTTGGGGCGCTAAAACAACTAGGTGCATATGCGCCCATGTCAGAACCGTAGAACACAAAGACGAAAATGGAGTTGAAAGCAACTACACGCTAAGCCTAATCGACGCAAAGATAGCTAAAAACAAGGACTTGGAGAAAGGTCCATAAAATACGCCAGAGAGACAACGGAGGTCCTACACTAAAGATTAAATGTCCGTCGCCATACTGCCTCGACGGACAAAAAGTAAAATGCGGTCGACAGCCCGCGCGTCTATCGCTACAACGGCCGGTAACTCAGACGGAAATCATAAAAACGTGCATTCCATCAGGAGATGGCGGACCGTCAAAGGTTGACGACAATGAGCGTAAAGTGGTGGGGGATCACCACTTAACAAATGGCGATGGCTAAAAAGACACCGTCCAATACGCAACCTAGCTAAAATGATCTAACGGCTGAGGTCCAAGAGGAGGTTGTCCGAGCAGCTGGGAGAAGTTTAATACCCTACGCTTGTTCTCATGAACGGAAGACCAGTGGTGATGCCAAAGTGACACCATCGGTCAACTATTATATTTACATCTATACTGTGCAAATCACATTACGGCTTACTTTGTGTAACCCCACCCCCCCCCCACCCCCGCCGGCTGTTTCAGGCGTGAATAACGCGTGCGAAAAACCATTGTTTGTGAACCTCTGTGGAGCTGGAATCTCTCTGATTTTACCTTAGTTGTATTTTCACCGGGGATACGTAGGAGGAAGCGAACTACTGGTCGATTCTTCTAGGAGAACACACTCTCGGGATTTTAACGGTAAAGCAAACTGTGATGCAGAACGCCTATTTTGTAGCGTCTGCCACTGGAGTTTTACCAGCACATCCGACATGCTGTCGCGATGGCTAATGGAAGCCGCGATGAAACGCGCTATTCTTATTTAGAACGCCTCCGTTTTCTTTATCAATCGTTTCTGTTAATGGTCTCGGGCTGAAGAGCAATATTACAGTATCGGCCGAATGAATATACCAGTTGTTAAAAGTCATTGCGCAGAACTTAACTGCTTTGAATTGATCTCAGCTACCTCCTTCACAGATCGACTAAACGTCCTGAGGTTTCTTCCACTGAATCTCAGACTGGCGTCTGCCTTTCCTACAATTAGCTTTATGTTGTCGTTCAAATTTTAAATCGCCCCGAGAAGTGCGGGAACTATCGCACAATCTGCTTACCAGGTCATACATCCGAATTGGTTCAAATGGTTCAAATGGCTCTGAGCACTATGGGACTCAACTGCTGTGGTCATAAGTCCCCTAGAACTTAGAACTACCTAAACCTAACTAACCTAAAGACATCACACACATCCATGCCCGAGGCAGGATTCGAACCTGCGACCGTAGCAGTCGCACGGTTCCGGACTGCGCGCCTAGAACCGCGAGACCACCGCGGCCGGCATACATCCGAATTGCTGACAAGAATAATATACAGAAGAATGAAAAAGAAAATTGGGAATGTTTTAGATGAAGATCAGTTTGGCTTCAGGAAAGGTAAAGGCACCAAAGAGGCAGCGCTGAGATTGGGTTGATAATGGAAGAAAGACTGACGAAAAATCAAGGCACGTTCATGAGATTTGTCGATATGGAAAAAGCATTTGACAATGGTGCAAAAACGTTCGAAGTCCTAAAAAAAATAGGGGGTAAGCTATAGGGAGAGACAGGTAATATACAGTATGTACAAGAGCCAAGAAGGAATAGTAAGAGTGGAACAAAGCGCTTCGACTAAAAAGGGTGTAATTACAGGGATGTAGTCTTTCACCCCTACTGTTCAATCAAAACATCGAAAATGAGAAAATGAAAGAAAGTTTCGGGAGTGGGATTGAAATTCAAGGTGAAAGGCTATCAATGTCAAAATTCGCTGCTGAAATTGTTGTCCTCAGGGAAGTGAAGAACAATTACAGTACATGTTGAATGGAATGGACAGTGTAACGAATACATGTATCGCGAGTAAATCGAAAAAAGACGAAAGCAGTGATAAGTAACAGACATGAGAACAGTGAGAAAATTATGATCAGAATCGGTGATAACGAACTATAATAAGTTACGGAATTCAGCTACCTAGGCAGCAATAATAATCCATTACGGACAGAGTAAGGATGACATAAAAAGGAAAGTGGCACTGGCGAAAAGGGCTTTCCTGACCAAGAGAAGTCAACTAGTTTCAAACATAGGCCTTAATCCGAAGAAGAAATTTCTGAGAATGGACGTTTGCAACACAGTTTTGTATGGTAGTAAAACATGGACTGTGGGAAAACCGGAACAGAAGAGAATCGAAGCATTTGAGATGTGGTGCTACAGACGAATGTTGAATATCGGGTGGACTGATAAGGAATGAGGATGTTCTCCGCAGACTCGGCGAGGAAAGGAATATAAGAAAAACACTAACAAGGAGAAGGGACAGGATGATAGGACATCTGCTAAGTCATCATGGAACGACTTCCGCGTTATTGGAGGAAGCTGTAGACGGCAAAAACTGTAGAGGAAACAGATTGGAATACATCTAGCAAATAATTGAGGATGTAGGTCGCAAGTGCTACTCTGAGATGAAAAGGTTGGCACAGGAGAGGAATTCGTGGCGGGCCGCAACAAACCAGTCTAAAAGCCTGAAGACTCAAAA